>NC_052148.1:103946673-104277242 GCF_902713615.1 Scyliorhinus canicula | reverse complement strand
ACACCTGGCAAATTGGAGGAAGTCGTACGGCGATTCTCCGAAGCAGAAAAATTATGCGTTTAAGGCGGGCGAAGTAACATACCTCGGATACTGCGTAGATGGTCTACACCCTGTCATAAAGGCCATAAAAGAGGCATCTACCCCATGAAACCTGACAGAGTTGAAGTTGGTGCTAGGTCTCATCAACTATTTGGGGAAATTTATCCCCAACCTAAACACTTTATTGGCACCTGTACACACATTGTTGAAGAAAAACCATGGGCGGAATTCTCCAGTAATGGGGCTTATTATTATTATTGTTATGTACGCCACACCCGTGAAAAAATGCGTGCAAATCACTCTGGAATTACCTGGAGTCAGTCCAGGGTTATTCTGTGATTTCCAGGGGGCTAGCAGGGCCCCAGAATGCTCCTCGCAGCTCCGGCTGGCGATACAGGGCCCTGCACTTCCGGTCGGGGGTCCGCGCATGTGCACAGCGGTGGCCTCGGTCGGCTGTGCGGCGCGACATGGCTGACCCACATGTCGAGACGGGAACCGACAACATGGGCCCCCCCAGATCGCGTGTGCTCACTGATCGGTGGCCCGCAATCGGAACTCTGGCTGACCTGGAGGTCCCACCCCCCCTCGGCGATGGATCCCCCCCCCCCCCCCCCCCCCCACCAGGGCGGCCGCAGACTGCCGAGTGCCTGCCGGGTGGAACCATGAGACAAACACGCCGGTGGGAACTCAGCCAGTTGACTTTGGAGAATCGCTGCGGAGGCCTTTTTCAATGGCCCCCGACCGGCGCTGCGTCGACTGCGCGCGCCCGATTCGTAGTGATTCTCCGGCGGCCGGAGAATCGTGGGAGTGGCGTCGGACCCGATCGCGTGTTTGACGCCCGTTCTCCGCCCCCGCGTCGAACACAATTCCGGCTTGGAGGCTCAGAGAATCCCGCCCCAGAAGTGGTCGTGGCAGATGCTACAGGATGAAGCACTTACTGAAGTGAAGCCATAGCTGCTGTCGTCCAACATATTGGCGAACTACGATCCTATAAGACCGCTGGTACTAACAAGCGTTGCCTCCACGTACGGAGTAGGGGCAGTTCTCTTTCATCGATAGGACAATGGCACCGTGACCATTGCATACCCATCATGAACCCTGGTGGATGCAGAACGATGCTATGCGCAAATCAAAAAAGAGCCTGGTTGTGATATTCGGAGCGAAGAGATTCCATCCGTACGCCTACGGTCGACACTTTATGATAATCACGGACCATAAAACACTGTTTTTTTTTTGGTTTTTTTAATTTATTTTTTTTAATTAAGGGGAAATTTAGCGTGGCCAATCCACCTACTCTGCACATTTTTGGGTTGTGGGGGCGAAACCCACGCAGACACGGGGAGAATGTGCAAACTCCACACGGACAGTGACCCAGAGCCGGGATCGAACCTGGGACCTCAGCGCCGTGAGGCGGTTGTGCTAACCACTAGGCCACCGTGCTGCCCTCATAAAACACTGTTGAGCCTTTTTATGGAGGACAAAGTGATCCCTCCCATTGCCACGGCTGGATACAAAGCTGGGCATTATTGTTAGCGGCTTATGGGCACTCCTTCGAGCACTGCCCATATGGTTTGGAGGGTCTATGCTAGCATCCACTCCGGAGTTCTACCACGTATGCCACATCAAAAAAAAAGATTATGAGGCGATTGGCCCCAGCATTTGTCGCCACAATCCTGTATTTGGAGTCATATCTTAAGGATGATCTCAATATTGTAAGGGCTGAAGGGAGCCTTGCTTTTGGGGCCTGTTATGTCTGAATGGTTGGTGTTGTGTTCTTAAAAATGGCTTGACTTTTAAAACGGATGACCAAACAGTATGTGGCTGGCAAATTTAATAATTGAAAGTGTCTTAAAATGGGCTAAATTGAAAGAAGCCAAAATATCAATTTTTTTTCTTTTATTAGGCACATAGCCAATGCCAATGCCCTAAGTCGTCTATTGCTGTCCACAATCTCACACCTCCTGTCAGTAACTGACAAAGTTTTTTTTAAATAAACATTTTATTGAGGTATTTTTGGTATAGAAACAACAACAAAATAGACAAGAATCATGAAACCATAAACATAGTGCAAAAACCGTTTACCTTTCATACAGGTCCCACCCTTATTACCCCCCTTCTCTAACCTAAACTACTCCCCCCCCGACCCACCCCCACCCCGTCCTTTGACGATTAATTTTCCGCAAGGAAGTCGACGACCGATTGCCACCTCCGGGTGAACCCTAACATTGACCCTCTCAAGGCGAACTTAATTTTCTCCATACAGAGAAAGACAGCCATGTCCAATAGCCAGGACTCCGACTTCGGGGGCTTTGGGTCCCTCCATGGCAATACTATTCGTCTCCAGGCTACCAGGGAAGCAAAGGCCAGAACGTCTGCCTCTTTCTCCTCCTGGATTCCCTGATCTTCCGTCACCCCGAAAATCGCCACCTCTGGACCCAGTGCAACCCTTGTTTTTAAAACCTTGGACATGACGTCCGCAAACCCTTGCCAAAATCCTCGAAACTTTGGACATGTCCAAAACATTGGACATGGTTTGCCGGTCCTCTCCCACATTTTGTGCACCTGTCCTCCACCCCAAAGAATCTGCTCATCCGGGCCACTTTCCAAGGACACCACCCCCAGACTGGTGCCCTTACATGAAGCCGCCTCCATACGCACCCACGCTGACCCCTCCCCACCACCCACTTCCTGATCATGGCTATGTTAGCCGCCCAGTAATAATTACTAAAATTTGGCAGCGCCAGCCCACCCTCTCCTCGGCTCCACTCGAGCATTACCTTCTTTACCCGCGGGGTCTTGCCCGCCCAGAAGAAGCCCATGATCACCCTGTTGACCCGCTTAAAAAAGGACCGTGGAATGAAGATGGGGAGACACTAAAATACAAATAGGAACTTTGGGAGGACCGTCATTTTCACCGTTTGTACCCTCCCGGCCAGTGACAACGGGAGTGCGTCCCATCTCCAGAAACCGTCCTTCATTTGGTCCACTAGCCGGGCCAGATTAAATTTATGCAGCCGGTCCCAATCCCGCGCCACTTGGATGCCCAGGTACCTAAAACTACCCCCTACTGACCTAAACGGCAGCTCCCCCAGTCGCCCCTCCTGTCCCCTTGCCTGAACCACAAACATCACACTCTTATCCATGTTTAGCTTATACCCCGAAAACCGGCCGAATTCCCTTAAAATCTTCATGATTTCCTCCATCCCCTCTACTGGGTCTGAAACGAACAGAAGCAGATAATCCGCATACAGCGAAACCCTGTGCTCCGCTCCGCCAATCTTGAAGATGCTACACAGTGGTCACCCAGGAGTCTCCAAAATGAAGATGCTCGCAAGGAGCTATGTCTGGTGGCTCGGAGGGTAGCATGGTGGCACAGTGGTTAGCATTGCTGCCTCATGGCGGCGAGGTTCCAGGTTCAATCCCGGCTCAGGGTCACTGCCCGTGTGGAGTTTGCACACTCTCCCCCATGTTTGCATGGGTTTCGCCTCCACAAACCAAAGATGTGCAGGGTAGATGGATTGGCCACACTAAATTGTCTCTTAATTGGAAAAAATAAATTAAAAAAAAAACGTCTGGTGGCTCAGGCTTGCCTCTGACATTGAAATTTTGATAAACCAGTGTCCTTCATGTCAAGAAAATCAGAAGCTCCCACAGTTGGCCTTGTTACACCCATGGGAATAGCCAGGGAGACCTAGGTACGGGTAGACTGGCTGCAGGATTCTCCAACGGCGGGATCTCCCGCTTCGCTGGCAGCGCACCCAAAACATCGTGTTTCCCGATGGTGTGGGTGGCCACAATGGGAAACCCCATTGGTCGGCTGCGGGAACGGAGAATCCTGCTGCCGGCAGGGGTGCACAATGCCAGAAAATGGGGCTGCTGGGGGACGGAGAATTCTGCCCAGGGACTTTGCCGGGTCGCTCATGGGGTCAATGTTTTCAATCTTGGTCGATGCCCATTCTATGGATGGACATGCATCAGATATCCTCCACATCTTCTAACGCCACTGTAGAGAAACTCTGGCAGTCTTTTTGTACCCATGGGATACCAGAGGTCCTCGTGTCTGCCAACAAGACTCCCTTCACCACCGGAGAATTCCAGGAGTTCGCAAAGTCCAATGGGATGAAACATATGCAAAGTGAGCCATACCACCCATTTTCCAATGGTCTGGCCAAACTGATGGTCCAAACATTTAACAGCAGCATGAAGAGACAGACCACTGGCTTACTCGACACCAGACTGGCTCAGTTCCTCTTCAATTACAGGGCCATGCTACACACTATGAGGGGGGTTGCACCAGCGGAATAACAGATGGTCCGACGCCTCCAGACCAGACTCAGTCTATTGTTTTGCAACCTCGGTGGGAAAGTGGAGTCAAGCAAGAGGCCCAGAAAAGAAATTATGATACCAGGTGACCCAACAGGACCTTCAGGCCGGGTCTTCGAACCAAACTTCAGAGTCGGATTCCCTTGGATCTTTGGAGTTGTATTGGAAATACCAGCCCACTGTTGTACAAGGTCAGCACCACGGAGAAGGCAGTAAACAAAAACGTGGACCATCTTCTCCAGACCACTCCTTCCCAAGATCTCACCATGCATCTTGTCTTGTGTCCTGCAGGATCACCATTAGACCATGCAAACCCGTGTGGGGTACCTCGATCACAGCCACAACCTCAGTATATCCCAGAATATCAATCGGGGGATTGCGGGAGGTACCGGCATGGGCCCCATCACTTCATCCTCCTTCAGGCTGCTCGATGCCCCCCTCGGCTAATCCATGGGAAACAGGTGAGGACAGAGTGAGCTCCGGAGGCTCATTGTCACCTGGCTCTGCCAGTCCTGGAAGCCCACTCTCGTTCTCAACCAGAATAACAATGCCCTCAACCATGGAGGACAGAGACTGGGCCACATCCCTCAGTGAGTGAGTCATGTCCCTCACTGCCTCGATCATGTCCCTTTGTGACTGGCCCAGGTCAGTCAGCGCTGGCTAATGCTCTTGATGCCCTTAGCCATGACCCTTTATGACTGGGCCAAGTTCTGGAGCCCTGCAGCAATGTCCACGTGGGCCCGGTACATTGCTGCCTGTGACTGGGCTCCCCTGTCCTGAACCTTAGCCATCGACTGCACAGTGTGTCCCAAGCCTTGGACGTTTTGACCCACGGCTGTGACTTTTTGACCCGAGGCTTCCACCCGTTCAGTGTTGGCCTGGGTACCATGCATTGTCGGCGCAATCTCCTGCACCTGAAGGTGGTTGGACTCCTCCAACTTCACCTGCAGTCCTTGGAAAGTTGCGGACACACCATCTTGTAGATCCTGGTTCTGTGTCAGCACCTCCACCAATAATGGGATCATACTTTCCAAAAGCGCGATACCTGGGATTGGGAAGCCCTCTGACTGCCCGCTCCCTCAGGAGTCTCTACATCCACCTGATTTGCAGCAGCATGTGTAACGTATGCACCAGAACGTGACCCAGCAGCCTCTTCACTAAAATGCCCCACCGAGATGATAGTCTCTGCGATGGTGGAGGGTGCAGGTGAATGCGATGCCGAGAGGTTGGTGCCGTTCCCAGACTAGTCCTCTGGGGTGTGCTGGAATTGTGGCTGGGGGCGAGGTACCCAGATGGGCTGGCATGGTCTGATGGTGACTCTGCAAGTCAAGACACATGGTGAGGTCTTGGGATCTTAGGAAGGAGTGGTCTGGGGAACGGGGTGACTCACTTGCTATTGGGACATAATTTTGAATTAGGGGCTGTTCCGTGTTGACCGCCTCAGATATAGCCCTCTCCTGCATCTCCCTGGATAACGGCACACCCTCTGCTCAGTGGGTGTGAGAGCCCTGAGGTCCAGGACACCCCCTGCACTCTTCTCCCACGTTCTTCTGTCATGGGCAATCTTTTCCTCGAGGACACATAAAGGACATGGTAAATGCAAGGTGGCGAGTTAAACAAGGGGTCTGTAGCTTGTGGCATGGCACATGACCAAAGAAGACAACACAAGTGTTGGGGTTGTTGCACGTTTTACTATGGGCGTAAAACGCGTTTATTGGAGTGTATTAACACGCCTCCGAGTTCGACGTGTGCTTAACACTACTAGGCTCTGTTCTATGTAATTATTTAGCTCTGGAGTCGCCAGTTGCCGTATAGACAACGTCACAAGTATTCCAAGGTCAAGTTCAAAGTAATAAAGACGATACACCGATTAGTAAGGTTCAAACGATCAATATTTATTATACAGTTATAATAAATACTCATGCACACTAAGAGACTAAGGTATAACTAAACTTAAGTGAACAGAATACTTATCTAACAGGAACAGGCAAGGTCAGAGAACGAGGCCTTCGTCCTGGTCTTGTACTGCAGCCTTCAGCAAGCGTTCTGGTACTTGGGAGTCTAGTGGGCTTGGATCGCGTAGCGAGCGTTGAACTTACGGTTTCGGCGGCTGGTGCTCAACGGCTGGAGTCAGGATGCAAGATGTCAGTCAGAGCCGGAGCACGAGTTTAACAGACCGGGCTCTGTGGGGAATTTGCTTTTATACCCCTCTCTAATGTCCTTGCCCCCTTCTAGGCGGGCTCTACCTTTCGGTACCGATTGGAGCGTTTCCAAACGGTTACCTTTGAAATCCTCCAATGCGGGGGCTTCCCTCGATGTTGGGGGGTGGTTTCGATATTCTTTACTCTGGTGCCATCCTGTCTGCTCCACCAATTAAGTGTTACATTGAGATGGAAATGTTGCCATTGTTTGTGCCTGGATCTGGGCTGCCTCATCAGAATGTTAAGCGCTTTGCCATTAACACCTTTGGCTTGGAGATCTTGCACCTGGCCAGAAAACTGGTTTGCTGCTTGCAAAATGCTAATTAGTTGAGAGCAGGCTGTCTGTTCTCACTAAACAGGCTTTTCCTTCTGTCTTCCATTTTAGTTTGGCTCAGTGTCCATTTTGCGTGGCCAGCATGGCTACATTCCCTCCTTGTGATCCTCACAATCATACTATTGTGAAGGATCACCTATGTACGTTGCCTTCCTTGTGTTCTGACCTCTTGCCAGTTCCTGTTCTACTCTATCTTAAACTATGGGAAGAAGAGAAAAAAATTTTAACTAACATTTCTACTTGGCCCTATGTCAAAGGGACATGCATTACTACAACTGGGAACCTCTACCTATCACTATTAACCTTAACCTTAACTTAACATTTCATCACTCTAAAATCTTAACCATTCACACCACAACATCACACTTCCCAACTCGGCAGTCGAGTATGGAACAATATAATACATGGCTGAACCTTTTATTTACAGAGTGTTGTAATCAGTGAGGGGTTGAGGGGTTTGGTGGAATCCGAAGATGGGGGATTGAACTCTATAGATGGGTGAGGTGTTGGAACGAGAGGCTCTCCTCTTCCATTTCCTCAACCTGAGGGTCTGCACTAGTATGATGAGGATCGCGATCACCAACAGTGATTCGATTATATAGGACATGGAGTACCACGTCATGAATTTAGTACACCAGGTCTGAACCTCGCTGATCAGAGCTGAGCACTGGGGATTTGCTGTAATTGAAACATTTACGGTGGGGGTTGTGGGGAAAACGTGTCTTGTTTCCACACATATACATATAACATTTAGAAACAATAGGTGGGTTTCCATCATTTTGCTGTTCTTCTTCTTTCTCTTCCTTCTTCCTCCGGTATTGACAATCCTGGCTTCGACCTCTGTCTCGTCCTTTGAAACCTTTGGGATCAAGCACAGTATCTGTCAATACACAGTTTAAGACCTTTACTCGTTAGTGCATCTGTCTTTCAAAACCCAATTGACCCTTTAAAATGACTGGCTAAGTCACACCCTGTGACTCCCCTCATTTTTTTTTTTCAAAAAGCGAATTTAAAGACCAGCATACACCTAACAATCCTTCCTTCTGCGAGCCGTCTCGCAGGCTTTGCTGATTTACCATCCGAATGTTCCCGGATGTAAATAGCATGTGGAATGGTGGCCGAAGGGCTACCTAACGTAAAATGAAAACAAACTTTGAAACAAACATCCGAATGAGTTGCGTATGGGCCGCGACGGGTACGAGTTGGATGGAATCCCCGGGTAGGGCGTGCTGTGCCATACCCGAGCTTGGCTGACCAAGGGTTGGTTCTCAGACAGGGCGGGTCCTCAGTGCCGTTTGTCCACTGCCTGAGTAACCTGGAAAGAAACGGGTACGAATGTGTTGACCATGACTTGCAGCCTCTATTTCGCCGAATAGAGGGGCACCTAAAAAAACCAAGGGAGCCAAGATGCTCCAACTGAGGACATCACTGAAGTTCTCAGAGATATCTGCGGACAAGCTATTTGGCGTGTAGCCTTACAACTTTGGAAAGGATCTCCAATCAAACCGAAGTTCTCAAAAGTTTCGGCAGACAAACTAACGTGTATGTGAGGTGGTCACAATCTTTTCAGCTGAAAAGAAGATGTCCATCCTCCAGCTGAACCATTTACTTTACTGAAAACGAAACAGACATAAAACGAAGACAAACATACGTGCAGGTTCCATCAGAAAGGACATCGTTTCCCTCAAACGATTCCTATTTTACATCATCTGGACACCTCACTTTGATTCTGCCTCTGTGAACAGGGTCACAAAGGGGTTGCCGTGTCGGGATTCAGACATTGCGTCGTCCTGCTCTCCCGGATCCCACACCCTTGTGTGGATCAGGCATGCAACTTTGGAATTGTGTGACCGGGGGTCACTCTCGTCATTGCGGACAAGTCTGTATGAGTTGTCCCTGTGCCATTGTGTAGTGTCGAGTGTGTTGTCGGGGTAGTCGGGGTCGGGTGGTGGTTCTGGGTTTGTAAGGTAAGTGACTTCCATGGGGTCACTGGAGTCGGGGTCGTAGTTGGTGCAGTGTGGGCTGTATGGCTGTGTGCTGTCGCTGTCTTCAGAGTCAGTGTCTGTCCTACTGTCTCTGCTGTGGCAGCTTGTGGGCGTGTCGGGGCGTGGTCTGTAGTGGTCTGTGGGCGGAGTCGTGGATGAACTGGTCTGTGAGGGGGATGGTGGAGAAGTGTCTCTGGTGGGCGGGGTGAAGTGTTCTGCTGCATCCAGCAGGACATGGTGAGCATGGTTGGCCTGTGTTCCATATGCCTTTAACTGGTTTATATGGAACCACGCGGTCTTCCCATTAGGATATTTTATCCTGTAAACGGAGGGGCTAATTTTGTCCGAAATTGAGTAGGGACCGGAATATTTTGGAGCCAAAAAACTGCTGGGGTTATAAACAGATAACATTACCTGTTGCCCAACCTGGAATTCTGTGGTGTGTACGGTCTTATTGAAACAGGCAGTGCGTTGCTGTCGGCGTTTCCCTAGCTGGACTGCGGCTGCGATCTGTGCAGACCTCACAGTCTCAACTAGATCTTTAACTGCCTTTTCATGTGTTAGGGCCGTCACTTCGGGGCTTGTCATGTCCAGTCCTAAAAGGAATTCTGTACCTTTCATAGGGCGTCCGGTCATGAGTGTATGTGGTGTGTATCCTGTAGATGTGGAGACAGTGTTCCTTATGAACATGAGTGCAAATGGGAGCACTGAATCCCATGTGGAATTGTTCTGTTGAACCATTTTCCTGAGGGTCGTTTTTAGGGTCCGATTCATGCGCTCCACAATCCCGCTGGACTGTGGATGATACGCAATGTGAAAATTTTGTTTTATCCCAAATATTGTCAGGACGTTCTTCATGACCCGTCCTGTAAAGTGAGATCCCTGGTCCGAATCAATACTTCGGGGTAAACCCCATCTCGTGAAGATGTGGTGGGTCAGGATCTTTGCAGCGGTCTTTGCTGTATTTGTTATAGAGGGGAATGCCTCTACCCATTTGGTAAAGGTGTCGATGACCACCAGAACGTATTTATAGCCATTCCTACAAGGGGGCAATGGACCTATAAAATCGATCTGGAGGTTTGTCCAAGGGCCGTTAACTGGGCGAGTATGCCGAAGTTGTGCTTTCTTAGAATACCGCTCCGGGTTATTCTGAGCACAAATCAGGCAATTCTCAATGTAGTGCGTTACATCATTCCTGAGATTAGGCCACCAACAGAGTTGCCTGAGGTGCCTCGTTGTTGCATCAATTCCCTGATGCCCGTGTCCGTCATGGAACAAGGCAATCATCTGATTCCTGTCTTGCGTCGGGACCACATAAAGTTGATCCTTAATGATCACACCCTCATGTGTGGTCAGTGTGTGTTTAAAGTGCTCGTACGCAGGCACAAAGTTTCCCTTGAAAACCTCCCTGAGGTCTCCGTCCTGTTTCTGTGCTGCCACGAGATCTTTAATATCCGTCTGTGAGATGTGGACTGCGCTCACAGGGGCGCTAGCTGGTGCGCTAGCTGGGGGGGTCCATAAGTGTCCTCGACTGGAACCTGCCTTAGCCAGTGCGTCGGCCTTTACATTCCCAGGGGGGGATGACCTATGGTGACTTCTTACTTTTATTATGCCGAAGGTCCTGTCCTTCGCTTTTGCTAAAATATGCTGGAGTAGAGGGGCTGATGGAAGGGGTTTTCCGTCTGCGGAGACAAAACCTCGTGTCCTCCACAGGGGCAGAAAATCGGTTAAACTGTTGCATACATATAAGCTGTCTGAATATATGTCTGCTGGGCTGGGGAAAGAAGCGGGGTGGTCCACTATATACGCTATGGCTGCTAGCTCTGCTGCCTGCGCGCCTAAGTGACCTGGTAACTTAAGAGCTATCTCTTCGAGAGCGCGCCCCTGCGCGTCCTCTACATAGATGCCGCATCCAGTGATACGCTCACCGTTTAAAACTGTGGAGGAACCGTCTACATAAATCCTCAAGGGTCCACACGTGTCTGTGGGTTGGGGGCTTTGTTTTGGGTTCCCTATCTTCCTGGGGGGTGTCTTTGCGATAAAGGGTCCTGTGTTATGCAGGGGAGCTACAATTTCACAGTCATGGGGCTGTCCGGGGTATTGGAGGTTGTCTGCTAAATATGTGTGTGTGCGTGTCCGTTTTACAGTAATGTCCCGTCCTTGTAAAAGTAGGGTCCACCTAGCTGCCCTAATCTGGCTAACTGAACCGTCCTTCAGTCGACCGTCTAGTAGTAGCTGTGTGGGTGTGTGTTCGGTTAGAATGGTGATGGGGTTTAGTCCGGTTATGTATGAAAAGTACTGTACTGCCCAGAAGACAGCAAGGAGGTGCCTCTCACAGGCTGAAAATCCTTGTTCTACCGGGTCTAACAGTCGGGAGGCATAAGCCACTGGTCTTAGCTGCTCGTGCCGTTCCTGAAGCAACACGGCCGAGAGGGTCAGATCTGTGCTAGCTACCTCGATTGCGTAGGGTGAAAGTTGGTCGGGGACTAGCAGCGCGGGTGCTGCACTAAGGGCTCGTTTTAACTCCTCCACAGCGCCTGTATGCTGCGGAAGCCATTCCCAGGGGGCTCCTTTCTTAAGGAGGTCTGAAAGTGGGGCGGCTTTTGTCGCGAATCCGTCTATGTGGTTCCGACAATAGCCAACCAGTCCTAAAAACGACCGGAGGGCTGAAACATTTTGGGGAAGGGGCAATTTGACGATCGAATCAATTCTTTTGAATTCGATCTCGCGTTTGCCGTGCGTGATGACTGTTCCCAAATACATCACTTTATCTGCCAAAATCTGGGCCTTTTTCGGGTTAACTTTACAGCCAATTTCAGTCAAGAGTTCCAGGAGTTCGGCCAGAAGCGTAATGTGCTCTGCCTTTGTGTCTGTCTGCAGTAGTAGGTCGTCTACATACTGTACCAGACATTCGGGTCGGGAAAATTTCTCTAATCCACTTGCCAGCTGTCGGTGGAAAATGGAGGGGGAATTGTGGAATCCTTGTGGGAGGCATGTCCACGTGTACTGCTGAGTTTTAAAAGTGAATGCGAATTTGTATTGGCACGCTTTTGCCAATGGTATGGACCAGAATCCGTTACTGATATCCAATACCGTGAAGTACTTGGCGTTGAGACCCTGCTTGAGCATGGTCTCGGGACTAGTAGCTACCGTTGGGGCTACTGCGGGGGTTACTTTGTTGAGTTCCCGATAATCGATGGTCAGACGCCATGATCCATCGGGCTTCCTCACTGGCCAAATAGGGGCATTGTTGGTGGAGGCTACCGTTCTCAGTACACCTTGGTCCAACAAGCTACCTATAACCTTTTCTATTTCCACCTCTGCCTCGAGGGGAAATCTATATTGCTTTTGCGGTCGGGGGTCCTGTCCGGTAACATGAACTTGTCCAGTCATTCTGCCACAGTCATGACGGTGACGTGCAAATGCTGTCCTGTGTTTGTTTAGTAGTGCTTTAATTTGTCTGTCGGTGTGGAGTGTAGTCAGGTCGAATGAGTACTCTCCCACTGCGCTAATCTGATTAGCGTAGTCTCCTACTGTGAGGGTGGCTGGTGCTCTGTCTGCTCTTGCCATGCGCCAGACACACTGGTTCACTGGGTCGAACGACAAGCTGTGAGCGTTCATAAAATCTATCCCCAGGATGTGCTCTGCTGTCCGGGGAAGATTTACTAGAACTACGGAGTGTTTGGTTGAGATGTTCCCTAGCTGGATCGCTACGGGTGCTGTGATATGTCCCTGCTGCGAGTGTCCGGTGAACCCGCTAAGTGTGATGGTGGAGGTGGTCGGCCACGTGTCTGCGTGTGCCGTGATCGTAGAGTTAATGGTGGTGCGGGATCCTCCTGTGTCCCACAGTAACTCTATGGGCTTCCCTTTGACTTTCGCTGTGACTACGGGCCTCCCTGATGAGTCCCATAGTGTGTCACAGACCCAAGTGGGGGAGCCCGAACACCGTCAGTTCGTCTCGTCCACATTGGTGGGTCCTGACTGTACTGCTACATTGTGGATGGGTTTTGCCTTACTGCGGTTCAGAGTGCCTGTCTGCTGGCCTCTCTGAGATCGCTGGGGTGCATTGCACTCTTTAGCCCAATGCCCTAACTGTCCACAGTTATAGCATTCCTGTCCTTTCTGCTGAGGGCTGCTCTTGCCTTCATTTACCCATGCGGGCTTCTGGTGCTCTCTGACTGCTTGAATATCTGCAGCAGCCTGAGCCTCTTCTGGGGATCTAACTTTGCCTTTTGCCTGAAGCGATTGCTCCCAAGCGCGGGACAATCTTTTCAGGACCCATTTCTCGTTATGGGCCTCTTCTGAGGGGTCGTAGCTGTTGCAAGCGCTCTGTCCTGCTTCTGTTGCGTGTGAGATAATTGTGCGCGTCCATTTAACCATGTTTTCGCGGGTTAAATGCGCTCTATCTAATTGTCCGAAAACTGCGCTGAAATGAATCCACAGCCTTCCGGCGAATGCTGTGGGGTGTTCGGATCTTTTCTGCCTGCATTTGTTTAATCCTTCTACTGGGTCACCTCTATTGTACCCTATGGCATCTAAAATGGCGGTGTGCATCTCCTCTAGGCTGCCTCCTGCCACGTTCTGTGGGTCGGGGAGGGCTGCTACTACACTCTGGTCTAAACTCAGCACGGTGAGCTTAACCTGCTCTCTCTCATCCAGGCCGTACATGGTAGCCTGCTGTTTTACTTTAGCAAAGAACTGGTGGGGGTCTGCGGTGGGGAGGAACGGAGTGATCTTTTCACATGCGTCCCTGAGCTGGGTTACAGTTAAGGGGGTGGTGTAGGTTATGTCTGGGGCGCCTTCTGATTCGGCTTTTCTCTGCGTGGTTACGGGATTCATGGGTGCGGTTATGGTCTGAGCTGTGGGGGGTTGGGGTGCCTGTCGTTTCGGCTGAGCTGCTGGTGCACATGTTCCCTGAACATAACGCTGCGCTGTCTCACTTAATTCCTGCCAATCTGGGGCGTTTTCCCCATCTAACTGTGCTCCAAAGGTGCTTTGGAAGCCATTCTGCACCGAAAGCAGAGATTGCAATTCCGCAATCTGTTTCCTGCATTTCGCGTGGTCAACTGTGCTTTGTCTTTGTTCGGTCGTTGCAGCATGGAGTGCTCTCAAAGCTGCTTTGAGATCAGAGCATTGCCTCTGCAATGCCTCCACCTGCTTCTCCGATTCCTGTCTTATCAGAACGGCACGTTGCACGTCCTGATAGGCTTTCTCATACTGGGTCTGGGAACTGCTCAGATGAGCGAGACAAGACTGGTGAGCCCTCTTGGCATCATCCACCTCTCTATCCTTCTCTGCCAACTTCCCTTTTAGATCCAGATTCTCCTTCTCGATGTCCCTGACATCAACCTTACTCATCCTATTCCTCTCTTCTAAATCTGTCCGGAGCGTCCTGATGACCTCCTCTGCGCCTCGCAACTGTGCCAAACAGGACACAATCGCCATCGGCTTGCGTGCTTTACCTAGGTTCTTTTTGTGTATTTGAGAGAGGTTCTCCCACCAAGTATGACCTATACTCCCGGGACCTGTCTCCTCATTTGCACAAAACTCTTTCCAAAGGGGCCATCCCTTTCCTTGTAAATATTTGCGGAGTTCCAGCTCCCACGTGGGACACTGGCCTACTCTGCTACTGCTGCTGGTCGGTGCGACCACAAACTTTGCTGGATTCATCAGACGTTCCATTGCCTGCATGGCCATTTCCTCTGACTCTCTTTTTATAATTTGGAACAGGGGGTTGTTGGGGTTGTGTTTCGAGAAACGGGTACGGCTTATGCTATGTTCCGTTAACAAAACTACCGAAAGTTTGTCGCAACAAAAAGCTTTCAGTTTTACCTTACAGCCCTGTTAGTACGCATGCACTAAACACACTTCCGAATTACGCTTATTATTTTGAACACCTTGAATACTTGTGATCTCTTTCTTTCTCTGCAATTTGGAGTTCTAATTCAAATTTCAGGGTCCTGGACGGTGTGGGGTTTCCACTTACAACCGTGTCCCACCAGGGAGTCGCCACTAAATGTTGCACGTTTTACTATGGGCGTAAAACGCGTTTATTGGAGTGTATTAACACGCCTCCGAGTTCGACGTGTGCTTAACACTACTAGGCTCTGTTCTATGTAATTATTCAGCTCTGGAGTCGCCAGTTGCCGTATAGACAACGTCACAAGTATTCCAAGGTCAAGTTCAAAGTAATAAAGACGATACACCGATTAGTAAGGTTCAAACGATCAATATTTATTATACAGTTATAATAAATACTCATGCACACTAAGAGACTAAGGTATAACTAAACTTAAGTGAACAGAATACTTATCTAACAGGAACAGGCAAGGTCAGAGAACGAGGCCTTCGTCCTGGTCTTGTACTGCAGCCTTCAGCAAGCGTTCTGGTACTTGGGAGTCTAGTGGGCTTGGATCGCGTAGCGAGCGTTGAACTTACGGTTTCGGCGGCTGGTGCTCAACGGCTGGAGTCAGGATGCAAGATGTCAGTCAGAGCCGGAGCACGAGTTTAACAGACCGGGCTCTGTGGGGAATTTGCTTTTATACCCCTCTCTAATGTCCTTGCCCCCTTCTAGGCGGGCTCTACCTTTCGGTACCGATTGGAGCGTTTCCAAACGGTTACCTTTGAAATCCTCCAATGCGGGGGCTTCCCTCGATGTTGGGGGGTGGTTTCGATATTCTTTACTCTGGTGCCATCCTGTCTGCTCCACCAATTAAGTGTTACATTGAGATGGAAATGTTGCCATTGTTTGTGCCTGGATCTGGGCTGCCTCATCAGAATGTTAAGCGCTTTGCCATTAACACCTTTGGCTTGGAGATCTTGCACCTGGCCAGAAAACTGGTTTGCTGCTTGCAAAATGCTAATTAGTTGAGAGCAGGCTGTCTGTTCTCACTAAACAGGCTTTTCCTTCTGTCTTCCATTTTAGTTTGGCTCAGTGTCCATTTTGCGTGGCCAGCATGGCTACAGGGTTTGGTGCAGGGTGGGATGTGAGGCAAATTCTGGCAGATCAGCTCTAATTGGCCTCTATGGGAGTGGGAATGTGATGTGAAGAACAGGAGTGATGCCAAGCGAACAGAGATAGTGACTCACCCGAGCTGCCCTAAGGAGGTCGTTCATCTTCTTGCGAAACTGTGTGCCAGTCCGCTTGGTGAGGCACACAGTGCTGACCGTCTTGGTCACCTCCGCTCAGGCCCGGTTGACGACCGAGAGCGGGAGCCTCCTGACAAACCTAGGGAAGATGCTGTCCCACCCCTCCTCCACCGTATCCAACATTCTATCGAGCTCCGCCACTGTGAAGCGTGGTGCTGTTCTTCTCTGGGCCATCTTCTTGGCTGGAGTGGAAGTGTGTGGGGAATGTTGTGCTGATAAGCAGCTCCAACTTGTCAAGCTCTCCAGCATAAATTCCGGCCCCAGCAAATCCGACAGCAGCGAGAATGAGAATTTCTCTAGATGGGTAGAGTGTTGGCCCATTAGCATGTCCTGAATTGTTCCACAAAGAGTGCCCCCAAGAGGAATGGGAACCGCATGCAATTCAGTCCCAGTGTCAACACTTATGGCTGGATTTACCATTCCTGAGACTAAGTGTTGACGCCACCGCACGATTTGTGGACTTCCATGACAGCAAAACTGGTGCTGCACCAATTCAGTGACTGTTAAGGGCTATCACTGGCGCCACATGGAACACATTCAATTCCAATGAGAAACGGTACCGGATTCGCCGATTTTGCGATTGACATTCAGGAGGCTGACAGGCTGCAGCCGCATATACACACTGCACTCCTCACACACACCATCCCAGCCAACAAGATGGCAGCAAGGAGAGCTGTCCCAAGATTCACCAATGCTGAGCTGGCGACCCTCCTGGATGAAGTGGAGTAGAGACGATTGACCCTGTACCCCAGCCCGGGAAGGAAGCTGCCAGTCGCCGCCGTCCGCCATGCAGGTGGGAGAGGCAGTCAGCGCTTTTGGCAACATCCGGACTGGCCAGCAGGACTGTAAAAAACTGCATGGCCTCCTCAGGGCGGTCAGGGTGAGTAGGCCCCTGGCACTAACCCGCATCCCACACACTAATAAACCCCCCCCCCCATGCCACACACAAGGGGAAGGTTGAACGCCCACCATGCACCACATGCTGGCACCCATACTGGCTGCCATGGCCAGGTGCTCTGGCTACTGCGACCACCAGCTATGCACCCCCTGGGCAGCATGCGTCGGCCTGTCTAACACTGTCATCTACGGTACCCCCTTCCCACCCAGGAAAAGGCTGCTCATAACCGCCGGGAGCAGGATAAAACTGGAGGGGGACCACCAGACCTGTGAGCAGAAGGCCCGGAGGAAAGGGATGTTGCCGAGGTGGAGGCCAACCGCGGACGAGGAATTGAGACCTTGCTGAGTTGCGGTTCCCCGTGACACATGTCAACCCTCCCCCCCAACACCATCCCCACAGCACCCTGATCCCCACCACCTCCACATCACGTGTCAACCTCCACACCACACTCACCCCCACACTACTCTCGCTCACAACCCCACACCACCCTCACCGCCACACCACCCTCATCCCCACCACCCCCAGGCCCGCGGTCTAATCATGCGTCTTGTCTTATGTCTTGCAGGAGCTTTGGTGATGAGGGGTGGGGGTCCAACCGGTGTTCCCTGCCCTCAGCCAGTGCCACAGCTGGAACCCCCCCCTGTGAGCCGAGCAGTGACGAGGAGAGCAGCCCGGACGGCAGCCCTCGACCCGAGACTCAAGACACTCTGGAGCTCGAGTCCGATGTTGACACAGATTTCCCGTCACAGCTGTCTCCAACACCCTCCACCATCCCAGAGACACTCACCTCGGTTGGGCACCAACTCCTGGGACACTATGTAACCATAGCTCCTGGGACACTATGTAATGCTCACCACACAGCTGATCCGGTACTTCAGGTGGAGTTAGGAACTCCTGAGGGGGCGGGCCGACCCCAGGTCCTAGCTGCCGCCCAGTGTCTCGGGTTTCTGGAACGGACAGTCCCATTGATTGTGGAGATGCAATCACAGAGCCAGGGACTACATGAGGGGTTGTCGGCGAACATCCGGCATCAGCAGGTGCAGTTGGATAAGTTCAGCCTTGTGCAGGAGCAGGGTGTGCTGCCGGTCATGCATGCCACCCAGGCCAACACCGCACAGGTGGCGTTCGCAGTGGATGCATTGGGGTGAGGGTTCTGGTTATAGATCAGCATGTCGAAGGCCTGGGGCATTCTGCGCGGATGCTGGCTGAGGCCCAGGACGGGGTTGCCGACTCGCAGGCAGTCATGTGCCAGAGCCACCTGGAAATCACAGCGGCACTCCTGAGCGTGGCCCAGTCACAGCAGGCCATAGCTGGGAATGTCGGCGGCAGTGCCCAGGCACTGGCCGACCCAGCGCAGACACAGAAGGAGGTGGCAGTCCCAGAGGGAGATGGTGCAGTCACTGGCTGATGTGACCCAGATGGCAATCGTCCAATCCCTGTGCTCCATGGCCGCGAGCTTGTAGACCCTGGTCAAGACCAGAGTGGACTTTCAGGACTACCTGTGCCAGGTGGCTGGGGAACCTCAGGGGATAGGTCTGCTCGCACCGCGTCCCATGGAATAGCCCAGTGGCCATTGGGCACCCAAAGGAGGAGGAGATGAAGGGGCCTGTGCCGGTGACTCCTGCCGTTAAGGTGCCGGAACACTGCAGCAGCTCGGATTCCCCCCGTCCTGTCCCTGGCGCATCTCAAAGCAGCAGGCACCACGCCACCTGGGACATCCGAACAGCAGCCAGGCCCATCTAAGCCCAGTCACCCTAGAAGGTGGCCTCCAATGGGTACCCAGGTTGCAGGGCAGGAATCACAGCAGGCTGCCTCCACCTCTGATGTACTGTCTGGCGATCCAAAGGGTCATAGCGTTAGGGCCCGTAAGGCCGGAAAGATAGACATCAGTTAAGTTGGCACGGCTCCTTGCCCTTCAACCATCCCCACCACCGTCACCCCAGGGGTTCGATGGGACCGTGTGATGGAATGGTCAGCTCACATGCAGGGATCACCCAGGTGGACGGTGTAAAGTGCTACCGTGACATTGTCATTCAATGTGGAACACCAGAGTTGTCACCATCCTCCATCCCATGGACCGGACCGGTGTATTGCCAACCCCGGCACGCACCCCGTACTGCGACTAAACACAAATATACACAAGCTCTTCGTGTCTAAACTGAAAACCTGCGCAAGCCCACGCTGCAAATGACGTCACACGAGCACACGAGCCACTTTCGTTGAAGACATCCAGACACATAATCAAATAGCAATATGCTCACTAAAACACTATTAAAACACTCTGTAACATTTAAAAATACAATTAAAAAGTTAACTAAATCAGTTAAAGCATAAACACAATGGAAGCACGACAGATGGCCACTTATAACTATAGTGTGACATTCCTGTGGTGCACAGCAGGATACTCCCTGTCTGTTTGTTATCCCTTTATTACTTTGTTGCACAAGGCTGTGAGAGCAATTAGCCTTTTACAATCTGTGATTGATCAGGAGAGTTCCTACAATGTGCTGTGGTTTACCCATCGTGCCTGAAAGGTCATCATAGCTAACTTTAAACTACTACTATTCAAACTACATGCGCTGATTTTCAAAGCTATAAATGCTCTTCTATATCTAAGTTTTAATATCAAATGACTACACCCTCTCCCCCCCCCCCCCCCCCCCCCCCCACCCATTTGGTTCAGTCCCTCTTTTTGGACACTAGGCATTACCTGGCTCAGATGGGCTATTCCCAAGATCCTCTGCTTACCATGGTGGTTTGGCACGTTAAAAATCAATGACACAACACACCGGGTTGAATAGCCTGGGTAGCCATGGAAAGGTCCTGGCCACTACCAAGATGTTTATGGAAGAAAGCCGTCAAGTAATTAGTAGGGAAAGGGGGCAGGTGAATCTGGCCATTGGAAAGGCCAGGAGATTGGAGGGCTAGGTCAGTAATCAGATAAGAGAGAATCTAACCACCGCCCCTTGACATTCGATGGCATTACCATCGCTGAATCTCCAACTATCAACATCCTGGCAGTTGCATTAATACTGTGGCTACCAGGGCAGGTCAAAGACGAGGAATCCTACAGCAAGTAACTCACCTTCTGACCCCACAAAGTCTGTCCACCATCCAGTGGCGGACTGGGTCTAAAAATATTGGTTGCCAGGAGACAAAGGGGCCCATCCACAACTACAATTTTCTTAACGAATAAATAAAATTTTCAAAAAATACATATGGAAAAAAGGGTACAATTAAAATTTTTGTGGAAAAAATGTGTATTTCTTAGTAATTACAGTGTACATGTACTGTACATATTACTGGCAGTAGATACCAAATGTAAATACAGAATGTTATAATTGAATTTTTTATTTATTTTTAAAAATTTTAAATAATTGGTTGATATTTTTAAATAGTTTACTGCACAATTTACACATTAACAGATAGTTCAAAAGCACAATAGAGCATTGCATGCAGTCCACTATATTAAGAGCAATCGTTTGTGTTCGCTAGATGATTGTGCGAATCTGCCAATAATTGCTTCTGCATCCAATTCATCTAACAATTCATTTTCAATGGATAGCAACATGTATGATTCCAAATTCTCCTCAGACTGCGAATTTCTTAACCTTGTCTTTATGATCTTTAGCTT
Source organism: Scyliorhinus canicula (assembly GCF_902713615.1). Lineage (NCBI taxonomy): Eukaryota > Metazoa > Chordata > Chondrichthyes > Carcharhiniformes > Scyliorhinidae > Scyliorhinus > Scyliorhinus canicula. Next base: position 104,256,679 of record NC_052148.1, on the reverse strand, counting down.
TGAAAATGTCCTCTCACATTGGACTTGAGTAACTGATAGTGTGCAGATGACTTTATAAAGTTCATAAAGGTTATCATATGCCTTGTCATGAAGTCTGTTGGATGCCAGAATTTTTAGTACACATGATGGGCAAGTGCTGCAAATTTTACAATTGTTGCAACTGGAATCCATATTCTCACCTCATTAAGCAATAGCTTTAATACATCAAAGTTTGAAGCAAAAGAAAACAATTCCAATATTACTTGATCTTTGCTGATTTGTGGAAACAGCTTAATACCTTCCAATGCTTCATCTTCAAGGCCCTTTTCTGCAATAGTTTTAAACTTTGCTGGGTCCAAGCAGGACAAATCTTTATACAACTGTTTGTGTTGTACAACGCGTGATTCTAGTGACTGGACAATGCGATCCATTATTAGGTTAAACACATTTACTCGAAAATCAGCTAGAGAATCTGAGGAATTTCTTTCATTATCAATAAGCTCATCTGCCATTCTTTTCTTCTTCCTCTGCCTCTTAACTGGCAATGCTGTTTCCAACGCATCAATTTCCAATGTTTGATTTTCATCCATATTCATCTGTGAACTCCTGTCATTACATTTATTTACAAATTCCAAAGCCTTGCTGTGAACGTTATCAAATGTTCTTGTCTGTTCCTTCAACTTTGTTGTAGCTGAATCTACCAAACTCCATGCAGTAAACATATCTAAACCACTTGTCTGTAGATAACTTGATTACGGGGTTGTAGTTTCAAATATATACAAGTCAGTAAATGCTGTCAATATGGTTTCAAACTTTAGAAGACTTTGAAGTAAAACATTTGCTTCATGTTTTGTTTTTGCATCAAACTTTTCTGAATCTTGTATCATTGATAAGCATGTCAATAGATTTACGAAAGTACTGGCAGCGGCATCATCAAAACGTCCAAATATAGTTGTTGCTGCATTGTATTTTCCTGACCATCTGGTCTCACCAATTAGCTTTAATCGTTTCATTTTTTCTTGTCCTAGATGTTTTCCAACAACTTCTATCCATACAGCCATTCTCTTGTATGATGCTTTCACAAAAGTTGCTATATTCTGGAAAAAATTGAAAAAAGAAACTGCAGGCACACAACATTTTGTTGTTTCAGTTATCACCAAATTCAAGACATGGGCATAGCACCATATATGAACATGTTGATCAGCCACATCAGCAGTTTTACTTTGTAAACCATTATACTGGCCATGGTAGCTTGCAGCGCCATCTGTGCTATCAGATAAACATTTTTTGGGGTCAATTTTAAGATGCTGTAATGTTTCAATCAATAGATCAAAAAGTCCTTGTCCTGTACCATCATTACTTGACACAACTGAAAGTAGTCGCTCACAGATAATACTTTAAGCACATACCGAATAATAATGCTAAACTGATCGATGGAAGAATTATCTTGTGTTGAATCAACCTGAATAGAATAATATTTTGCTTGAGAAATTTCATGACTAATTCTTTCTTGTATCATATTCTTCATAATTTTGATTAACATGTTTATAGTTGTTTTACTCAGGTATGTAACAAGTCCACCACGGTCTTTACTTTGAGCCTTTCCTTGTTGCTCTAATCGTTTCATTCTTTGTTTAGACTTGTTGCGCACTGCAGAAATGTGAGCTGCCATAATGGGGTCATATTTTGCCATCAACTGCACTGTAGCTAAAAAATTGCCATTATTCAGAACCTCATTATCTAGAGTGTAGGCCGATTCATTTCTGTGACCTCGAAAAGGAAGTGCTTGGTTGCCTAACATCTTTATGATGTCTATAATCCTCATTACAATACTTCTCTGCTTCAATACTTCTTCTTTCCTTTTAATTAGTGATGCTGCAAAAAATTTATCTAAGGTGCCATCATTAACCAAAGTGATATATTGCTGAGCATTTCTGACATGTGCTGTTGTCGATTCATGTAAAGTCAAGCTCTGGCTAATACGCCTGTAGTCACTAAAGCCATGCACAAAGGGTGATGAATTACAAGTGTTGGAAAACTCAAAGGCTAAGCAGTATGAACAATATAAGCATCTATTTTCTTTGTTATATGTTAGCCATTTTCTTGGGACTGAGTCATTCATAATTTTCCTCTCAGACAAACGAGCATTAAATGGCAGATCATCAAGTGGCTGAAGTGGATGTTCAGCAAAAAACTGTTTTAGCTTTGCTCGTGATGGATATTGGAAGATTCCAGTAATTGATCTTTCATTTTCTTGCGTAGGTTCATTTACAGGACGTGCTTCAGAAACCAAGTCATTTATGCTTGAAGGAATATCTGATTCCCTGTCACTAGTTGAAGCTATGTGTTCAGATGTTGCAACTACAGGCAGTACAGATACCGGAACAAGGAAGCCAGAATAAATATTGGGCTTGGGTTGATTAGTAATGGATGCACTTGTATCTGTCTCTACATTCAAAGTAGCTCTTCTCTGTTCTTGTAACTCGCATGTCATTGCATCATCACCATGAGCATTGTTTCTTGCTTTTTGATTATTTGTTGCAGAACTGGATATTGATGTGGATTGTGCTTGTGGTATTATAAACTCTGTAATAGGCCTGCATCACTTGGCTGATTCCTTCCTTTCTGCTTCTTTTTGTTCTTTGCGTTTTAGTGACCCAGATTTATGCTTTTTCTTTTCCATGCTGGAAGGGGTAATATTCCTGAAATAAAAACTTAATTAAAAATAGACCACATTGGGAAAAATGAATATTGATGATTGCAAGAATAACTTGAAGTAACGCCAGATAAACCCCTACTTGATAAAAAAATATAAAATAACTTACTTACATTTCAATAGGCTATGTTCATTATTCAATACTACTGTGGCCTATGCAGCTTCAGAAGAGGAGACAATCCACTGTCCAGTGTTCACACCAGCAAGCAACTGAGACAACTGTTGAAACTTAGAAGTTTGGTCCGACTATAGTAAGACATTAAGAATGGTCCCACGACCAAAGTTAACATGTCCCGTTTGATACCAGTGTAGTGTTACAAGTTGCAACCCTTTGAGTTTACCGATCATGGCTTATCACTTCAATATCTTTGACCTCATGATTCACAGTCAAAGGTACCGCTTCTCCTTTTCGGTGACCTCACGACCCTATGTACTGCTTGATATCCTTTCAAGTTGCCGACCATCTCAAATCACGAACTATAACTTTATCTTTAAATTCACACACTCTTGCTGAAAACGTGGATTTCCAATTATGTCCGACCCGGGTAAACCAGCCCCCCCCCCCCCTCCACTCCTTTTCACATCCATTTAACACTGCTTCATTCCTTCATACACTGAGTGATTATTTGTTTGTTTCTTTATTGCATTTCTATTTGGTATCGCTCTTTTTAAAAACAATTATATTTTATTAAGTTAGAATACAAATCTCAGGAAAGAAGTTGGAGATTTATTTATCTAATTAATTATAATTTTTAAGGGCCCTTCAGAGATTCACGGGCCCCTTTTTGGCTCTCCGGGCCCCGGAATAATGTACAGGCTGAACCAAGACTACTGCTTGATATCCTTTGAAGTTGCCGACCATCTCAAATCACGAATTGTAACTTTATCTTTAAATTCACATACTCTTGCTGAAAACATGGAATTTCCTTAATTATGCCCGACCCGGGCCCCCCTATTCCACATCCTTCCACTACCTCCCCTGCTTCGTTCCTTTTCATGCACTGCTTATTTGTGTCCTGTTCTCTTTTTTTCTTATTCCTTTTTATTACTAAAACAGTTGTCTGTGTTTGTTTCTTTATTGCATTTTTATTTGATATAGGGGGCCCACTTCATCAGGGGCCCACTTGCCATCGGGCAAGCTGACACCCTGGCCAGTCCGCCACTCCCACCATCTACAAGGAGTGTAATGGAATACTGTCCACTTGCCTGGATGAGTGCAGCTCCAACAACACTCAAGAATCTCAACACCATCCAGGATAAAGCAGCCCGCTTGATTGCTCCGCCTTCCACAAACATTTAAACTCTCCACCACCGACGATCTCTGGCAGCCAAATGTACCATCTACAAGATGCACAGCAGTAATTTATCAAGGTTCCTCAGACAACACCTTCCAAACCCACAACCACTACCATCGAGGACAAGAGCAGCAGATTCCTGGGAACCCCACCACCTGGAGGTTCCCCTCCAAGTCACTCACTACCCTGACTTGGAAATATATCGCCGTTCTTTCACTGTCGCTGGGGCAAAATCCTGGAACTCCCTCCCTAACAGCACACTGGGTATACCTACACCTCAAGGACTGCAGCAGTTCAAGAAGTCATCTGATCACCACCTTCTGAAGGCCAACTAGGGATGGGCAATAAATTCTGGCCTAACCAGTGAAGCCCACATCCCGTAAATGAATTTTAAAAAAACTTGATGATGGTGTTGACTGTGGTAAACCATTGTTGCACCTATATTAGGTGATGTATGGTAGGTCCTGTACTACAGGTACGACGGTAGTCCCTGCCTGCTGGCTCCGTCCAGTAGGTGGAGTATAAATATGTGTTTCCTCCATGCAGCAGCCATTTCGCCAGCTGCTGTGGGAGGCCACACATCTTACAGCAATAAAGCCTCAGTTGTATTCAACTCTCGTCTTTGTGCAATTGATCGTGCATCATTGACAAAATGCTTTTGCAGATTTCTGGTGATTGTATTGTATTGTTGACGGTTTAATGCCTCAAGGCTGTGTGCTTGTTTGCCTCTTTTGCTTCTGCGGCATGGAGCGAGAAAGGGAGGATGTAAGATGACCTATTACTGGCGCTGGAGAAGGGGAAGGGGTGCTCTTTCTCTCTTCTGGCTTGCTCTGCATCGGTGTGACTTTCCATTGTTGAGAGTCTACTGCTGGGAGCTGTGGGAGGGGGAGAGTGTGGCGGATTGGTCCCAATGAGAAATTTGAGGAAGGTGTTGAAGAAATGCTTTGCAGATTGCTGCAGACTTTATTGTTTTGTTGACTGTTTAATGTATAAGGTCTGGAGGCCGTGTGTTTGTTTTCTCCCCCCTCTTTCACTTCTGTGGCCTGGAGCGAGGAAAGGGGGGGATATAAGATGGCCTGCCATCAGTGCTGGAGAAAAGGAAGGGGATGCTCTTTCTCCCTTCTATCATGCTCTGCACGGTGTAACTTTCCATTGTTGAGAGTTTACTGCTGGGAGCTACAGGAGCGGGAGAGGCAGATTGATCCGAATGAGCAACTTGATTACGTTGTTGCAGAAATGCTTTTGCAGATTGCTGGTGGCTGTTAGACTGTTTAATGTTTAAAGTGTTTGTTTCTCTTCGTATAAATGCAGTGTTGTAGCTCTGTGTTAGTACCGATATTCTGTAGCGAAAAGGTGCATGTGTGTGTGGCATGGTGCCTTTTCCTTGTCGGTTACTGGTTAATGTGAAATATGGACTGTTCGGTAGTTTGTTTTCATCTTTTGTATATAGGTAGTTTTGACAGTTGACGTGACCATCAATTCACAAGACACGTGGTTGGAAGTGAACAGTGGTTTTAATAGTCTTACAACTGAGCCTGCCTGCGACGAGATGAACTGGCAGCAGGCTCACAACTGCAGATCTTTATACTTCCAGTTAGTGGGAGGAGCCATGGGCTGAACCATGGGCGGAGCCAAGGGTGGAGCCCTGTACAAACTCCTCATCTCTCCCTTTGGGGAGAGCCGTGCAACTGCTCGTATACCGAGTTACAGAGATACAACACATACAATATAACACAGTGTGAATTAGTTGGATTGTGATTCACCACATTCACCGCCTGTAAAAAAATCAAGTCCAGCGAGGGTGATTGGTTTACAAATTGAGTGGGTTGCGGCAGTCGAGTCGTCCTCTGAGATCTACGAAGCACCGGGGTTGCAGCCTCGTCTGTTGGCTGGGTGGTGGCGGTCAGCGAGTGTACCATGGCGGACTCCGGGGGTGATGCGGTCCGACCTCCGTACCCAACTGGTTCGACTGGTGGCGGGGAGCACCGGAAACCCATAGGCGCGGGGGCGCGGGGGGTTGGGTGGGGTGTAGTGTGAGGGGAGCCTCGGCGGTAGTGGTGTCGCAGTTGGATCCTGCAGGCGCCAGGTCCCGGACGGAAACAGTGTCCTGACGGCCGTCAGGGTATTCGATGAATGCGTATTGGGGGTTCGAGTGGAGTAGGAGCACTCTCTCCATGAGTGGGTCAGTTTTGTGGGTCCGGACGTGCTTCCAGAGGAGAACCGGGCCCGGTGTCTTCAACCATGCTGGGAGCGTCTGGAAGTGCCCCTGGAAAAAACAAATAGCCGCTCGTGAGGGGTCTGATTGGTGGCAGTACATAGGTGGGACCTAATAGCATGGAGCACGTTGGGGATGACCTCCTGCCAATGGGAGGTCGGGAGCTTCCTGGACCGTAGGGTCAGTAGGACGGTCTTCCAGACCGTCGTGTTCTCCCTCTCCCACCTGCCCGTTCCCCCTGGGGTTGTAGCTGGTAGTCCTGCTCGAGGCAATGCCCTTGTCGAGCAGGTACTGACGCAGCTCACCGCTCATAAAGGACGAACCCCTGTCGCTGTGTACGTAGCTGGGGAAACCAAACAGAGTGAAGATGCTGTGCAGGGCCCTAATGACTTTGTGGGAGGTCATATCGGGGCACGGGATAGCAAAGGGGAAATGGGAGAACTCGTCTATGACGTTTAGGAAGTACACATTCTGATTAGTCGAGGGGAGTGGCCCTTTGAAATCGATGCTCAGGCGTTCAAAGGGCCGGGAGGCCTTTACCAGGTGGGCCCTGTCTGGTCTATAGAAGTGTGGTTTGCACTCCGCACAGATCGGGCAATCCCTGGTGATGGCTTTTACCTCCTCGGTGGAGAAAGGCAGATTTCGGGCTTTGATCTAGTGGGCGAGCCGGGTGACCCCCGGGTGACAGAGGTCATTGTGGATAGCTTTCAGGCGGTCGTCTTGTGCACTGGCGCACGTGCCGCGGGACAAGGCATCTGGGGGCTCGTTGAGCTTCCCCGGTCGGTACATAATATCGTACTTGTAGGTGGAGAGTTCGATCCTCCACCGTAGGATCTTATTGTTTTTAATTTTGCCCCTTTGTGAGTTGTCAAACATAAAGGCAACCGATCTTTGGTCGGTGATGAGGGTGAACCTCCTACCTGCGAGGTAGTGCCTCCAGTGACGTATAGCTTCCACGATGGCTCATGCTTCCTTTTCGACCGAAGAGTGTCGAAGTTCCGAAGCGGAGAGGGTTCGGGAGAAAAAGGCGACTGGTCTCCCTGCCTGATTTAGGGTGGCTGCGAGAGCGACCGCTGAGGCATCGCTCTCTACCTGGAAAGGGAGGGATTCATCCACCGCCCGCATGGCTGCTTTGGCGATGTCCTCCTTGATGCAGGTGAAGGCCTGGCGAGCCTCATCTGATAGAGGAAAGAGTGTGGGCTTAAATAGTGGGCGGGCTTTGTCCGCATACTGAGGGACCCACTGGGCACAATATGAGAAAAACCCCAGGCACCTTTTGAGGGCCCATGGACAATGAGGGAGAGGGAGTTGTCAGAGGGGGCACATACAGTCCGGGTCGGAGCCCAGGACTCCGTTTTCCACGACATAGCCGAGGATGGCTAGCCTGGTCGTGCGGAAAATGCATTTCTCTGTGTTATACGTGAGGTTGAGTTTCTGGGCAGTCTGGAGAAATCGTTGGAGGTTAGCGTCGTGGTCCTGCTGATCATGGCCGCAGACGGTGACGTTGTCCAAGTACGGAAACGTGGCCCGCAGCCCGTACTGGTCCACCATTCGGTCCATTGCTCATTGGAACACCAAGAGCCCATTTGTGACGCCAAAGGGAACCCGGAGGAAGTGGAAGAGGCGGCCGTCGGCCTCAAACGCCGTGTAGTGGCGGTCCTACGGGCGGATTGGGAGCTGGTGGTATGCAGACTTCAGATCCACTGTGGAGAAGACTTTACAATGGCCGATCTGATTCACCATGTCTGCAATCCTGGGGAGGGGGTACGCATCGAGGAGAGTGAACCGATTAATGGTTTGGCTATAGTCCACTACCATTTGGAATTTTTCCCCGGTCTTGACAACCACCACCTGAGTTCTCCAGGGACTGTTACTGGCCTCTATGATCCCCTCACGTAGAAGCCTATGGACCTCGGTTCTGATAAACACCCTGTCCTGCAGGCTGTATCACCTGCTGCGAGTGGCTACGGGTTTGCAGTCCAGCGTGAGATTGGCAAAGAGTGGAGGAGGGTCGATTTTTAGCGTAGCGAGGCTGCAGATAGTGAGTGGCGGCAAGGGCCCGCCGAAGCTGAGTGTGAGGCTTTTGAGGTTGCACTGGAAGTCGAGTCCCAGTAAGAGTGGGGCGCAGAGTTCGGGGAGTAAGTATAGCTGGAAGTTTGAGTAGCTAGTGCCTGGATCGTTAGGGTCGCGGCGGATCGCCCTTGGAGGTGAACGGAGTGTGAGCCCGAAGCGAGGGAGATAGTTTGCCGTGCAGGGAAAATAGGGAGCGAACAGCGTCTTACCAGATCTGGGTGTACGAAGCTCTCGGTGCTCCCGGAGTCAAAGAGGCACGGTGTCCTGTACCCGTTGATTTTAACGTTCATAAGAACAGACGAACATAAGAACTAGGAGCAGGAGTAGGCCATCTGGCCCCTCGAGCCTGCTCCGCCATTCAATTAGATCATGGCTGATCTTTTGTGGACTCAGCTCCACTTTCCGGCCCGAACACCATAACCCTTAATCCCTTTATTCTTCAAAAAAACTATCTATCTTTACCTTAAAAACATGTAATGAAGGAGCCTCAACTGCTTCACTGGGCAAGGAATTCCATAGATTCACAACCCTTTGGGTGAAGAAGTTCCTCCTAAACTCAGTCCTAAATCTACTTCCCCTTATTTTGAGGCTATGTCCCCTAGTTCTGCTTTCACCCGCCAGTGGACACAACCTGCCCGCATCTATCCTATCTATTCCCTTCATAATTTAAAATGTTTCTATAAGATCCCCCCTCATCCTTCTAAATTCCAACGAGTACAGTCCCAGTCTACTCAACCTCTCCTCATAATCCAACCCCATCAGCTCTGGGATTAACCTAGTGAATCTCCTCTGCACACCCTCCAGTGCCAGTGTGTCCTTTCACAAGTAAGGAGACCAATCGTGGGTTTCCTCCGGGTGCTCCGGTTTCCTCCCACAGTCCAAAGATGTGCGGGTTAGGTGGATTGGCCATGCTAAATTGCCCATAGTGTCCTAAAAAGTAAGGTTAATGGGGGTTGTTGGGTTACGGGTATAGGGTGGATATGTGAGTTTGAGTAGGGTGATCATTGCTCGGCACAACATCGAGGGCCGAAGGGCCTGTTCTGTGCTGTACTGTTCTAAATCTAAATCTAAATCTAAAACTGAACACAATACTCCAGTTGTGGCCTCACTAACACCTTATACAATTGCAACATAACCTCCCTAGTCTTAAACTCCATCCCTCTAGCTATGAAGGACAAAATTCCATTTGCCTTCTTAATCACCTGTTGCACCTGTAAACCAACTTTCTGTGACTCATGCACTAGCACACCCAGGTCTCTCTGCACAGCGGCATGCTTTAATATTTTATTGTTTAAATAATAATCCCGTTTGCTGTTATTCCTACCAAAATGGATAACCTCACATTTGTCAACATTGTATTCCATCTGCCAGACCCTAGCCCATTCACTTAACCAAATCCCTCTGCAGACTTCCAGTATCCTCTGCACTTTTCACTTTACCACTCATCTTAGTGTCATCTGCAAACTTGGACACATTGCCCTTGGTCCCCAACTCCAAATCATCTATGTAAATTGTGAGCAATTGTGGGCCCAAGACGGATCCCTGAGGGACACCACTAGCTACTGATTGCCAACCAGAGAAACACCCATTAATCCCCACTCTTTGCTTTCTATTAATTAACCAATCCTCTATCCATGCTACTACTTTACCCTTAATGCCATGCATCTTTATCTTATGCAGCAGCCTTTTGTGTGGCACCTTGTCAAAGGCTTTCTGGAAATCCAGATATACCACATCCATTGGCTCCCCGTTATCTACTGCACTGGTAATGTCCTCAACAAATTCCACTAAATTAGTTAGGCACGACCTGCCCTTTATGAACCCATGCTGCGTCTGCCCAATGGGACAATTTCTATCCAGATGCCTCGCTATTTCTTCCTTGATGATAGATTCCAGCACCTTCCCTACTACCGAAGTTAAGCTCACTGGCCTATAATTTCCTGCTCTCTGCCTACCTCCTTTTTTAAACAGTGGTGTCACATTTGCTAATTTCCAATCCACCGGGACCACCCCAGAGTCTAGTGAATTTTGGTAAATCATCATTAGTGCATCTGCAATTTCCCTAGCCATTTCTTTTAGCACTCTGGGATGCATTCCATCAGGGCCAGGAGACTTGTCTATCTTTAGCCCCATTAGCTTGCCCATCACTACCTCCTTAGTGATAACAATCCTCTCAAGGTCCTCACCTGCCATAGCCTCATTTCTATCAGTCGCTGGCATTTTATTTGCGTCCTACACTGTGAAGACCGACCCAAAAAACCTGTTCAGTTCCTCAGCCATTTCCTCATCTCCCATTATTAAAACTCCTTTCTCATCCTCTAAAGGACCAATATTTACCTTAGCCACTCTTTTTAGTTTTATATATTTGTAAAATCTTTTGCTGTCTGTTTTTATATTCTGAGCAAGTTTACTCTCATACTCTATCTTACTTTTCTTTGTAGCTTTTTTAGTATCTTTCTGTTGCCCCCTAAAGATTTCCCAGTCCTCTAGTCTCCCACCAATCTTTGCCACTTTTCCTTCAATTTGATACTCTCCCTTATTTCCTTAGATATCCACGGTTGATTTTCCCTCTTTCTCCCGTCCTTCCTTTTTGTTGATATAAACCTTTGCTGAGCACTGTGAAAAATCACTTGGAAGGTTCTCCACTGTTCCTCAACTGTTCCACCATAAAGTCTTTGCCCCCAGTCTACCTTAGCTAGTTCTTCTCTCATCCCCTTGTAATCTCCTTTGTTTAAACACAAAACACTAGTATTTGATTTTACTTTCTCACCCTCCATCTGTATTTTAAATTCCACCATATTGTGATCGCTCCTTCCGAGAGGATCCCTAACATCATTGAGTTGCGGAGGTGTTTCGGACGCGACTGGTCCAACGTGACCGCGCTGAATTGCAGGTAGTCGGCGGCTCGATCAGCTGTGCTGGAGTGGCCCTGTGATGACTGCCCTGTGAGTTCGTAGTCTTCGAGGCAAGTTTCAGAGTTTGAAGAGGATGGATCCCAAGATGGCCGCCCCTGTGGATCGCACATGGTGGGCGGCGAGGAAGGTGGCGCCCAAGATGGCGGCCCCCATGAGTCACACGTGGCCGGCCGCGTGGAGGGGGGTTGCCAAGATGGCGGATCCCATGAGTCGCACGTGTCGTTTGGGGGCGGAGTCGGAGTACAGGCCGCAGCATTTCGGGGCCTGCGGGCCTGTGAGTTTTGGAAACGAGTGCTCTGGGCTGCGGGAGAGTTTGGAGAGGCGGATTTCTTCACCAGGCAGACCCGGGCATAGTGTCCTTTGCGACCGCAGCTGCTGCAGGTCGCGTTGCGGGCCGGGCAGTACTGCCGTGGGTGCTGGCGCTGTCCGCACAAATGGCACACTGGGGCTGCGTAGTGGGTGGGTGGCCGTGCGGCGCAGGCCTGGGGCAGTCGCTGGTCGGGGGCCCAGGATGGGGTTGCTTGGTCCGCGGGGAACGAGGTGAGGCTGCGGAACGAGACCTCCATGGTAGTAGCCAATTCTACAGTGTCCTCCAAGTTCTGGGCCCCTTTTACAAGCAACCGCTGGCGCACATAGTTTGACCTGAGCCCTGCCACGTACACATCTCTGACAGCGAGCTCCATATGCTGTTCGGCTGATAATTACCAAGTGGCCCTGTGATGACTGATACTTGGTAATTACAGTCCCGAGCTAAAGCTTTTAAATCCTGCAGGAATTCAACCAACGACTCCGCGGGGCGCTGGTGGGGGGTCGTAAAAATGTGGCACGCGTAGACCTCGTTGATGGGCCTCACGTACATTCGATCTAGCATGCCTAGGGCCTCCGTATACGAGGTAATACTGTTAAGTTGAGTACAGATACGGTAGCTCACCCTTGCGTGCAGTAGACTGAGTTTCTGCTCCTCTGTAGTTTCTGATGTGCTTGATTCAGCCAGGTAGGCCTTGAAACATCTGAGCCAGTGTTGAAAGATTTCTTTCGCCTCTGCAGCCTGTGGGTCGAGTTCTAGTCAATCAGGTTTGAGGGCTGATTCCATAGTCGTTTTCTTCAAGTTTCCAAAGACTAGTAAATTGATGTGACCATCAATTCATAAGACACGTGGTTGGAAGTAATCAGTGGTTTTAATAGTCTTACAACTGAGCCTGCCTGCGACGAGATGAACTGGCAGCAAGCTCACAACTGCAGATCCTTATACTTCCAGTTAGTGGGAGGAGCCATGGGCAGAACCATGGGCGGAGCCAAGGGTGGAGCCCGATACAAACTCCTCATCTCCCCCTATGGGCAGAGCCACGCAACTGCTGGTATACTGAGCTTACAGAGACACAACACATACAATATAACACAGTGTGAATTACTAGGATTGTGATTCGCCACAACCGTTTAATAAACAAAATATTCTCATGTGTATTCTCCTATTTACACATGTCATGTCTCAGACAAGTGTTATTGCCTCGCATTCCAATCAAATTGTGAGGCCTGGATACTTTGCCTGAACACTGGAGGCATCAGCACCACAGAGACAGCAGCCAACAATCAAACAATCTGGAGCTGGGCTTCAGTACTGGAGATAGCCCTGCAACCAGAGGGTGAGTGTATGGATCAGGAGAGACTACCTGAGCATGGTCTCCCTAATATTCCTGGCAGGGGTCTGGGGTCTCGGGGCTCCTGCTTTGGTTGGGGGTGAGTGTGCAGAACAGGGTCCTTCAGTGCAACTAGCTCGGTGGATGGCAGTCTGAGGGAAGGCGGGGCACGTAAGGGTGGGGGGAGACCCGGAGGATATGAGGGTCCTGGGGCGGAAGCCCTAACTGATGGTCGGTCTCTCTCCTTCTCCAATTCCTTACCGAAACCAAGATGAATAGTGTTGTTGACCCCACAACGGCAGCCCTTGCAGTGCTGGTGGCAGCCCAGGTGCATCAGGAAGTGTCTTTCTCAAACAGGAAGGGGTTCCACTCCCTGAGTGTTCAACTCATGTGCAACCACCACCTCTGGATTATACATGTGTGTATACGCTTCCCAGGGAGCGTACATGACAGCTACACTCTGGGACACTCAGAGATCCCCTTCGACTTTGAGGATCACCCCAGGATAGCGGGTTGGCTCTTGGAGGATAACGTGTACCCGCTGATGTCCTGGCTGATGAAGCCATCCCTGAGGCGGGAGACTGCTTCGGAGACTTGATATAAGGCCCTTGTTGCCACCCGTGCTGTTCATTGAGCGGTGCATCGGACTGCTCAAATTGTGGTTCCAATGCCTGGACTGCTTTGTTGTTGCACTTCAGAACACCCCGCAAAGGGTCTCCCACTTTGTGGTGGTCTGCTGTGCTTTCCACAACCTGCCGCAATAGCGGAACAACGTGCTGAAGGAGGAGGAGGGACATGCAGCCTCAACTGAGGAGGATGAGGATGGGCCAGACCTGGAGTGGCTGGAGTATGAGCACGGGGAGGATCCGCAGGAGTAGCTGGAAGATGGAGGACAGGCGGCGGGAAGATTCCGGCATGCTCAGAGGGCCAGGGAGGCTCTCATCCTCACCCGCTTCTCATCAGATGAGGCTTTGTCCGGCAGCTCACCCCGCAATCACCTCTTCTCTCCATTGGCCACGCCCTCCACCCATTGACTACCCCTACACCTATTCCCCTCCCTCCCACCCATTTCCCCTTTCCCCTCCTCTACCCACCCCCACCCCACCCACACACCCTCACCTCCCTGACTACCTCGTTCCACATACCCAGGGTCTGTGTAACATCACTCCAGGGCAATGTGTCTGTGTTGACACTGTCAGCGGGACACAATACAAGGCAGGCGAGTGATGAAAACCCACTGTGAGGTTAGAACATAGAACATAGAACAGTACAGCACAGAACAGGCCCTTCGGCCCTCAATGTTGTGCCGAGCCATGATCACCCTACTCAAACCCACATGTCCACCCTATACCCGTAACCCAACAACCCCCCCCTTAACCTTACATTTATTAGGACACTACGGGCAATTTAGCCTGGCCAATTCACCTAACCCGCACATCTTTGGACTGTGGGAGGAAACCGGAGCACCCGGAGGAAACCCACGCACACAGGGGGAGGACGTGCAGACTCCACACAGACAGTGACCCAGCCGGGAATCGAACCTGGGATCCTGGAGCTGTGAAGCATTTATGCTAACCACCATGCTACCCTGCTGCCCCTAAAGCTTTGGTGCTTTGGTGCTCCTCAGTTTATGCCAATGTCTGACACCTGTCTTTCTGCTGACAGCGTGCTTGCATCCACCACCTGCACCGGGGGCTCTTGCTGTAGGACCACTATGTCTGAGGGGCAGGGGATAGGGGGAGCAGAGGGAAGCTGGGGTGGGGATGCAGGCAAGCTTGCTTTGAAGAATAATGTGACAGAGGCGTCACATGTATCAGGTGTAACATGTTTTAAAAGAGAACATTTGAAACCCCCATTCCCTCTAGCTACATATGGTGCCCCCCCCCCCCCTCCTAATTCTCGCTCAGTGATTCTCAATCTTTTTCATCTTCCGTGCTCCCCAGGAAGCACATCAGAGGAGGAGGCAGCCTGCTGCTTCTCATGCTCTGTTGCCTTCGATGCCCTTGGAGGCACCCTCTGGGGGGCCCGGAGCTGGAGAGTCATGGCCGATGTACCCGTGTCACTGGTATTGCCGCTCCATCCTGTTCTGCCTGCCTACGTTGAAATGCACCAGTGTAAGTGGAGGGGTGAAGTGGAGACAACCGTTGTCTGCCTGGTGGCAGGCCCCGGTCAGTCTCCAAAGCTCCCTCCACCAGGACAGTGCCCGTAGAGCCTGGGGCTCTCCATGGGATGGAGAGGCAGTTGAAGTGAGTTCCAGAGGCCTCTGTGTCATCTGGCTCTGCCGGTCCTGGAACTTCCATATTGTGTGCACAAAGGTGCTGATGCACTCAGCAATATTTCTCAGTGACTGGGCCACACTCCGCAGAGCCCCCGGCAATGTCCACCTGAGTCTGGTACACGTCCCTGTGCTACTGGGACGTGTGCTGCAGTGCCTCGGCAATGTCTACCTGCATCTTGGACACATCCCTCAGCGACTGGAAAATAGTGTTGAGGCCCTCAGCCATGGTGGATGCAGACTGAACCATGCCTTGGACACCACCACTCATGATACTAATGTTGTGCTCCAGGTTTTCCACTGCAGTCGCTACCCTAGCAATGTTGGCCTCAGTGCCACGCATTGCCGGTGCCATCTCCTGCTTCCGTAGCCTTTGGGACTCCTCTAGTCATCTATGCACTTGCCGGAGTGTCGCTGACATCCACTCCTGAATCTCATGGTCATACCCTGGAGTCTGCATCAGCTACGGGATAACTTTGCCCAGAGGCTCGGCACCTGACTGGGACTTTGCTGAGTCCTGGGATCCAGCAGGCCTCTGACTGCTGACTCCCTTGGATGTTCCTGCCCCCACCTGACGTGCATCAGCAACTGTGTGGTGCTCACCAGATTGTGCTTCAGACACCTGTTCACTAACGTCGCCCACCGAGGTAGGTGGCTCTGCACTTGTGGAAGGCTGGGGTGATAGCTGTGACCCGTCGATGATGGTCTCCTCGGAGCTGTCCTCTGAGGTGTTCTGTTGGGTGGCAGGGTGGGGAGGTGACCCCGAGTGGCCCAGCCCATCAGGTGGAGATCTTGCAAGAGAATGGGCATGTGGTCAGTGAGAGGGAAGGATCATTTTGTCTGACATGAACCACTCACTTGTGCCAAGTCATCTGGATGAAGGGGCAGTGAACCCTCAATATCAGTGAATGCTCTCTTCTTGGTCAAGCCCGCCAGGGCCTATTCTTTATAGAGGTGAGGACTCTGATGTTTGGAGCCCCACCGCCCATCTGGGCCCTTTCCCATCTGTTGTAGGCCAACGTCTCCTGCGGGGACGGAGATGGGGCATTGTGAGCCGCACGCTTGATGCATTGGGGTGTCTATGGCAGGTGTCATTTGTGGGCAGCACTGCTGGGCATGGAGGGCTTGGCTGGTGGATGCCAGGGTGTGCTGTGGCACAAAAGTGGTGAGTTTGGAGGAAGTGTTTATGAGCAGCTCCCCCTTACTAGCAGGAAGCTGCCAGGTGCAGTTTGGGCAAATCAGCTGGCAGGACAGTCAATTCCACCATGAAGCTTGTGGGGATCATTTTGGGCACTTGGTGCCGCCACAGTCTCACCTGTTCGTCTGTTGGGAAACATCCGGGAAATCACGCCCAAAATGACACAGAACATTACCTGTAAAATCGCACCCATTGAGCTTGGTTTTGGCATTACAATACTTTAACAATTATGTTCATAACAATTTATCTGACACAATTGTATATTCGGACCATAATCCATTAAACTCTTGGATAAATTTAAAATTCAAAATGCAAGACTATTCAGATGAAGTTTATTGTTACAAATATTTAATTTACGAATTCTACATGTGGTAGGCGGAGATGCTTTATCACAACTGTAACATGTGGGAAGACTAAAATGGACTATATTTATATTGAAGTTTGCCTGTTTAAAAATGTAAAATTATGTATTTTATAGAATATAAGTTGTGTGTAATCTTAAGAAATGTTTAAAATGAAAAGGCTTTTCGAAAAATAAAGCCACCCATTTACATTGCTGTTCATTTTTTAAGGGAGGGGAGGTGGGACGAATGGAGGATTTTAGGAATATTGGCATCTAAATATTGGAACAATTTAAGGGTTAAAAGCCTGGGGTTATAGTGTATTTGACTGCAGTGGTAATGTTTTTAAAAAGGATTTTGTTTTGTAAAGGCCTGGGAGATTCTAGGAGCCAGAAAGTGAAATTAATCAAAGAAATGTGGTTTGCAGTCTGGGCTAATGCACTGTGTTTTGACTGGGGGAAGTCCCTGGGAAGTTAAGGTACTTTTAGTCTGCACTGTCAATTTGTTTTTTCAGCTTGAGGAGACGATGGGTGGAGCTAAGGGATGCAAAGGATCAGTTTTGGAGAGGCTTTGGAGAGAGAAGAGCTTACGTCTGATCTGTCTGAAACTGAATCCACAATTCTCTCACAGTAGGATAGTTATAAAAGACTAATAGTATTTAAAGTCTGGGACAAGGAAGAAGTTGAAGGACGCCAGGTGACCCAGCCTTTTGAAGATATTCAGCCAGAGTCTAAAGGGATTCTAACAGGATCCAAATCTGTTTGAGAAAGAAGTATTACTGTATGCCATGCTGATTTTAAAATATATTGAGAGCTGTATGTTTATTTTCTTGTTATTTAATTGGAAATTGAGTAGTAGTGTTTAAGGGGTTCTTTTCAAATGTGAAGTTAAAATGTTTAATATTGTATTCAGAATAACCTTTTGTTTTAAAAATGCCAAAGCCCTATTTCTTCATGCAATCACTCCTGGGGCGAATCATTCTGCCCGCATAATCTTACAACAAAATTAAAATATTGGGGTTTCGGTCCAGTATCCTCGCCAGTGTTGGGGTCTGGTCTGGAATCATATATATCTGTTTTCTATTCATTAACCTGTTCTCAATCAATGCTAATATGTTATCCCTAATCTCATTTTGTGTAAGAACCTCTTTTTAAATGTTCTTTTAAAGAAAACAAATCCGCGACATCCACCAGTTCTCCCTTATCCATCCAACTAGTTACATCCTTAAAATATTCTAACAGATTTGTCAAACATGATTTCCCTTTCATAAATCTGTGTTGATTCTGCTTAATTGCATTGTGTCTTTCTAAGTGCCCTGCTACTAATAATAGATTCACTCATTTGTCTACTACTGATGTCAAGTCTTACTGACCTCATCCTGTTTTCTCTCTTCCTCCTTTCTTAAATAACAGGCTTATGTTCGCTATTTTTAATCCCCGGGAACTGTTCTAGAATCTAAGAAATTCAGGGAGAATCAAAACTAATGCATTCGTAATGTCTGCAGCTACCTCTTTTAAAACCCAAGGACTTAGGTCATTGGGTCAAAGGGATTTGTGAACATTTAGGCCCATTCATTTCCCCAGTATTATTTCTCTATTCAATAAGGACATTGGGAGTCCACACTGAGTGAAGTAAAAAGCAAAGTTTTAGTCACACAACCGATTTATGTACATTACGCAGTAGATCCCCACCACGTTCCAGCTCAGTTGGTGCCTCACTGGCCGACGTGGGTTAACCATGCAGAGGAGCTCATACACTGCCAAGAGTAAGGGGAAGAAAAGCATTCCCAGTCTGTAGGTCCTGTGCCGGATATTACACTCCACTTATACTGATTTAATTCTTCATTCTCACTAAATCCTTGATTCTCCATTAAGTCCAAAATGTTTTTGTCTTTTATTGTGAAGACAGATTCAAAGTATTTATTTAATGTCTCTATGATTTCCTTATTTCCCATTATAATTTCACCTGTTTACTGTCACTAATGGTCAATATTTATCTTCACTAATCTCTAGCCATTTACATGCTTTTGGAATCTTTTATGCCTCTTGCTATTGTTATGGACAGGAGAGAGACAGACAACAGTACATATTTCCTCTTACCACCAATTTGTAAGCAGATGTTTTGAATTTTAAAAATAAATATGCGGTGGAGTGTTTTCCCAATCCCTTGGTTTTTGTGATCTAATTTATTAATAATCTGCAGTGTTCAGAAAACAAAGGTAGTTTTAAGGGATTTATATTTGTATTGTTACATATTACAAATAAGGTACAGTTTTAAGTAAGTTTAATTTAATATTTCTGTGGAAGGAAGGGTAAAACCTATAGTCAGATTCATGCTGGGCAAAGATTGTATGTGTGGGGGATGGCTACAAAAGGGATGCTTATCCAGTCTGGAATTGGCTTTGATTTCAGGACTTATGATGCCCCAGTAACTAGTTGTTGAAAGAAAGACCATCCATATTGAGGATCTGGTGCTGGGAAGCTATTGTTTAGACAAACCCACTGGCTCTCCTAGCATGCTGAGCTTATCAGATGCAAATGCATCCCTTTGGTTACCTTTTGAAATGGGCCTGGACAGTTCCAGGTGCGATACAAATCTGTTTACAGGCAGAAAAGGCTTTGATATGCGATCTTCAATATCCTGGTTTCGTGGTTACACGGGGTCTGCACAAGGAGGTGTGCGATTCCCCAGCTGAGAAAATAATTATCTTGCTCTGGTCACTGCTGGGGGTAGCTCCCAGGCAAAAGGCCAACCTTGTGGTCATGTGACTTATATTAGCCATGTTTTGGTTCAGCAAGAAATCTATTTTTTGTAAATAGCAATAAGGATAAAGTTTTGAACATAGTGATGGATTTCTTCTCATATCGTAGGAACCCAGCACTGGTCTACTCTCATACTCATTTTATCAATTCCTTGGTCCACCTTTGCTGAATTCTAAAATACTCCCAACCTTTAGGCTTGCTTAGGTTTTTGGGAACAATGTAAGTCTCTTCATTTGTTCATGAAGGTTACTTATGAAGGCCCACCTTCTCAACCTTGCCCCCCACCTGAGGTGCGGTGATCCTCAGGTTAAATCACCACCAGTCAGCTCTCCCCTTCAAAAGGGAAAGCAGCCTATGATCGACTTGGACTATGGTGACTTTACTTACTTACTTAGCTTCTTCCTTTGAACTCTTACTTTATCTCAACTTGTTAGCTACTGCTGTGTGGGGTTTTGTACCCTAAAGGGATGTATATTTATTGGAAATTACACATTAATTCTTTAAATGCTAGCCATACCTTTTAATGTGCTTTCCCAATCTACCTAAGCCTCTCCTCTCATAAGAATCTGGTGTGCTTTGTTTAGATCTCAGACCCTAGTTTTTGACTGAACAAAGTCACTTTCAAACTCAGTATGACATTTCACCATATTATGATCATTCTTTCCCAGAAGTCCCTTTATACAGGGTTATTAATTAATGCATGATCGTTGCACAATATTACATACAAAATAGCCCTTTACTTGGTTCCTTGATATGCTGATTAGAAAATTATCTTGTTTACGTGCATTCCATTAACCCATTCTCTACACAATTCTGCAAATCTTGCCTGTCCGGTTGATATGGGCAGCACGATAGCACAGTGGGTAGCACTGTTTCTTCACAGCTCCAGGATCCCAGATTCTTGGGTCACTGTGTGGAGACTGCACCTTCTCCCCGTGTCTGCGTTGGTTCGCCTCTGGGTGCTCCAGGTTCCTCCCACAAGTCCCGAAAGACGAGCTGTTAGGTAATTTGGACATTCTGAATTCTCCCTCTGTGTACCCGAACAGGCGCTGAAATGTGGCGACTAGGGGCTTTTCACAGTAACTTAATTTCAGTGTTAATGTAAGCCTACTTGTGACAATAAAGATTATTATATTATAAAAGATTGAAGGCTCCCAACAATTATTACAAACACCTCTAATTCCTGATGTATACTCTGTTCTACACTACAATTACTGTTCGTGGGTGTTGGAGGGAAGAAATGCTCCGAGTCTGTTCTCGACCGCTGGAGTTGTAAAAGTTGAGTTTATTTGGAATTGATGTGTACACAAGAGAAGCAAGTTCTGCAGCTAGCCTTAGCTCGTAAAAGTCAGCTCTGATCATAGTCAGAATTACACGCATATATATTTAAGGTTCTTTCAGATTTACAAGTAGGCATTGACCTAATCAATTCAGTCGGAATACAAGGTGATCAGTATGCATATTTTCTGGTCGCTTTAATGGGAAAACGATCAGCTAATACAATGCTTCTTTATAATCTCCTGGATTCTGTTCAACATATTTCCTTTATCCTGAACTTCTGGATGTTTTTATCCCCTGCACTGGGCTGGACAATGAATTTCCCTCCTACAGACAGGCTGGAGCCATGATTTATGTGACGTGGGTCGCCTTTCTTATCCTAATGCCCTGTGAGATGATTGTAAATCTCCAGTGCAGGTGGCTTTACTTTAAGGTCCGACATTTTACCCCTTGCCTGCTGGTTTTTCCCTTGACCTGTGTTGTTATAATACTTGAGACATCTTTATTATTACTTATATCAATTCTGACACAGCATATAGCAATTTCTTCTGCTAACTGTGGGGCTGTAAGCAACGCCCAACAATGTTCTTTGACTCTTGCTGTTTCTTAGCACCAGCCTTTATTTTCTGAGCCAAGATCCTTTCTCACAACTATCTTCATTCCACCCTTTATTATCAGGGATATCATTTCTCCCTTTCTATTTTTCCAATCTTGTCTAAATGTTAAGTATGATGGAATATGTAGTTCCCAACCTTGGTTATTTTTCAACCATGACTTTATAATGGCACAAGAATACACGAGGAGAAAACAATCTGGCCCCTCAAGCCATTCGATATGATTATTGATGATCTTAGGGCTCAACTCTACATTTCTGCCCACTCTTTGATTACTTGATTTCCTGAGAAAAGTCTGTCTATTCTAACCTTAAATGTATTCAGCAATGGAGCATGCATAACCCTCTGAGAACTTCAAAGATTCACAACCTTTTGAGTGAAGTAATTTCTCCTCATCTCAGTCCTAAATGTTCGGCCCCTTACCCTGTGATTGTGTCCCCGTATTTTAGATTCCCCAACCAGCATAAATAACCTCTCAGAATCTACTACTTCAAGCCCCTTCAGAATCTAGTAAGTTTCAATGAGATTGCCTCCAGAGGATATAAGCCCAATATACTGAGCCTCTCATCATAAGACAGCCACCTCATCCAGGGATCAATTTAGTGAACCTTAGCTGTATTGTTTCCAATGTAAATACATCCTTCCATAAATATGGAGACCAAAACTATATACAGCATTTCAGATGTAGTCTCATCAAAGTCCTGTGCAACTGTAGCAAGATTTATTTATATCCTACTCCAATCTTCTTGCAATAAAGACTAACATGCCATTTGCCATCCGAAGTGTCTGCACGCAAACCTTCTGTGGTATTGATATGAACACACTCAAGTCTCTTTGAATATTAACATTTACAAGTTTCACACCTTTCAAAAATATTTTGCTCTTCTATTCTTCTGACAAAAGTGAATAACTTCACACTCCCCCACATTATACTCCATCTGCTATCTTGTTGCCCACTCACTTCACCAGTCTATATGTCTTTGCAGCTTCTCTGTGTCCTTCCCCACAGCTTACCTTTGCATCTAACTTTGTATCATCAGCAAATGTAGATAGTGATTCGGTAAAAAATATTAATTTCTATCCATACTATTAATTCATCTAACTTGTTGGGAATTCTTTGCACATTCAGATTGTGGGTTTAGCTTTGGTCTTTTTCTAATTTTCCCTGATGTCACCTTAGACACTGATGCCCTATTACCATGGTTATTCAGTTTCTCTTCTGACCACCTAAAATCCTGCTTTGCTTGAGAGTGTTGACATTTTCTTTGCTGCTTTCGAATTTTCTCTTTCCTGAATCCATTCAACTGCTGCCCTCCCACCCCTTAGTTTGGTTTTATTAGCTTAAAGCCTTGTCTGATGCTTTAGTTATTCAATTTGTCAGTTTAAGTGGAGCCGGAGCCAATGGAACAGCTCCCTTTTCCCCCAGTCTCAGTGCCCATGGTCTGTGAAGTGAAAGCCCTGCCTCTCACAACACTTTTTCAGCATTGTATTTAACCTTCTATCCTTTTATCTGAATGCAAATTTGCAGGTGGTTCAGGTATTAATCCTTTGAGGTTCTGTTTTTTAATTTGGACTCTAACTGCTGATGTTCCCTCTGTAGAACCTCATTGCTAGATATTTCTACCTGTCATTGGTTCCACATGGATCATTGCCCTTCTATTCCAATTCCTCTTCCAGCCACAAGGAGATATCTAACCTTGGCACTGGGCAAACAGAACCTTAATAACATTTTACTATGGCTCCAAAAAAGATAATCTATTTGCCCCGATCGCAACCACATTATTTTTCACTTCTTCCAATTGGTGCTTCCAGCACCTTGTTCTTGTTCTCAGGAATTTCATACCTTTCGGTCAAAATCAAGAGATGAGGTGCCTCTATCACTACATCCTGATCTCTAAACCCCCCCTGATTTGCAGTCACATTCTTCTATCCCTGATCATTGACAAACTCTAATGATTTGCTTAACCTAAGGGATGTGATTACCTCAGGGAACAAATTGTCCGGGTAACATTCCCCCTCCTGATGCTCACGATGTCTGTAGCTGGGACTCCCAACTCAACAACTCTGAGCCAAAATTCTTCAAGCTGCAGACACCGACCACAAATAAGGTTGTCCAGCATCACAATGCGCTCTAAAAACTCATAACCCTTGCACGTATGACACATGTTTATTTAACCCTAGAAATTAATTTATCAGATTAGTGAATTAATTTTTATAATTTAATCAATTGTTTTAGCTCTATTAATTTGTTTATCTGTTTTCAAGTTACCAATTTAATAAATAGCAAGCTATTGGTTTCCTAGCTTAGAAACAAAAGGAAAAGTAGAGACAGAAAATAAATCTGAATTTTGAGAATCCTTCCATATTTGCTTCTGTCTTGGTGCTCCTGACTGGGGTTTTTCCCTCACTGTCCCTCCTTTTTAAATTCACAGTGTGCCTTCTGCAATGCTCCATGTTGATTTGGGTTTCTCCCTCGGATGCTTTATAAAAACTGGCTGAGCTTTATGCTGACATCTTACTTTTAATCATAGAACTACACAGAAGTAGGCCATTCAACCTGTTGTTCAGGTGTCGATTCTTGGGAAGAGCAATCCAATTAGTCACACTGACCTGCTCATTTTATGTAATTTGCACATTTTTCCATTTTACTGGTCTGGCCAATGTGTGACTCAGCCCCACAGAACACAAGAATTAGAAGCAGGAGTAGGCAATTCAGCCTCTCAAGCTCGCTCCGCCACTCAATAAGATCATGGCTGATCTGATTGTGGCCTGCCTGCACCCCCTTCCCTCCCCCCCATAACTCTATGTGTTTTTACATTTTTATAAATTTAGTGTACCCAATTAATTTTTTTTCCCAATTAAGGGGCAATTTAGCGTGTTCAATCCCCCTACCTCGCACATCTTTGGGTTGTGGGGGTGAAACCCACGCAAACATGGGGAGAATGTGCAAACTTCACAAGGACAGTGACCCAGAGCCGGGATCAAATCTGGGACCGCGGCGTCGTGAGCCAACAAGGCCAACCCACTGCGCCACCATGCTGCCCCCTCTCCCCATAACTCTTGACTCCCTTGTTGATCAAAAATAGTTGAGGCCCTAGCACTGATCTCCACTAGTAACAGCTTGCCAACGTGACAATGGCCTATTTATCGTGACTGTTGTAAGGGAATTTGTACTGGATATTGTATGAGTTAGGTATGAAGTTCAGAATCATAGGTTTTAGTGAAATGATAAAGTAGATTTAGGTGAGTATTGAGATGAGTATGTAACCTAGGGTAACCTCGTGTGACCTAATGTAATCAAGTATAGTTAATATGATTAAAGCAGAAGACCCAGAAAAGTAGTATAGCATTTACTAATTAACAAAGACAAATAATAGTCACTTGGGAGAACAATGAATACTGCTCAGTGGCTCAACTTAATGGTTGACCATAAATAATGGCCATAAAAAGACAAGAATAGAGTGAGCATGTTTTTCTATACATTCGGCCTAAGTCAGCAAAACCACGATTGTTTCATAAGACCATAAGACCATAAGACATAGGAGTGGAAGTAAGGCCATTCGGCCCATCGAGTCCACTCCGCCATTCAATCATGGCTGATGGGCATTTCAACTCCACCTCCCAGCATTCTCCCCATAGCCCTTAATTCCTCGCGACATCAAGAATTTCACAAGCAGGGAAGTTTACACAGGAGCAAGATAAGGACAAGAGTTATAACCACCATGGTTTAAGAAGCAAAGAGAGGAAATAGGGAGCGACCAATCTCGAATGGGACAGATAAAGGGCCAACTAAAAACAATGGTGGCCAAAGCAAGGTCAGATTGGAAAGCAAGATAAGAGGGCTGTAAAGTAAGATAAGAGTTTGAGATATGGAGTTGAAATGTACATAAAAGACAGTAAGCCCTGAGGCTCTTCGGATTGTTCCGGACATCCCAGCTTTGTTTTCTTGTGCTAGGAAAATAAAGTTCACTGCTTGAAAGATCGCTTCTCAGACTCTCGGTGTTTTAATAGGTACAAACAAATTGTCGTCCTGGGGAACCACGACAAAATTGGCGCTGCGAGCAGGGTTGGTGAGAGATCGCCCAGAAAAGCATCTGGAAGGAGTGGCGGAGGCGAAGGTCCGACCGGGGCTGGACATCCCAAAGCCGGCATTCTGACAACAGGGTAAGCAAATTTGTATTGCATGTAAATCCTTGTTGTCGGAAAAGGGATCTCGAGGCCCGGCGCACCCGGCTCTTTGCTGGTCCTGGATCTCCCCAACCACAAAGATATCCTGCATAACTAAAACCAAATTGTGTAAAATAGTATTGAGAGACTGAGTCTGATCTGAAGAGTAGAGTTTTGCATGCAAACCGCACTGTGAATACTGTATTGTCTGTGAGTGGGTAAAAAGTGAGACGGGAAAAAGGCCGAACGCTAAGGTAATGCAATTAGGTTAAGTCAACCGGTTTGGAGCGGGTTTTTCCAGGTTACGACTTGCCCAGAAGAGAGTAAGTGTGGGAAAATCTGCCAGTCCGAACCTACCCAGGACCTCGGGTAAGGGACGTCAACCGAGAGGGAGAGAGATCAGTGAGAGATCGCTCTCTGACCTAATACGGTAGTCAAAAGCACAGGAGGGGAATCTAACCCCGGAAAGGGGGATTAACAGCTAGAATAGAGAAAGTAAAAGACCAATTTGAACAAACTGGTCTGAGGCAGCAGCGTGGAGGACAGAAATAAGAAGGAGAGTCGGAACACAGGTAGGGTAATAACTAACAACTTGGAAAGGTCACACTGACAAAACCGCCTAGCGGCGAGATTGGTACAATCGGTTGGGAAGGAAGATTAGTCAGGGGGTTAAGAAAGGATAATAACAGAAACGGAAGCAACACTGGATTGGGGAAAAATTACACATATAACTAACTTAGAAGAGGTAGAGAACGAGTGGCCGTATGTAAAATGGGAAAGAATAGCCGATAGGAATTGGATAGACGAAATAAACTTGGAAACTCTAGAGAAATTAATAAAGGAATCTGATCGATATAGGGTTTCTATACACATAGACGAGCAAGTAAAAACCTACTACCCTCTAGCCCGGGAAAGGAAGATAGTGCCGGGACAGGGGACTACGGGGAAGTGGATATCGGGACCCCGGTTAGAGTTACAGATATTGGCAAGGGAAACCCAAGGTAAAGGTAAACAGGGGACTGAGCACGGAAAAACAACACAGCAAGTAATAATCACTGTGATACCTAACTCTGACGGATTAAGTGATAAAAATTGTGACAGTAATCCGAAAAGACGAGTAATGGCACACAAAGTTAAAACACCAGTGGAAACATTAGGGGATAAGTTCCCAGCCCTCAGGGGAGATATAGAACACGTCTCTGAAAAATGGGCCAAAAGAACAAGTAAAACTAATACACAGTGGCCGGAGGAAGGCACATGGTGCGTAGAGAGGTGTGAGGACCAGAAGGGAATAATAAAGAACTATAAAATAAAAGATAAATCTAAGAAAAGAAAGGAGAAGCGAGAAAAAGAACTAGAGATACTGGCATTGTTTGAAAAGGAAGGGAGAGAAAGGAGAAGGGCATGGAGGGAAGTATGGATGCAAATGCCAGTGCAACTTCAGGAAAAAGCAAAATTGGAAGATCCAAATGTAGCCCCGCCCCCATACTCAGAGGAACAGGGTTCCACGGGACTGTACCCAGTTATATCAGGCACGATGAATTTTGAGGGAGTATTTGACACAGAAAAGGTGACGAAGGAGGAATGGGCACAAAGGGAGTTAGAAAAGAAACAAGGTGTAGAGGAAGAGGCTAAGAAAACAGAAGAGGAGTTGAATGAGTTAAACCAAAGGAGAAAGCAGTTGGAGGAAGAAGTAAATGTAATAGACCTTTTGGAATGGGTAAAGAAGGTAATGAAAGAGGAAAAGGAACGAGAAGAGGAAGAAAAGAATGGTAGAAGAAAATATGAGTGGAAAACAAGTCATGATCCTTGCGAGGGTGAAAGTAAGGCGTCACAGGGAAAAATAAAAGAAAAGAGAGTCGAAGCCGGCAGAGAGGAAAGAGAAAGAAACAGAAGCATAAAGGAAACATGTTGGAAAGGGCACAAAGAGGCAGACAGACGAGAAGTGGGGAAAGCATGGAGGTGGAAGTACCCAGAGAGAATCGAGGGAGAGATGGAAGGAGAGACAGAAGAAAGTAGTAACGATGAAGGGGGACAATCAGTGTTAGGGGAACAAAGAAAATCGACGCGGGTAAGACACCAAACTGTAAAGTTTCCAGATATGGAGAAAAGAGGGAAAAAGATGTTCCCGGTGATTCTGAAGGGTGGCAGACCACAGTATATCCCTTGGTCAGGTCAGGATTTGCCTAATCTAATTAATGAATTACCCAATATTTTGGATGGAGCTGGAAGGTGGATTGGACAGTTGGAGGCAGGAATGGTGGGAAAAAGGATGGCACTGGGTGACATCAAAGCTCTCCTGACAAAGGTGCTAGGAATGGACCAAATGGCAGAAGTAATAAGACATAGGAGTGGAAGTAAGGCCATTCGGCCCATCGAGTCCACTCCGCTGAGACGTGCCGGCATCCCGACCGCAGCTTATGACCCAGAGGTAGATGGGACACTAATGGACCTGTACCGACAAGACATCTGGCAGGCACTGAGGAATATGTACCCCAATCGAATGGATGTAAAAACCCTAAGGGGAGAGCCATTGGGTGAGGAGGAGAATGCAGCTGTGTATGTGGAAAATCAATTAAAAAGGTGGAGAAGGGACACGGAGAGGGACATTCTAACAGACCCGCTGACCAACTCCATGTTCCGGGCTGCAATTCTAGAGGGCCTGCCAGTCTCAGCTAAGACAAGACTGGAGGATGTGGTGGGCTTGGACTCAAAAAGCTACCGGGAGTTTGTGGATTATGTTGCCCATGCAGTAGAAAGACATCGCAAAGATGAAAAGAATGCAGACAAACAGCTGAAGGAGATACAACGTAAACTCCTTCAGGCACAATTGGAGGAGATCAAAAACAAGGATAAGCTAAAGGCAAAAGAAGATCTCACACCCAGAAAAATAGCACCGATGGTGGTGGAGCAAAAGTCAGGGGAAATACCTGCACTAACAATAGGGGGGAGCGGAGATGGAGGCCAGCCCATCGTAACCTATAACATTTCTGCCTTCCCACTGTCCATAAACACAGAAGCCCATGGCCTAAATTATCAAAACCCATACGCCCTGCAAAATCAGACTGACTGGAATAAAAATGGGAAAGGACAGGGAGGTGGTAGGCCACCCTTTCAGAATCAGAGAGGGCAGGGACAGGCTAATTATCAGACTCCGAGACAGGGACCACTGCCTGGCCCTCCAGGTGTGTGTTGGGGGTGCGGGGAGACAGGGCACATAAAAAGGAATTGCCCGCGGAGTTCCACCAGACAGGGAGAAAACCAGCAACAGGCAGGCCAACAGCTGATCCAAGGGTCGCCGAACAGCATCCCGATGTTTCAAGGGCCGGTGAACCATCAGAGTTTCGCATAGAGAGGCCCAGAGAACCCCGAAATGGTAGGACAGTACGTACAAATAACAGAAACCGCAGAGCAGGAACCTATAGTTAATGTTAGAGTAGGCGGGATCGAGGTCCCCATGATGATAGACACCGGCGCCACGTGTACGTGCATACAAACGAAATATGCGGATCACCTACCATTGTCAAACCGGTTTGTAAAAACTGTGGGGTTCTCGGGGAAAATAACACTAGCTCGAATGACGACGCCGGTGCCTGTTACCATTGGAAACAAAACTACCCATGTACCTGTTTTAGTATGTGATAAAACTCCTTTAAACCTATTGGGAAGGGATGCAATCCTAGGTCTAGGACTGAAATTAGAATGCACCGAACAAGGAATTGATTTGATGGGAATGTATTCACTTGAGATACCAGGAAAGGAAGGGGTTAATGTATATTGGCTGGGAGATATAGAGGAACAAATTAAAAAACAGATATGGGAAGTTTGGGGAAAACTTATAGACACTTGGGTTCCACAAGCCAAATGGCCGAGAACAGAATTACACAGTACAATGATATTTGATGAAGGGCAGGAACCTGAAATACAGGAGAAATGGGAAAGGGAGGCGGGACGAGAACAGGAAATAAAGTCAGGAAGTATTTTAATTGGACTAGAGGGAGTGGCCCTCGCAATCGTTAGGAATGAATGGATTGACAAATGGTTCTCTGTACCTGGGGCGGAGCCACATGTCACATTGAAAGTAAATCCGGGATATAGATCAAAGGACCTAGGACCAATGGTGTTGAGAGCACAAGACTTAGAATTTGTCCAGACAGACAATGTAGATATTTGGACGTCCAGCGATGGACAAATGATGAAAATAATTTTGGATGTTAAGATGCTTGGGAAACCAAAGCAGATAACAATAGGAGTGCAAAGTGAGAAACAGGAACTGGAATGGAGAGAGAGCTTAGAGCAGGATTTGAACTCCCTCCCACAGGAGTTGTGGTCCAGACAGGACACGGATGTAGGGAGGGTTAAAAACACTAATCCAGTTGAAGTCAGATTAAAGACAGGACGCCAGGGGCCCTATAGGCCACAACACCCAATCAAGACAGAAGCAATTGAAGGAATTAGAGAAACGATTAAGGGATTGATAGAAGCAGGGGTATTAAAGGAAACCCGGAGCAGGTGTAATACACCGCTCCTACCAGTAAAAAAGGCGGACGGAGAAAAATGGAGATTGGTGCATGACCTAAGGGCAATTAATGAGGTAGTAGAAGATATGCCAGTAGAGGTTCCAAACCCTTACACCTTGTTGACAAATATACCACCTGAAAGTAGATGGTTTACTGTAATCGACCTATGTTCGGCATTTTTTAGTGTGCCACTAGCTCAAGAAAGTCAGTATCTCTTTGCATTTACGTACGAGGGGAAACAATACACATACAATAGAATGCCCCAAGGATTTAAACATTCCCCACATGTATTCAATCAGGTGTTGAGAGCAGATTTAGAAGGAATACAGTTGGAAGGAACACTGATACAATATGTGGATGATTTACTATTATGCACAGAAACACAAGAACAATGCAGGAAGGATAGTTTAAAACTTTTGAAAAGACTAGCAGAAGGGGGTCATAAAGTATCCTGGAAGAAGCTGCAGCTGTGCCAGAGAAAGGTAGAATACTTGGGGAGAGAAATATCAGCAGGGCAGAAGGGGATAGCTTCACAGCAAATAGAAGCAGTACTAAAAGTTCCGAAACCACAGACGGTGGGACAAATGATGACATTTTTGGGAATGACAGGATTCAGTTCAGAATGGGTGGAAAGCTATGCAGAAAAAACGCAGGCACTACGAAAGATAATGAAGGAAGCAGGGTGTGAAGAATTAAAAGCCAAACTAAAATGGGATAAAGATGCGTTAGACGCATTTGAGAATATAAAGAGAGAAATGGCACAGGCACCAGCATTGGCTTTACCGACCTATGACAAACCCTTTGACTTATTTGTGAGTAACAGAGAAGCCGGATTTGCTACAGCAGTGCTAACACAGGAAAATTGCAAGGGGAGGCGAAGGCAGACTGTAGCATATTATAGTACCAAGCTAGATGACGTAGCAATGGGATACCCTCCGTGCTATCAAGGCCTGGCAGCAGCTTGGTGGGCGTACGAAAAGGCAGCTACGGTCACAATGGGATATCCGATAAACATACATGTATACCATAAAGTAGCTGAATTGATTGAAAAAGGGAAGTTTGTTCTGACGCCGGCTAGAATTCACCATTTTCAAATGCTGACCACATTCCCGGACATTACGATAGTGAAGTGCAATAGGGCCAACCCAGCTGAATATATGCCATTGCCACATGAGGGAGAGGAGCATGAGTGTGTAAGAGAGACAAAAGTGTTTATGAAACTGAGGAAAGATCTGAAGGCAGATAGGTTAAACACAGAAGAAAAGAGAACGTTGTATGTTGATGGCTCGTGTCATAGGGATCATAGGGGAAATCATGCTGGCTATGCAGTAGTTGAACAGAAAGGGAAAACATTTGAGGTACTGGAGGCAGAAGAATGTGAGCAGCCATGCTCAGCCCAGTTAGCGGAGCTTGAAGCACTGACCAGAGCATGTGAGTTAGCAAACGGGGAAGCAGTGGAAATTTATACTGATTCGGCCTATGCCCACGGGGTTTGCCACCTGTTTGGGGCAATATGGAAGCAAAGGGGATTTATGAAAAGCGGAGGAGGACCAATTCAACACGAAGGTCAAATCAGGGCTTTAATAAGGGCTATGATGGGTCCAAGGGAATTAGCCATAATTAAGTGTCAGGCGCATAAAAAGGGAACGGATAGCATCACACAGGGAAATACCAAAGCCGACAAGGCGGCTAAAGAAGCGTCAGGATGCATTGAGGCTACGATAGCCCCAGTAGAAATAGCAAGGCCGCACCCAGGGCCAGGTGTGGGGAATATCGAACCTCAAATCACATTAGAAGATGTGGCACAGTTACAGGAAGAAGCCCCTGTAGCTGAAAAAACAATGTGGAAAGATAGAGGAGCACTACAGGGACAACATGACAAAATATGGAGAAATGGGATGGGGTTGGTCATTGCACCCACATCATTACTAACCGTACTAATTAGTGAAGCACATGGAGTGGATCACTGTGCAAGAGGAGAAGTGGCTAGGAAGATTAAGAAGGAAGGATTCTGGTCACCATACCTGCAAAACTCAATTGACTATATACTAGGTCTGTGGGAGGTGTGTGCTCAGAATAATATCAGGAAGGGCATTACTGCCCCAATAGGGCATATACCCATTCCCGAAGGGCCGTTTAAACATCTATGCATGGACTATGTGGATATGGGAAAGGTGGTAAGGGGGAAAAGATACATGCTAGTGATTATTGATAGATTCAGCAGATGGATAGAAGCAACGCCATCCAAAGATCAAGGATCTGGAACGGTAATTAACTTCCTGTCAAAAGAAATTATCCCAAGATTTGGCATACCCATGCAATTAAGTTCAGACAATGGATCCGCTTTTATAGGGAGGGCACTGAGAGAGACACTCTCAGCACTCCGAATAAAGCAGAAGTTTGGATGTGTGTATCATCCTCAATCCCAAGGAATGGTGGAGAGAGCAAACGGAACCCTCAAGGCTAAAATAAGCAAAATTTGCAGCGAGACAGGAAAAAACTGGATAGATGCTCTGCCATTGGCTCTAATGCAATACAGGAGTCAGGAAAACAGAATCACACATTTAAGCCCACATGAGATGATGACAGGAAGAGTAATGCCGGTGCCAAAGATCGGGGGAGCAGGGGGCCCCGCGTTGGAGTGTTTAGATCAGGACACAAGAGAATATGTACGACAATTAACTTTTATACATAGAACTATTTTTGAACAGGAAAAGGCCAAGGAGGAGGAGAGCCCTGCAACGGAACACCAGATCAAACCGGGAGATCAAGTATACATCAGAAAGTTCCGGAGACGTTGGCATGAACCCAGACGAGAAGGGCCGTTTGAAGTCACCAAAGTATCTCCCACGGCGTTGCAAGTAGAAGGCAGTACACTGTGGTATCACTTGAACCATTGTACCAGGACGGTACCCGGGGTAGTGGAGAGAAGGGAGACTGAAGATAGTGGCAGGGCGGATAGAAGTAGCAGCGAGGAAGAGATAGCACTACACGAGGAGATTCGTGAGGAGGAGGAGCAGAGCCAAAGTAGAACAGAAATAGTAGCGGATGATGAGAGTGGTTCTGTGCATGAGCTGGCTGATGATACAAATGCCCAGCCTGAGCCTGTTAGTCAAGGGGCCGAGGGAGGTGAGAACAGGGAAAGGGCCTCGTTCCCCACCTGGGACTTGGAAACTATTTCCCTTGGGGACTTCCTTGACCCATAAAAAAGGAAAGTGGGATGCAGAGGACATAGGGGTGCAGAATCAGGAAGGTAGAGTATTAAGACAAACAAGACGTAGACGATTAGTGAGTACGAATACTGTTTGGGAGAAAGCAACAAGAAACAAATGGTGGAGATGGGCTGAGTATACAGGTCAGAAAAACAGTGAGGGGAAAGATTGTGTGGTATGTGCATCAGAGAGACCTAACACCCAAGTAATTGATGTACCATGGGGATCAGAAGACTGTAGAACCATGCGGCAAATCTGGAAAAAGAAAAATTGCCGTGCACACACCACATATACACAGACATATAAGGTAGGGAATCGGACGCTCACGTATGAGACGGTAAACTGTTCAGGATCCGCATGTATTGACCTTTGTAAAGGGAAGCCGCCGATGTGTCACTACCACTGTGTCCTGCTTGCTGGGGTAAAAAAGGGCATTTACAATATAGCCCACAATTGTCCAAATTGGCCAAGAACGGCAATGGACGCGGCCCCAAAGGAATGGAGGGTGCAGCCTGACTTACGAATCCAAGATTGTTATTGGAGGGAAAGCAGCACGGGGAGTAGTTTGGGACACTACACAGGAGAGTGTGAAAGGATTTGGAATATAACTGACGCCCTTAGTCTGATCATCCCAGTTAAAGGAGGATCGCCACCCCCTCCTTATGTATTAGACTATCAAGTAAACCAACTGGCCGATCTCTGGTGGCTTTGTGGCCCGGAAAAAGGGCTGCTGGCACACTTACCACTGAATTGGAGGGGACTGTGTGCCCGAGTTATGTTGGCCCAGAGCACTGTAATACTGCCGGTGGAAAAAGAAATTAAATCACGAAAAGTTAAGAGGGCATATACCCCTGACCCTAGGGTACAACTAGACGCAATCGGACAGCCCCGAGGCATCCCGAATGAGTTCAAAGCTAGGAACGAAATAGCTGCAGGGTTTGAATCCATCTTTGTTTGGATCACACCCAGCAAAAACACTGAGTGGATCAATTACATCTATTATAATCAGCAGAGGTTTATTAATTATTCGGATGATGCCCTGGAAGCATTGGGAGAGCAGTTGGATGCGACCAGTAAAATGGCATGGCAAAATCGACAGGCATTAGATTGGCTCCTGGCAGAGAAAGGAGGGGTCTGTGTTATGTTTGGAGACCAGTGTTGCACATTTATCCCTAACAACACTGATCCAGAGGGGTCATTTACACAAGCCATGAATAAGTTGAAGAATCTTAGGACAGAAGTGAAAGAAAATGCTGGGTTTGGGCATGAGGCATGGAGTTGGTTGGATAGAATGTTAGGAAGATGGGGGGCATGGTTTGCCAAAGCTGGAGCTGTAGCAATCACAATCATAACCGTTCTAGGATTCATATTTTGTTGTTTTCTACCCGCCCTGAGATCCTTCCTTACCAGAGTTGCAGCACGGCAGATGATGGTGACAAGCAGCTCACGCTCACGAGGAAAAACAGAGGAACGGGAAAACCTTGAGCTGCCTCCGATGAGTGGATTCACCATGACCTTGGTCGAGATTGAAACTCATCACTCTGTGAAAGGACTATAATAATGGAAGATCGCTTTGTAACAACAATAGCACCTGGCTGGAATCCGCAAGAGACTAGGAGAACTTAGTCTGTACACAGGAATCAGTCTTTTTCCCTTCCCTTGGCAAGGGTGGGAAGGTTTTTGGCTGATGACTGTCAGGAGCAGGCAATCTGGGGGAGCAACCCAAGAATCAGAACCTGGATAGATAGATTATGATAAAGATGGAATAGGGACGTTGATCCCTGACCAAAGTATTCGGCTCCTCCACATTGCCTGCAAAGAGTGATTAAAATAAAATGTAAATGGGATCAAGCAAGGGGATTATTTGAGCTTGGTAATTGGTATGAGGCTAGGGAATAGCCTCAAAGGGGGGACATGTAAGGGAATTTGTACTGGATATTGTATGAGTTATGAAGTTCAGAATCATAGGTTTTAGTGAAATTATAAAGTAGATTTAGGTGAGTATTGAGATGAGTATGTAACCTAGGGTAACCTCGTGTGACCTAATGTAATCAAGTATAGTTAATATGATTAAAGCAGAAGACCCAGAAAAGTAGTATAGCATTTACTAATTAACAAAGACAAATAATAGTCACTTGGGAGAACAATGAATACTGCTCAGTGGCTCAACTTAATGGTTGACCATAAATAATGGCCATAAAAAGACAAGAATAGAGTGAGCATGTTTTTCTATACATTCGGCCTAAGTCAGCAAAACCACGATTGTTTCACAAGCAGGGAAGTTTACACAGGAGCAAGATAAGGACAAGAGTTATAACCACCATGGTTTAAGAAGCAAAGAGAGGAAATAGGGAGCGACCAATCTCGAATGGGACAGATAAAGGGCCAACTAAAAACAATGGTGGCCAAAGCAAGGTCAGATTGGAAAGCAAGATAAGAGGGCTGTAAAGTAAGATAAGAGTTTGAGATATGGAGTTGAAATGTACATAAAAGACAGTAAGCCCTGAGGCTCTTCGGATTGTTCCGGACATCCCAGCTTTGTTTTCTTGTGCTAGGAAAATAAAGTTCACTGCTTGAAAGATCGCTTCTCAGACTCTCGGTGTTTTAATAGGTACGAACAAATTGTCGTCCTGGGGAACCACGACAAAATCTGCTTCATGTTAGCTAGCCTATCCTCCATCCATGCTAATATGCTACCCCCTTACACCATGAGTTGTTATTTTGTTTAGTAACCTTTGATGTGGCACCTTGTTGAATTTCCTTTTGGAAAGGCATTCCAGTACCACTCAGCAAAGTGGTTAATCCCTAACCGCCCTCTGAAATGCGATATCAAACGACTATGAAAAACCATGAAAGGTAAAACCAGATCACCAGGCACAGAAAGAATGATATGGTAACACAGTGCTTATCTTAATGGACAATATTGTTTTGCATATATGAAGCAAGATACTTTGCACTGTTTTTCACTTCATGGCCTACAGTGTACCTATTGGCATTAAACCTGTTTCTTCTTACAACGAGGTACGTTTTCATGTCAATTTCCAATTTCACTCATCAACGACGCCATTTCTACCATGTCAGCTGCTGAACGACGTCACGTGAAACGTGTCTCACGCACGCGCTGCGGCGGCGCACGCGAATGGCTTCAAGGTTACTCTCGCGCGACGGGCACGCGTCACAATGAAGCTGCTGCCCGGCACGCGGATGGCTTCCACGGGCCGGCCGGCGGTTGTTTGAATCTAAGATGGCGGTGTCGACTGTTAGCGGGTTTGAGGCGTCCTGTGAAGAAGCGACTCCGCTGCTCACACTCCTCCACTTCAATGATGTCTATGAGATCCAGTCGCGTTCAGAGGAACCCGTGGGAGGCGCGTCCAGGTCACAATCATACTTTTTACACAGTTACATGGTACACTGAAACAATGTCATTTAATAATCCATGAACATCCATCCCTGTGTGAATTTTGTATGGTTGGGAATGGAGTGGAAAAAAAGGACACGATGGTATTTTTCATTCTTCCATAAACGTAAAATGTATATCCGATATATAGAAAGTTAGGACAACACCATTAAATATAAAAACAGAAAATGCTGGAAAAACTACAACGGGTCTGGCAAAAAATGCGGAGACGCAAGTCATTTTGGAAACGAAAAATTAACTGTGTTTCTCTCCCTACAGATGCTGCCAGATCAGCTGAGTTTCTTCAGCTTTTTCTGTTTTCATTTCTGATTTCCGTAATTTGCATATTTTGCTTTTATTGCCATTAAACATAATCTTGATCCTTCAATATTATTTTATTAGACCAGGTTGGTGACAGCGGGGTAGGTACCAATTTGGGTTTTTGCAGCAGCTATTTCACTGGCAAAGAGGACATAAATTTAAAATCATTGGCAAAAGAACTTGGGGCAGCGGAGAAGCATCTGTTTAACTAATTGTGATGTTTTAGAATGCATTGTCTGAAGAATTAACTTTCAAAAGAGAGCTGGACATATGAAATATGATCAGGACTATTGGGAAAGAGTAGGGAGAAAATCATGAATCTTCCTATTCCAGATTCCAGCAAAATCCTTAGTGGTTCCACAGTCAGCATGGCTTCATGAAAGGGAAATCTGACTAATTTATTAGAGTTTTTCAAGGAAATCTCAACCAGAGTGGACAGATGGGAGCCAGGAGATGTGTTCCATTTGGACTTCCACAAAGTGTATCTCACAAAAGGTTAAGTCATAAAATAAGAACCCATGGTGTTGGAGGTAGTATATTGGCATGGATAAAGAATTGTCTAATGGGCAGGAAACAGCGAGTGGGGATATGTGTAATTTTTCAGGTTGGCGACCTGTAACCAGTCAGTTACCACAATGATCAGTGTTGGGACTGCAACCGTTTGCAGTTAATATATATTAATGACTTGGAAGAAGAAAACACATACAAATGTACTAAGCCGAATTTGCAGACGGTACAAACAAAGGTGGAAAGGCAAGGCCAGGTGCGAGAGGGACACAAACAGTTTGCAAAGAAATAGGTTAAGTAAGTGGGCAAAAAGTTGGCAAATGAGGAAGGCAAGGTGGTGCAGTGGTTAGCACTATTGCCTCACGCCGCCGAGGACCCGGGTTCAATCCCTGCTCCGGGTAACTGCCTGTGTGGAGTTTGCACATTCTCCCCGTGTCTGTGCGTGTCTCACCCCCACAACCTAAAGATGTGCAGGGTAGGTGGATTGGCCATGCTAAATTGTCCCTTAATTGGAAAAAGTAATTGGGTACTCTAAATTTATTTTTTAAAAGTTGGCAAATGGAGTGTAGTGGAAAATGTGAAGATGTCCATTTTGAAAGGGAGAACAAAAGAACTATTGTTTACATGGAGAAAAACTGCAGATATCTGTGTGGAGTTTGCACATTCTGCATGGGTTTCCTCCCACAGTCCAAGGATGTGCAGGATAGGTGGATTGGCCGTGCTACATTTCCCCTAAGTATCCAATGCCATGCAGGTTAGGTGGGGTCAAGGGGATAGAGCAGGGGTATGGGCCTAGATAGGGTGTTCTTTCACGCGGTCGGTTCAAACTCGATGAGCCAAATGACCTCCTTCTGCAGTGGAGAAATTCTGTGGTTCTAAAACTGCAAGCACAAAGGGACTTGGGGTACTTGTGCACAAAACTAGAAAGCTAGCACATGTGTGAAACAGGTAATCAGGAAGGCGAATGGAAATTTGGCCCTTTTTTCAAAGGCGTTGGAGTATAAGAGTAGGGAAGTCTTGCTGCAACTGTGCAAGGTACTGGTGACACCACATCTGGAGTACTGAGAGCAGTTTTGGCCCCCTTATTTAAGGAAAGATATTATTTTATTGGAGGCAGTTCAGAGAAGGTTCACTAGGATGATCCCAGTATGGAGGGATTGTCTTATAAGCAAAGGTTAAACAGGTTGGGACTCATTGGAATTTAGAAGAATGAGAAGTGATCTCATTGAATCATTTAAGATTCTTAAGGAGCTAGACGGATAAATGCTGAGTCTAGGACCAGAGGGCAAAATCTCAGAATGAAGGGGTGCCAATTTACTACTGTGATGAAGAGGAATTTCTTCTCTCAGAGGATTGTGAATCTTTGGAACTCCTTGCGACAGAGAGCTCCCCCAGCATATATTTAAGGTTGACATAGATAGATTCTTGATCAGTAAGGGAATCATGGGTTACGGGGAAAGGGCAATAAATTGGATGTGAGGAATGTTGGATCAACCATGAGGCTATTGAATGGCGGAGCAGGCTCCAGGGGCCGACCAGCCCACTCCTGTTCCTATTTCTTATGGTCTTAATCCCT
Organism: Scyliorhinus canicula; assembly: GCF_902713615.1. NCBI lineage: Eukaryota > Metazoa > Chordata > Chondrichthyes > Carcharhiniformes > Scyliorhinidae > Scyliorhinus > Scyliorhinus canicula. The sequence goes on along the minus strand of NC_052148.1, from coordinate 104,217,681 downwards.
TTTCCATAGTTTCCAAGATCATGACACCCCATCCGATTACCCAGCATTTATCTTCCATTTCCCCCAATTTTCCAGTTTAAAAAAAAAATCAGTGCTTCCAGGTTGGACATAACTTTCCACTGCCTCCATATTCTCTACTTTCAGTTTCAGTAATTCCCTTTCCCAGTGTTCTTGGGCTCCAGTTTCCTGCGGTGTCCATCTCTAGGACCCTATTTCCAGATGTCACAGTGCCATACCTGCACTGCAGGCAACAGGACCAACTTGTTGCTCCTGGAATATGGAACATCCTCTTGGGCTTAGTATATACCAAGGTCATGCCCACCATATCAGGGATCCTCTTTTACTCTAGTTTCAGATTTTGTGCTATCACTCCCAATGCTTCCAGACATCTGCCTCTCCTACCACTAATGCTTCCCAATGATACAATGCATCGGAATTAACCACAGGTTTTGTCATTCCATTACGTTGCAAATCCTGATAGTGTACTCATTATTACTTCTATCTCAGACTATGGTTTCTAGTGTTATATGACAATGGGATGTTCTCCTTACTCACTGCTGCATAGTCTTGGTAGTCTACACAGGAGCTACGCCCCCAGGAATTATCCAGTACCCAGCACCCGAACTTTCATACTCCAATATTAGCCATTCCCAGGTTTCCTGTCAGGAGTACCGCCATATTTCCAGTCCTTAAGATATCAAAGCCTACAGTCCCACATAACTGCTGCAAAACGCCACTACCCCAATGACCTACTTGATTCCCCAAAGCCTTTCCAGCAATTAGAAGACAAGTCAGAGTACAATGGAATGCCTCCTGAATAATTGGCTGGAAGAGTGAAGCTCTAACAACAACTTAAACATTCATCCCCTCCACCACCAGTGCAACAGACTGTAATGTGTACTATCTACAAGATGCACTTCAACAATTTGTCAAGAACTCACCAATGATTCACTGACAGCATTTTCCTAAGCAATGACCTCTAATATCTTGTGAGTGGCACGGTAGCACAGTGGTTATCACTATTGCTTCACAGCGCCAGGGTCCCAGGGTCGATTCCCGGCTCGGATCACTGTCCATGCGAAGTCTGCACGTTCTCCCTGTGCCTGCGTGGGTTTCCTCCGGGTGCTCCGGTTTCCTCCCACAAGTCCCGAAAGACGTGCTGAATTCTTCCTCTGTATACCCGAAAAGGTACCGGAATGTGGGGACTAGGGGCTTTTCACTTGTGACAATAAAGATTATTATTATATTGAAAAAAAACTCTTCCTATCTTTTATGTTACTAGCTAGCTTACAGTAATATTTTATCTTCTCCCCCGATTGCTTTTTTAATTGTCCTCGGCTCACTTTTAAAGGCTTCCCAATCCTCTGGCTTCCCACTAATACTCGCCACTTTGTATGCTTTTTCTTTTGCTTTTATGCTTCCCTCGTCAGCCATGGATACCTTGTCCTCCCCTCAGCATGTTTCCTGCTCCATGGCATGAATTTCTGCTGTGCCTCCCGAGTAACCCCCAAAACAAAACTCTTGCCCTTGCTGTCCGACTATCTTCCCTGCTAGGCTCCCTTTCCAATCAACTCTGGCCAACTCCTCCCTTATGTATTTGTAGTTACCCTTATTTCATTGTAATGCCGTTACATCTGATTCTTCCTCTTAGAATTTACCCTGCCCTGCAGTCTATTGTATGGTGGTCACTGTTCCCGAAGGGTTCCTTCATCTTAACTTCCCCAATCAAAATGTGGAGATGCCGGCGTTGGACTGGGGTGAGCACAGTAAGAAGTCTTACAACACCAAGTTAAAGTCCAACAGGTTTGTTTCAAACACGAGCTTTCGGAGTGCAGCTCCTTCCTGAGGTGACTCTCTTACCCGAGCTGCGCTCCGAAAGCTCGTGTTTGAAACAAACCTGTTGGACTTTAACCTGGTGTTGTAAGACTTCTTACTGTGTTCCCCAATCAAAGAACAAAGAACAATACAACACAGGAAAATGAAATGAAATGAAAATCGCTTATTGTCATGAGTAGGCTTCAAATGAAGTTACTGTGAAAAGCCCCTAGTCGCCACATTCTGGCGCCTGTTCGGGGAGGCTGTTACAGGAAACGAACCGTGCTGCTGGCCTGGTTGGTCTGCTTTCAAAGCCAGCGATTTAGCCCTGTGCTAAACAGCCCTTCGGCCCTCCAAGCCTGCGCCAGCCATGGTACCTGCCTAAACTAAAACCGTTTGCACTTAGAGTCCGTATCCTTCCATTCCCACCCTATTCATATATTTGTCTAGGTGTTCCTTAAATGTCACTATCATACCTGCTCCCACCACCTCCTCAGGCAGCTCGTTCCATATATTTACCACCCTCTGTGTAAAAATCGTCCATCGCACATCTGTTCTAAATTTTGCCCCACGTACTTTCAACCTATGCCCCCTAGTACTTGACTCTCCTACACGAGGAAAAATCATCTGACTATCTATGCCACTCAAAATCTTGTAGACCTCTATCAGGTCGCCTCTCAACCTCCGTCATTCCAGTGAGAACAGACTGAGTTCGTCTAACCTCTCCTCATAGCTAATGCACTCCATACCAGGCAACATCCTAGTAAACTGCTTCTGTCCCTCTCCAAAGCATCCATATCCTTCAGGTAGTGTGGCAACCAGAATTGTACACAATATTCCAAATAAGGCCTAATTAAGGTCCTGTACAGTTGCAACATGACTTGCCAATTTTTATATTCAGTGCCCCGACCAATGAAGGCCAGCATGCCGTCTGCCTTCTTGACCACCTTATTCACCTGCGTTGCTACTTTCAGTTGTAAGTAGACATGCATGCCCAGATCTCTCTGCCTGTCAGTACTCGCAAGAGTTCTATTTACATGAAAATGAAATGAAAGTTGCTTATTGTCACAAGTAGGCTTCAAATGAAGTTACTGTGAAAAGCCCTTAGTCGCCACATTCCGGCGCCTTTTCGGGGAGGCTGGTACGGGAATTGAACTGTGCTGCTGGCCGGCCTTGGTCTGCTTTAAAAGCCAGCTCTTTAGCCCTGTGCTTTGGACCTTCCAAAGTGTATTACCGCACTCTCATCCAGATTAAACTCCATGTGCCATTTCCTCTCCTAAGACTCCAACTAGTTTACATCCTGCTGTATCCTCTGACAATCCTCTTCACTATCCGCAACTCCACCAATTTTTGGGTCATCTGCGAACTCACTAATCAGACCAGCCATATTTTCTTCCAAATCATTTATATACACCATGAACAACAAAAGCCCCAGAACTAATTGCTGTGGAATGACGCTAGTTACAGCCTTCCATTCAAAAAAGCATCCTTCTACTGCTACCCTCTATCTTCTGCGCCCAAGCTAGTTCTGTATCCAACTTGCCAGCTCTCCTCTGATCCTATATGTAATTGTAAATAAAGTTTATTTTTTCTTGATTCTACAAACTCGTGCTGGATTCTTCATGACTCTCATAAAACTGGCAATGAGGGTCAAAGTGGATAGCTGTCTACACTGCTGAAGCCACCTCCCTGGACTTTTGTTGGATACAGGTTGGAAGTTTTTTCCTGTTTTTTTTGTGGATGTTTTTGATGCTGCGCTGGAAAGTTGGAACCAGTACGCACAACGGATACGTTACTATTTCCAGGCGAATAACCTCACTGAAAACGAGCGCCAGGTGGTCATTTTGCTCACTGCCTGTGGCCCGCATATGTTTGGGGTGATTAGCAGCCTTGTGTATCCAGCTGCGCCGGACATCAAGACGTTTGATGAACTTGTGACCTTAGTGGGGCAACATTTTAACCCAACCCCATCCACGATAGTCCAGCATTACCGGTTTAATACCGCTGAGAGGACCCCTGGAGAATCCCTTGCTGAGTTTCTATCCAGGCTACGCTGGATTGCGGAGTACTCTATGCTGAGACTTTGTCAGAAATGTTATATGACCGTTTGGTTTGAAATATTAACAACGCGGCCACTCAGAGAAAGTTGTTAGCCGAGCCGACATTGACTTTTCAACAGGACATTCAGATAGTGTCGTCCCGGGAGAGCGCAGAACGGGGAGTGCAGGAGCTACAGGGAATGGAGGTGCATGCCTTGGGGCGCAACCCCTTCCGTCCAAAAGCGTCTCCCCGTACCCCTGCCGTACCTTGAGCGCGGTGGTGTCCAGATCGACGCCAGTGGCCTTCGGACATTCCTCCCTGAAGGGAGCCTTCTCCCGAACCGATGGATGGGGAGCCATGTCAGTGTCGGACTTGTGGGCGCCGATCCCGTCGTGGCACCGGTCCTGGGGGCGCCAGAGGTGCAGTCGTTTCGACAGAAACTGGGGCCAGCCCAGGAGCTGTACCTTCCATTTGGATGAACCTGCGGCGACTACTCTCAATGTGGAGACAGAGGACGACTGCCTACAGCTGCATTGTGTGACAGCTCCCCATGTGGCCCCCATTAAGGTGACGGTATGGGTTAATAGTCACCTGCTGGGAGTTGATTGCCCAGAGGACATTCGACCACATCAAGCAGGGTATACAGACCCTTACATTAACGATACACAAGCCAGATTGGCCACCTATACAGGGGAACCATTGGACATTGCTGGAACTACAATGACCCCTGTTGTTTACAGAAAGGCGTTTCCCGCTTATCGTGGTGCACGGCCGCAGGTCGGGACTGCTTGCACCATTTGCGGCTGCAGTGGCAGTACATCCTTCAAACAGGTTCTGGAGGGTTGACGGAGGTACTAGGATGGTATTCAGATGTATTCTAGTGGGCTTGGGGAAGATAAAAGGGGCTGTAGCCTGTATCCAGGTTGATCCAGGAGCCAAGCCGTGTTATTTCCGGGTGCGCCCGGTGCCTTATGCCTTGCTCGAGAAGGTAGAAGCGGAGCTCACTCGTTTGGAGTCCTTGGGTATTATCAGGCTTGTCCGTTTCGCTGACTGGGCAGCGGCAATTGAACCTGTAATGAAGCCAGATGCCACGGTTCGCTTGTGCAGCAACTATAAATTTAAAGTGAATATGGCTTCCCGGCTCGACCGATGTCCAACACCCCGCTTGCAGGCAGACTGTCGTTCACAAAATTAGATATGAGTCACGCCTGCCTACAGTTGGAGCTGGACCCTGCCTCCTGACCATATTTAACTATTAAAACACACAGAGGCCTGTATGAATATACACGGTTGCCCTTTAGAGTATCCTCTGCCTGTGCTATCTTTCAACGTGTAATGGAGCGCATCTTGAGAGGTTTACCACGTGTCGCTGTTTACTTAGACGACATTTTGTTTTTGGGGACGTCGGAGCAGGAACATTTGGAATATTTGGAGGCTGTCCTTAGACGCTTCAGAGGCTGGAGTCCGTTTATGTCGTACAAAATGCACCTTTCAGGCGAAGGAAGTGGTCTACCTGGGTTATCGGGTGGACCGCAAAGGTTTGCACCGCGTTGCAGAGAAGGTATGCGCAATTCAACAGGCCCCTACCCCAGTGGGTTCCTGGCGTTATCTTTTACCGAATGGACCCTAACTCGTAACAGGTACAAGCCCAGGATCAATTCCAGCGCAAGCATATCGACCACGTTCGGTCCAGAAGGGCGCCTCTTCCAAAGATTCTCTGCCCCCGGAGATCACTTCCACAGCCGCAGAGACCATACACAGTGGAGGATCATCCTTACGATCTTCCTCTGGGGCTACACTCAAAGCCTGCGTAGGTCGTCGCAGAATCACGTGGAGATAAGAGACACCGAGATGACGGAAGCAGTGGACTCCGACTCCGAGATGAAGACACAGGACGCCTCCGAGGGGGAAGTCTTCCGTCCCACGGCCCGTGGATGTACAACCGTTACGCCGTTCATCGCGGAAGCGCCGGTTTCCTTCTCGATACATGCCGCCTGATCCAGCGCCTCGTGCAAATGGTGTCCGGCCTGCGGCAAAACGAGTCAGACGCCCTCCTTCGCCAGGGTCTTTGGTGGATTCCTTGGACTTTGAGGGGGGAGAGATGTTATAACCTGCCCCTTTACTACTGGCTGGGGACAAATGGCAATCCCACAATCCTTAGTGGGTATGAGCTTCCCCAATGAGGAAGGCGGAGAAATCATTAGCAACTCGTGCTGGATTCTTCGTGGCCCTCACAAAAGATTCATAAGTAACATTAAAAAGGGAGTTGTGTAAATACTTAAAAATATAATTTGTGGGACTTCCGGTTGCGGCTATGACCAGCTAAGTCGCACATTTGGCAGCTCCTGCGACAAAGGTGTTTAAGGGCCGATTGGAGGGCCCCGACGGTACTGTAAAGACGAATCCCGGTGGGGGAAGGCTCCCTGAGGAGAGTGAGACCAACTTTATGGTCGGTACTCGGAGTGGGGCGACAAAAAAAGCGGCAGCAGCTCCCCGAAAAAAGCGGGGGAAGAGGACCAAAATGGCGGCCGGTGGCGCACTAGAAGATTGGAGAAAATGGGCGGAGGAGCAGCAGGCCGCTCTCCTCCGGTGTTTTACGGAGCTGAAAGTGGAACTCTTAGAGTCTATGAACGCGACGACCACAAGGCTGATGGGGGCCCAGGCGACCCAAGAGGCGTCGATAAGAGAGCTGCAGCAGGAGATGACTGCAAGGGAGGAGGAGGCCACGGTCCTCGTGGGAAAGGTGGAGGTGCACGAGGCACTCCACCTGAAATGGCAGAGCCGCTTTGAGGAGCTGGACACTCGAATGAGGCGGAAGAACTTGAGGATCCTGGGCCTAGCAGAAGGCCTGGAGGGGCCTGATCTCCCGAAATATGTAGCGGAGATGCTGAGCTCCCTGATGGGAGAGGGGGCCGGTCCATCGCCCCTGGAGCTGGAAGAAGCATATCGGGTCATGGCTAGGCGGCCTAGGGCGAACGAGCCCCCGAGGGCGGTGCTGGTGCGATTCCAGCGTTTCTGTGATCGGGAGAAAGTGCTGAGGTGGGCCAAGAGGGAGAAAAGCAGCAAATGGGAGAATTCGACGGTGCGGATATATCAGGACTGGAGTGCGGAGGTGGCAAAGCGGCGGGCCCGGTTTAACCGGACGAAGGCGGTGCTGCACGCAAAGAGGATCAAGTTCGGAATGTTGCAGCCAGCGCGCTTGTGGGTCACCTACAAGGACCAGCACCATTACTTTGAGACCCCAGAGGAGGCATGGACTTTTGTTCGGGAGGAAAAGCTGGACCTGAACTAGAACTTGGGAACGCCGGCGGTCGAGGCCGCCCGAGTACCCTTGACTGATCAAGTGGCCCATGTCTTTCTTAGGCCAGGTCGGAACTTGGTTAAAGTTGATGGATCGTTTGGTTTCTTTGAAACTTGTGTTATGGGGGGTTTCTTTGTTCCTTTTTGTGTGTCTCTTCCCGTTGCCAACTTCCCTTAATTATTGTTGTTGTAGGGGGGGCTTTTTTACTGTTTTTTGATCTGTTCTTTAAGGGTTATGGTTACTGTTCTGTTCGATGGAGGGTGATGGTTAAATACGTTATTATTGGGTAGTTATTTAGTTATGCAGGCATAGTTATGTATTTATGTATTTATTTGAGATTTGTTATTTATATTGTTATATTGTTAAGTTGGGGAGGCGGGACGGGGGGGTGCAAGTTGGTTATGCGTGTTTTCTTTTTCTCTTTTTTCTTCCTCTCGTTTTAAGGGGGCTTTTTTATGGGCTTGGATGGGGACGGGGGTGGAATTGAAGATGGCGGGGTAGGGTGTGGCCGGGGCGAAAGCGCGGGCTTTCCCCTGTTTCCCGCGCGCGGGACGGAGGAAGGGGGAGGAGAGAAGAGTGGGGTGTGGCCAGCAATGGCGGCTTTTCCCGCGCTGAAGCGGGGTCAGAGAGGGATGGCAAGGGGGGGGGGGAGGCCCCTCCCCCCCCACATCGGGAGGAGTCGGAGTGTGGCAGGGGCAGCCGGGTCAGCGAAAACCAGCTGACTCTCGGGAGTACGATGGTGGATACACCGCGGCTAGGAGGGGTCCTAGCCGGGGGGGGGGGGGGGGGGGAGGGGGGTTGGGGGGGGATACCGGGTTGCTGCTGGAAAGGCCGAGGACGGGAAGGGAAGAACGGGAGGAGAGAGGGGGGGGGGGGCCATCGCCATGGGGAACGGGTCAGAAGGGGAGGGTCGACCCGGGGCGAACAGGGGACAGGACATGGCTAATAGACAGGGGAAAGGGACGGGTCGCTCCGCGACCCGGTTGATTACTTGGAACGTGAGGGGGCTGAATGGGCCGGTCAAGAGATCAAGGGTTTTTTCACACCTAAAGGGACTGCAGGCGGATGTGGCAATGTTGCAGGAGACTCACTTGAGAGTAGTAGACCAGGTACGCCTGAGAAGGGGGTGGGTGGGACAGGTGTTCCACTCAGGCTTGGACGCAAAGAACCGGGGGGTGGCGATTTTGGTGGGAAAGAGGGTGTCGTTCGTGGCGGCGCAGGTGGTAGCAGATAAGGAGGGTAGGTACGTGATGGTGAAGGGTAGGCTGCAGGGAGAGAATGTGGTGCTGGTGAATGTGTATGCCCCGAATTGGGATGACGCGGGTTTTATGAGGCGCCTGTTGGGCCTCATTCCGGGTCTGGAGGCAGGGGGCCTGATCATGGGGGGGGACTTCAATACAGTGCTCGACCCTGGGCTGGACAGATCGAGGTCCAGGATGAATAGGAGGCCGGCAGCGGCAGAGGTGCTAAGGGGGTTCATGGAGCAGATGGGGGGGTAGACCCTTGGAGATTTGGCAGGCCAAGGGCGAGGGAGTATTCTTTTTTCTCCCACGTCCACAGGGTGTACTCCAGAATAGACTTTTTTGTACTGAGCAGGGGGCTGATTTCGAGAGTGCAGGACACGGAGTACTCGGCCATTGCGATTTCGGACCATGCACCACACTGGGTAGAGGTAGAACTGGGGGAAGCACGGGACCAGCGCCCGTTGTGGCGCCTGGATGTGGGGCTGCTGGCGGACGATGAGGTGTGCGGAAGGGTCCGGAAGGGCATTGAGAGATATCTGGGCACGAACGACACGGGCGAGGTGAAGGTGGGGGTAGTCTGGGAGGCCCTGAAAGCAGTGATCAGAGGAGAGCTGATCTCCATAAGGGCACACAGAGAAAGGAAGGAGAGGCAGGAGAGGGAGAGACTGGTGGGGGAACTTATAGAAGTGGACAGGAGATATGCGGAGACACCAGAGGAGGGGCTGTTGAGGGAGCGGCGCAGTTTACAGGCCCAGTTTGACCTACTGACCACTAGGAAGGCGGAGACGCAATGGAGAAGGGCACAGGGCGCGGTCTATGAGTACGGGGAAAAGGCGAGCAGGATGCTAGCACACCAGCTGCGCAAGCGAGATGCAGCCAGAGAGATTGGGGGAGTGAGAGAGAAGGGAGGGAAGGTAGTGCAGAAGGGGCAAGAGGTGAACGGGGTCTTCAGGGATTTCTACAGGGAATTGTACCGGTCTGAGCCGCCCAGGAGGAGGGGGGGAATGGAGAACTTCCTCGATAGATTGAGGTTCCCAAAGGTCCAGGAGGAACGGGTGGAGGGGCTGGGGGCGCCGATAGAGCTGCAGGAGCTAGTTAAAGGGATAGGCCAGATGCAGGCGGGGAAGGCGCCGGGGCCGGATGGGTTCCCGGTGGAATTTTATAAGATGTATGTGGACTTGGTGGGTCCAGTGCTGGTGCGAGCCTTCAATGAGGCGCGAAAGGGGGGGGTTCTGCCCCCGACAATGTCACAGGCCCTGATCTCCTTGATCCTGAAGCGGGACAAAGACCCTGTACAGTGCGGGTCCTACAGGCCTATCTCCCTCTTGAATGTAGATGCCAAACTGTTGGCAAAGGTCCTGGCAACCAGAATAGAGGATTGTGTGCCAGGGGTAATCCATGAGGACCAGACGGGGTTCGTAAAGGGACGACAACTTAACACAAATGTCCGGAGACTGTTGAATGTGATTATGATGCCAGCAGTGGAGGGGGAGGCTGAGATAGTGGTAGCACTGGATGCGGAGAAGGCATTCGATAGGGTGGAGTGGGAATACCTGTGGGAGACGCTGGAACGGTTTGGGTTTGGGGAGGGATTTATCAAGTGGGTGAAGCTGCTGTATTCGGCCCCGATGGCGAGTGTGGTTACAAACGGGAGGAGGTCAGAGTATTTTGGGCTCCATCGAGGTACCAGGCAGGGATGCCCCCTATCCCCCTTACTATTTGCATTAGCGATCGAACCGTTGGCGATGGCACTGAGGGGTTCAGGGGGGTGGAGAGGACTGACAAGGGGAGGGGAGGAACATCGGGTATCACTCTATGCGGATGATTTGTTGTTATATGTGGCGGACCCGGAAGGGGGAATGCCGGAGGTAATGGAAATACTAGCAGAGTTTGGGGACTTTTCGGGATATAAATTAAATGTGGGTAAAAGTGAGGTCTTTGTGATACACCCAGGAGATCAGGGGGAGGGAATTGGGCGGCTCCCCTTTAAGAGAGCAGTAAAGAGCTTCAGGTACTTGCGGGTGCAGGTGGGAAGGAACTGGGGGACCCTCCACAAGCTGAACTTTTCAAGGCTGGTGGAGCAGATGGAGGAGGAGTTCAAGAGGTGGGACATGGTACCGCTGTCGCTAGCAGGGAGGGTGCAGTCAGTCAAAATGACGGTCCTCCCGAGGTTCTTGTTTCTGTTCCAGTGGTTGCCCATCTTTCTCCCCAGGGCCTTCTTCAAGAAGGTAACTAGCAGCATTATGAGCTATGTGTGGGCACATGGCACCCCTAGAGTGAGAAGGATTTTCTTGGAACGGAGTAGGGACAGTGGAGGATTAGCGCTACCCAATCTTTCCGGATACTACTGGGCGGCGAACGCATCGATGGTGCGCAAGTGGGTGATGGAGGGGGAGGGGGCAGCTTGGAAACGTATGGAGAGGGCGTCCTGCGGCAATACAAGCCTGGGGGCGCTAGTAACGGCACCATGGCCGCTCCCCCCCACAAGGTATACCACGAGTCCGGTAGTGGCGGCCACCCTTAAAATCTGGGGGCAGTGGAGGCGACACAGGGGGGAAGTGGGGGGTCTGATGGCGGCGCCACTGAGAGGGAACCACAGATTTGTCCCGGGGAACACTGGCGGGGGATTCCAGAGCTGGCACAGGGCGGGCATCAGGCAACTGAGGGACATGTTCATAGAGGGGAGGTTTGCGAGCCTGGGAGAGCTGGAGGAGAAATTTGAGCTCCCCCCGGGGAACACGTTTAGATACCTGCAGGTGAAGGCATTTGCCAGACGACAGGTGGAAGGATTTCCCTTGCTTCCCGATAGAGGGGTGAGTGATAGGGTGCTGTCAGGGGTCTGGGTCGGAGAAGGGAAGGTCTCGGACATCTACAAAATAATGCAGGAGGTGGAGGAGGTATCGATAGAGGAGCTGAAGGACAAGTGGGAAGCGGAGCTGGGAGAGCAGATAGAAGATGGGACATGGGCGGATGCCTTAGAGAGGGTCAATTCATTGTCGTCGTGCGCAAGGTTGGGCCTCATCCAATTTAAGGTGCTGCACAGAGCCCATATAACGGGGACTAGGATGAGTCGGTTCTTCGGGGGTGAGGACAGGTGTGTTAGGTGTTCGGGAAGCCCTGCGAATCATGTACATATGTTCTGGATGTGCCCGGCACTGGAAGAGTTCTGGGAGGGGGTGGCGGGGACGGTATCGAGAGTGGTGGGAACCAGGGTCAAACCAGGGTGGGGGCTAGCGATTTTTGGGGTTGGGGTGGAGCCAGGAGTACAGGAGGCAGGGGAGGCCGGAATATTGGCCTTTGCGTCCTTGGTGGCTCGGAGAAGGATCTTGATTCAGTGGAGGGACACAAGGCCACCAAGTGTTAACACCTGGTTAAACGACATGGCAAGCTTCATCCAATTGGAAAGAATCAAATTCGCCCTGAGAGGGTCGGTACAGGGGTTCTTCCGGCGGTGGCAGCCCTTCCTTGACTTTCTGGATCAGAGATAGGAACTGGAGGCCGAAACAGCAGCAACCCGGGGAGAAAGGGGGGGGGGGAAGGGAGGGGGGGGGGGATAGCAACGAAGGGAGCACGTCAGCGGGGGGTCGCGGGCAATGACTGCCCGAGGCCATCGGCAGAAAGGGAAAAACGGTTTGGTTGCTAGACTGGTAGCGCGGGGGGGGGGGGGGGGGGGGGGAGGGTGGGGGGGGTGCGCGCGGGGGAGGGCGTGGGGGAGGGCGTGGGGAGGATTTTCCAGGGGGGATTTGTTGTGTTATAATTTAAAATGTAGTAGGGGTAAATGTTTGTATCGAAAATTTCAATAAAAATTATTTTAAAAAAAAAATATATAATTTGTAGAGTTATAGAGAAGAGCAAAAGAGTGAGAGCAAAAACCTGACAAAGGTATCATGGGTCTAATGTTCTCCTTTTCTATATCATACTTTGATTCTACGGTCAGATGTGCAGTGTCTTCTACTGCCACTTTGGCCGTCCAATGTCACATCTCAGCAACAGAGCCCTTTATATAATAGGGCGGGGCTACTGCATCTTGTGGCACAAGAGAAGTGCCCATTTTGATACGCAGTGAGCTCCATACTGCTCTGGAAGGTTGCGTAGAGGGTCATAGTGCCAAATGGACTGAACAAAGAAGTCCCAAATTTTTATAATCTCCCTTCTAATGTTGTCTGGACACTGCAACAATAATAATGGATTCTTGTCAGTTTGAATGTTGTTGGCCTTGTGAACCGGTTATTGAAATGTTTAATATATTTGATGGTTAATATCTTCAATAAAGCATTGAAAAGGTTTTTGATGTCAAGTCCGGAATTCCCTGACCATTAGGATTCTCTGTTCCTGTCAGCATTGGATCCCACCCGCAAGTTTCCCGGCAGAAATCCCATTGAAACGTGACGGGAGTAGAGAACCCCGCCACCAGTGAACAGCACATCGCCGAGAAACATATGGCTGGGGGACCGGAGAATCCAGCCCCAAATGTCATTATGTGGCATTACAAGACATAATTTTCAATCTTATATTAGCGTAACAAAATGCATGTAATTTAGGAGTACAAAAATGTTTACAATGAATTACATTGTGGACCAAGGGTTGTTTACTGACTGGGGATAAGGGGGCACAGTCTTAGGAAAAGGGGACAATTATTTAAATAAAAGCAAAGAGTCATCGGACTCGAAACGTTAGCTCTTTTCTCTCCCTACAGATGCTGCCAGACTTGCTGAGATTTTCCAGTATTGTCCCTTTCGGGCAATTATTTAAGACTGAGATGAGAACTTTCTTCACTCAAAACATTGTGAATCTTTGGAATTTTCTACCCAGCCAGTTGTGGGTGCTCCAATATTGAATATATTTAAGGCTGAAATAGATTTTTGGTCTCTCAGGAATCTAGAAATAGGATAACCAGGCTGGAAAGTGCAGTTAAAGCAGAAGATCAGCCATAATCGCATTGAATGGTGTAGCTGGGCTGACAGGCCATATAGTCCACTTCTGTTCCTATTTCTTTTTTAAAAATATTTTTATTCTCCTTTTTCACATTTTGTTTGAAATTTACACCCCACCAACAAACAGTAAACGGTAACGAATACAATGTCAATCCCCTCATTAACAACAACGATCCCATCCTCCCACCAACCCCCAAACAACGGCCCGCATGATAATATAAGCATCAAATAAAAATAAACATCCCAAGAAAAAAAAAGAAAAAGGAATCAGGAGTCGCCCATGGTTATCATTAACATATATAGTTCCCCCCCCCCCTAATATTTAAAGCCAACCAATCCCCGAATGTGTACTGTGAATGACACCCATGAATTGTAGACCCCCTCCCCACACAGATTCTCCCCCTCCATTTCCTCTTGTAAACTCCTCCCCCCAGCATCGGTTCCTTCCCAACTTTTCACCCCAGCTAGACTCATCGAAACCTGTTCTACCAGGCTCCGATGGCCGCAGCCCCTCCCCCCACCTCACTCCCACACACTGGCCGTTTTAAACCAGCCAGTGTGAAGGCCCCCACCCGGGTCTCCTTCCCCTCCTGCCCCGTCCCAGGGAAACAAAGAAATCCGCTTTAACACACAACCCCAGCATACACACCAAGCCCCAAAGAACCATCATTGCAAATGAAAGTCCCAATTCTTCCCTTGTCCTAATATACAGCGTCGACTCATTTAGTACATACACCAACACGCAGTGAAAAAATAAAATTACATGAGGCTACATCAGTACAAGACCAGCTCTCAGTCCCATTTCTCAATTCTGCCACAGTCCTTCTGCCTTCGCAAACCACTCCACCGCTTCCGCCATCCCAAAATAGAAGTCCTTGGATTTGTAGGTCACCCTCAATTTAGCTGGATACACTATGCTGCATTGCACCTTGCAGTTGTACAGTGCCTTCTTTACCCGTCCGAAGGCCGCCCGCCTCCTCACCAACTCCAGCGTAAAGTCCTGGTATATGCGTATACCAGCTCCAGCCCACTGCACCATCCCCTTCTGCTTTGCCCAGCACAGGACCTTCTCCTTCACACTGTATCTACGGAAACAAACAGTCACTAATCTTGGTGGCTCACACGCCTTTGGTATTGGCCTCTGCGACCTACGAGCCCGATCCAGTTCGAGAGGGATTGCCCCCGTCCCCCAATGGCTCCGCCAAAATACTCCGTCGGCCTCGGGCCTTCCACCCCTTTGGGCAGACCCACGATCCTCAGATTCTGCTGCCTGGATCTGTTTTCCAGGTCTTCCGTTTTGACTCGCAGACCCTTGTTGTTCTCTATCACCCTCCGCAGCTCCTTCCCCATCGAGGTGAGTTGATCACTATGTTATGATAATACCTCTTCCACTTCCTTCAGTGTCCCACCCTGCTCCCGCACCTCCGCTGCTGTGCTCGATACCGCAGCCCTCACCGGGGCAATTGCCTCCTCTAGCAGCACTTTCAATACCGCCCCCATCTCCTTCTTCATCACTTCCATGTGCTTTGTGAACTGTTTTTCAAGTTCCACGGACATCACCTTGGTCGTTCCTTCTGCTGTGAGCAATGCGGCATCCCCCGGCACCCTAGCCACCGCTTTCCTCACAGTTCCTGCGCCGACTTTTCCATTCACCGACGGACTTTCATTAGCCAATTTTTCACGGCCGTTTTTTTCGAACACTTCGACGTTTCTCCTCACTGTGTCTTCCTACAACCTTTTCAGCATCCTTTGCCCTGGGACCGGGCATTAAAACCCCAAAAATTCTATTCCCGAGCGGGAGCCCTCCAACTTGCGGCTGCCTCCCACCCGCCGTCACCAGAAGTTCCTGTTCCTATTTCTTTTGTTGTATTTTGAATTCAGCATATAGGAAAAGTATTTGTATGTCAACATATTTCAAATTTTTATGGCATTTATTTTTGTTGTCTGTATATGTACGAGCTCAGGTGATATAGATGATTGCTTAACCGTTCTAAACTTTGAATGTATTGTAAATATGTGACATTGAAAACAACCACTGAGCATGTTTCTGCTTATTTCTCAGAGATGCATAATTTTGAGTATAATTCCAAATAATATTTGTTTCTGCTTGAATTTTTTTTATTTCACAAACTCGACAAACATTTTTTTAACAGGTTTTCTACAGCATTAAAACAGTATAAAACATTCAATCCCCTGATCCTTTTTAGCGGTGACTGTTTAAATCCTTCACTCTTAAGTACAACCACAAAAGGACGGCATATGATACCAATTCTTAATGCTTTTGGAGTACAGTGTGCAGTGTTTGGTGAGTACATTTTGAAGCATCATACATTGTGTTAATTCCCTCTTGATTTCCATATTTCTTTATTGCACTACTTATTCATACTATTTAATCATTCAGAACTTTGATCCTGTCATTTTTATTTTAAAGATAATAAAGATTTGTTTCATTAAACATTTAGGGTGGGATTCTGCCGTAATCAGCGGGGCTGGCAACTCCGGCGGGACGGAGTGGCATGAACCACTCCGACGTCGGGCAGCCCCAAAGCTGCGGAATCCTCCGCACCTTCAGGGGCTAGGCCCGCCCCGGAGTGGTTTGCGCCCCGCCGGCCAGTGGGAAAGGGGCTTGGCGCCACGCCAACCGACGCCGAAGGGCCTCCGCCGGCCGGCGCGAGTTGGCGCATGCGCGGGAGCGCCAGCGTGTGCTGGCATCGTCCCATGGAGAATTTGGAGGATGGCGGGGGCGTGATTCACACCGACCCCCGGTGATTCTCCAACCCGGCGGAGTTCACTGGTGGCAGGATTCTCTACTCCCGTTGCTTGTCAATGGGATACCCAAATAAAAGCAAATCAATAACCATTAAGATGAAATTACATGACACAAAATGATCAGACACCTTAAAAGACTGAAGCTTCTTGCTACATCCCTCCATTCAGAGCAATCTCCCTTTATCCCTCCTGCTACTCCTATCTCCAATCCAATTAGCTATCCATGTTGCAAGATTATCTCCAATTCTGCATGTTTTTAATGTTGCTAATTGTCTCTTGTGTCAGAATTCTGAAATTCCTTTTATTAGTCCAAATATGCAATACCTATATATGTATCCCCTATCCACTCTGCTAGTAACCTCCTCAAAATACTAAACAAGATTAGTCAAAGGTTACCTGCTCTTCACAAATGCATACTGGCTCACCTTTGATTAGCTGATACTTGTCCATGTGTTTAGCCATTCTGTCCTTGATGTTAGTTGATGTTAAACTGTAGATTCCTAATTTCTCCCTTCATTTTTCGTTAACTGATAGTAAATATTGTCCTTGTGGGGGGTCCTCCTATTACAAGGGTCCCTGTGGGGGGTTGTCCTATTACAGGGGTCCCTGAGGGGAGGAATAGGGTCACCCTGGCAATCCAGGGGTGGGAGTGCTAGCACCGGCACTGCGTGAAAAACCCGCCTCCCATGCCGAAAAACAGCTGGAGCATTGCCGGGCCCCAGACCCAACCCGCCATCCATGACCCCACAGCCTACCTCCTGGCCACTCCACACCAGTCCCCCCAGCCCTTGCAGAAGCCCCCGGGCAGCGGCACGGATCCCAGCCGAGTGTGGCGTCACTGGACACATTCCGCAGCCGCCATGCCAGGTTCTTGATTTGTGTGCGCACACGAGTCCCGCGCCATCGGGAACTCGGCCCATCGGGATCGGAGCATTGCGAATGGGCCGACCGATGAGGCACCAACGGCATTTCAACTGCATGCGGAGCGAGTCACGATTACACCATTTTGAAGGCAGAAGAGCATGACTGACCGGCGTCAAACTGGCGGCAGCCACGATTTCGGCGTCAGAGCCCATTCACCGCCTGATTGGTGAACACTATTTCGCCGTCGGGCAACAAAGAATCCCGCCCATAGTTTACCAAACATAGAATCTTGCCCACTATTTATAAACCTATATAATTCATGCTAATTATTTATACATTCCATTCAAATGGGGACATACCCAAGCATTTTAATCAGTAAATGCCACAACACTATTATTGTGTAATAGAAAATGCAAATAACTTGTTCAGTCACTGTAACATACCATTCGCGTTGACTCATATTGAGTAGTAAGTCTTGTAGCTGCCATAACACAGACCTTACACTCCAATTGATCAATCAAAGAAAAAATAAAAAGAAGTGAAACAAATTTTTTTCCAAAAACCCATGCCGGGCGGAATCTTACCATATTTTTTCAAAGTGCTCAGACTGAAAACCGGCGTATAGCTCTCCAGCTGCACTGGCCACTTTTCTTTCTAGATCTTGAGCCTCTCTGAATAAAACAAAAATGAGTTGGAGGGGTTTACGCTATCACTCTGGCGGGACAGGACGGTGAGGTTTAAATATTCAGTGAGGGGGGAAATCATGTGGCTGGCTATGATATAAAAATTTATTGAAATCTATTAAAATGAGGTTCTCACCCTTTGTGGGTGTGAACCTTGTGATGTTACCGGCGATGGGCATGGAAAATCAGAAAACAGGCTTCACTCCAAATTTTCCACCCGTGTCACCATTCTTTCTGATGGTGAACATGGGCAGAAAACCACCCCTGCTGTTTTTCCTGACCGTGGTAACTCTCCGCAGAGATAGCAGCTAGGGATTTAAAAACAGCTGCCATTCTAAGAACTCTTAATAGGAATGTAGAAGCAGGACTGGGCCATTCATCCCCTCGAGTCAGCGCTGCCATTCCAACTAGATCATGGCTGATTGTCGACCTCAACACCATTTTACCAATTTATCCCCATATTCCTTAGTGTCAGTAAAATCTAGAAATCTTATTGATCTCTGCCTTGAAAATACTCTTTTCAACACCAGGTTAAAGTCCAAAATGTTTGTTTCAAACACTAGCTTTCAGAGCACTGCTTCTTCCTCAGGTGAAGATTCATCTGAGGAAGGAGCAGTGCTTCGAAAGCTAGTGTTTGAAACAAACATGTTGGACTTTAACCTGGTGTTGTAAGACTTCTTTCTGTGCTCACCCCAGTCCAACGCCGGCATATCCACATCTTGAAAATACTCAATGACTAAGCTTCCACAGCCGACTGGGTAGAGAATTCCAAAGGTTCACCACCTCTGAGAGAAGAAATTCTTCTTCATTTTAGTCCTAAATGGCTTGCCCTTTATTCAGAAACTGGCCCCTTAAGAACGTTTTAAGTTGATATTGTGATTGGCTTATTTGTACCACTTCCCAGAGAAAGCACTTCTGGTGCTTAAGAGGACAGGCAAGATTTATATAGCTGCATTTTAGTGCCATTATATTGCCCAAGATTACCCATGAAAAATTCCATGCAGACTAATGCCTAGATAATGTAATGGTTAGAGCAGCGGTTCCCAACCTTTTCCTTTCTGTGGACCATAGATCGTCATCAAAAGCTTTTGTGAACCACAATGTACGCATGTGATTTTGAACATTATTTTTATATAGCCTACGGCTGATGGGAGTCAAACTTATTTATCACAGGGTATTGAAAACAAAACTATTTCTGCTGTAATGTTCTATTGTTCTATTGTTTATGATGCACACTCACAAATACATTGTGGATTATACTACACACAAATGTTTGTGAAGCAAATTACATTACAAATAATAATGTAACATCGATTATGATACATAAGATTGGTGGATACATTGATTTGATACTAAGATTGGTGGAGTTGCAGATAGCGAGGAGGACTGTCAGAGAATACAACAAAATATAGAGAGATTGGAGAGTTGGGCAGAGAAATGGCAGATGGAGTTCAATCCAGGCAAATGCGATGTGATGCATTTTGGAAGATCTAACTCAAGAGCAGACTATATGGTCAATGAGAGAGTCCTGGGGAAAATTGATGTACAGAGAGATCTGGGAGTTCAGGTCCATTGTACCCTGAAGGTAGCAAAGCAGGTCGAT
Source organism: Scyliorhinus canicula (assembly GCF_902713615.1). NCBI lineage: Eukaryota > Metazoa > Chordata > Chondrichthyes > Carcharhiniformes > Scyliorhinidae > Scyliorhinus > Scyliorhinus canicula. The sequence continues at coordinate 104,198,428 of NC_052148.1, read as the reverse complement.
AGAGTGGTCAAGAAGGCATACAGCATGCTTGCCTTCATCGGACGGGGTATTGAGTACAAGAGTCGGCAGGTCATGTTACAGTTGTATAGGACTTTGGTTAGGCCACATTTGGAATACTGCGTGCAGTTCTGGTCGCCACATTACCAGAAGGATGTGGATGCTTTAGAGAGGGTGCAGAGGAGGTTCACCAGGATGTTGCCTGGTATGGAGGGTGCTAGCTATGAAGAAAGGTTGAGTAGATTAGGATAGTTTTCATTGGAAAGACGGAGGTTGAGGTGAGACCTGATTGAGGTCTACAAAATTATGAGAGGTATGGACAGGGTGGATAGCAACAAGCTTTTTCCAAGAGTGGGGGTGTCAATTACAAGGGGTCACGATTTCAAGGTGAGAGTGGAAAAGTTTAAGGGAGATGTGCATGGAAAGTTTTTTACGCAGAGGGTGGTGGGTACCTGGAACGCTTTGCCAGCGGAGGTGGTAGAGGTGGGCACGATAGCATCATTTAAGATACATCTGGACAGATATATGAACGGGCGGGGAACAGAGAGCAGTAGATCCTTGGAAAATAGGCAACAGGTTTAGATAAAGGATCTGGATCGGCGCAGGCTGGGAGGGTCGAAGGGCCTGTTCCTGTGCTGTAATTTTCTTTGTTCTTTGTATATGAGATACACAATTGTTTTTTTTCCACGGACCACCTGCAGTACTCTCACAGATCACAGGTTGGGAACCACTGGGTTAGAATAAATTTCTATTTTTCAATAATTTTATTAGGTGAGTTTCATTGGTGCAATTGTCCATTTGAAACTTGTCAATAGTCTAATTGACAACCTAAGGCAATTAGGTGGATCAAAGTTTTAAATAAAGCAATAATTTTGCAATTACTTTCATGAACTGATAACTTTTAATTTCTAGTGATGGCCATTTTATCATCCACAGAGAGGACCACCCTTTTTCTTATGCCATGCAGTGCCACTAACCGTTTTGATTGAAAGCTACTTTAGAATATTTTTAAGAAAGGAAAAGAGCAACAAACCAGAATAAAATGGCTAAATTTGTTGATAACCAGTTGAAAGCATATAAAGTAAATTAAATCTAATTGTAAACTATTAAGCTTCATCTTCTCCTGAAAAAAGATATTCAATCTAATGACTATACTTGACTACATTTTTATTTGCCTTGCATAGTGTTCCCCTCATATAATTGATAAAATGTCAGATTTTGTAACAAGTTACTGAGTCAAATGCCCTTTTGATAAATCTGAATAACTGACAATACCAGAGATGTATCAGTACATTTTGTTTACAGGAAATCATGAATTTGACTTTGGAGTTGACTTGTTGGAAGAGATTATATCGGAAATGAATTTCCCTTGGTTACTCAGCAATGTGTATGATTTGATTACTTCTGAGCCACTAGGACATGGCATAGGAAGCAAGATAATCGAATGGAATGGTGTAAAAATTGGCTTGATGGGCTTAGTGGAAGAAGAATGGATTGATACTTTAGCAACTATCGATAAGTCAAGTGTGAACTTTATTGATTATGTCATTGCTGCTAATCAACTTTCTCAAGATCTTCGATCCAAAGGTGCAGAACTCCTCATTGCTTTGACACACATGAAATGGAGTAATGATATTAGGCTCGCAAGGAACGTTGATGGATTGGACCTGATTTTAGGAGGTCACGATCATGACTATGGCACCAAAGAGGTTAATGGCACTCTTATTATAAAAAGTGGATCAGATTTTAGAAGCCTTACTAAAATTGAGATCACAAGAACTGGTGAGAATAATTACAAGTACAGCACACAGAAGATAGATATTACAAAAGATTTGGAAGAGGACACCTTTGTGAACAGCATTGTGCAAGAGTTTGCTTTTAATCTGGAGGTATGTTGCACAGTTTAATTATTTTAATGATATACTTTAATTTCATCTATTTATTAAAATATTGAAAGGACTTGCTGGAACATACTTCAATCTTGTATCTTATAGCTATCTTTGTTAGTGTTCAGTTAATGGATCAGTGTTAATGGATAATACAAAACACTCTGATGCAAAACATCTACATGCTAAGTTCCAACGTGAAAGAGGCATTTTACCAGACAAAATTAGAAACTGTAGGCCGCATTTACCGGCTGTTCATGCCTGCAGGTTATTTCGGTTCCACCGATGACGCATGGGTTTCCCGGCAACGTTGGGTGCAGTCAACTGGAAATCCCATTGACAGCGGCGGGACCAGAAAATCCCTCCCGTGGGCTGCCTCCATCACCAAAAAAACATATGGCTGGTAAATCCCAGCCATGATCCACTAAAGAAAAATTCTACATGGCGATGATAAAATAAGTGCAAATTCTGAAGCCAAATTCTATGTAATTAAAAGAGAAAATGTCTTTTGTGAAAGAAAACAGGTGCTCGTTACAAACAAAAGTGTTGCAAGGACGCAAAGTTGTTTGAGTGATGGGAAGCAAAGGGTTAATTATGGTTTACTTGGATTGGAGAAGGTTTAAAAAGCACATATAGTAAACTAAGTCTTATGGTAAACTATTAAGCTTCACCTTCTCCTGAAAAAAGATCTTCAATCTTGACTACATATTTTATTTCCCTTGCTTATAGTTCCCCTCAAATTATTGATAAAATGTCAGATTTTATAGCAAGCTAAGTTACTGAGACAAATGCCCTTTTGATAAACCTGAGTAACTGACAATACCAGAAATGCATCAGTACATTTGTTTACAGAAAATCATGAATTTGACTTTGGAGTTGACCTGCTGGAAGAGGCTATATCGGAGATGAATTTTCCTTTTCCCTTGATTGCTCAGCGATGTGTATGATTTGATTACTTCTGAGCCACTAGGACAGGGTACCCTTGGGGTCAGAGTTGGGTGATTTGATTCTTAAAAGATGCCAGCAGATTTATATCTATGCATTGTTAAAAATCTTGGGTAAGATGCACATTTCAGGTTGAATTTTGTCAGGGCAGTGGTGGCCCTGACAATGGTTGGAAAGCAGAGTGAGGGGGAGAAATCCCAACTCAGCCATTTGGGGAGCCCCAGTTAGATTCTATGGCAATTAAACTGCCATCTGTATTCCTGTCCCTTGAAGAGAAAAGATTTGGCCTCTAAGAACTGCCAACCAATCTGAGGCCAGCAGTTCTTCAGTCCCAGCGGTGCAACTGGGAGCATTAGTTATAGTTCGGATTGTACCCAGCTAAGAGAAGCAGCATGGACACTGCTCTCCTGAATAAGGTTAGTGGAGTCGGAGTTTGTTAGGGCCATTCAGAGGATGGGGATGGGGTGGAGTTTGTGATTCGTGAGGGCAGAGGGTGTATGTTGCATGGGGGCTACCATTGCCACATGGGGGTCTCTCTGTGGGCCGCAGGTGCCTGATCAGAAGAACCCCAAGCCCACTGGAAAGCCACCAGAGTTTATCAGGCAGTCTCCCCATGCACCAGAAAGTCCACCCATCGCTGGTAAAAATGCCTGTGACTGGGAGGAGGCTGTTAATTAGCCACTAAAGTAACACAATTGGCCTCAGGGCAGGGTGGAAAGGGTGATCCTCTATCTTCCCTCTGCTGGCAGAATGACACGTGTCACCGTCCCTCGCCTTCTCTCCTAATTTTTCTGCCCCTCTCCTCTCAGCCCATTCCTGCAGGCCTTGCAAAACTCAGCCCTTCCTACTTACAAATATTGATTTCTGTTGTCACAATTTTTGGAAAAGTACTGATTTGCTCCATACGTTTGTTGCTTTGATAAAGGAAGTGCAGAGGCTTTATTTAATCGAAAACTTTAAATTATTACAGGTATCTTAATTTATATCCCTGGTACAACCTGTGTTGAAATCACTGTTTGAATAATATGATTTTTTTAGATGTATCCCCCCTCCACCCCACAGTTCCTTTCCTGAATACACTCACATAATGCTGGAATATAGTTTGTCCAAAAAACATTCTTTGGAACTAAAGCAGTGAGTATTTTCTGACTGATTTCTGCTTCCTACCCCAGAGATTCTGAAGATAATTATCAAGCCCCATCAGCTAAAGCATGGCTCTCTGTCTAAAGCCTGTTCTGCATTTCTATGGCCAGAATTTTCCATTATTTGCACAGAGTGCTAGCTGAGGTGAGAAAAGCAGTATGTGGCTCACTAGCTACACAGCCGGCTTTTCGTGCCACATTTTGCTGTACTCTGTGCAGAATAAACTTTGCGCCTTGGCTCACAGCGTCATGTTCGTGGGGCGGGACCTAATAGAGCGGGCTAACTTCCCCTGGACAATCACGCTGGGCTGGGAACCATCCAACAAAGTGATTTAAATCATTTGAATGGTTCTGCTAGTTTACTCTATTACTCTGAAAGAGTTAAAAAGGATAAATGAACTTCTAACATCAGAGTAACAATATTAAACACCCAGACCGAGCCCCGCACAGTACACCCCATACCCCCATCCCCCGAGGGGACCCTCCCCAACATCTCCCAACTAGGCACCCCAAATCCCTCACCAAACTAGGTCAACAATGCACCCCCCCATAAAATCATAGAATTTACAGTGCAGTAGCAGGCCATTAGGCCCATCCAGTCTGCACCAGCCCTTGGAAAGAGCACCCTACTTAAGCCCACGCCTCCATCCCATCCCAGTAGCCCCACGTAACCTTTTGAACACTAAGGGGCAATTTAGCATGGCTAATCCACCTAACCTGCACATCTTTAGACTGTGGGAGGAAACTGGAGCACCCGGAGGAAACCCACGCAGACACGGGAGAAAGTGAAAACTCCACATAAACAGTCACCCAAGGCTGGAATTGAACCCGGGACCCTGGAGCTGTGAGGCACCAGTGCTAACCACTGCGCCACCGTGCCGCCATTCCCCACGACCCGACCTGAAACTTACCTTCTCCATTTCAATGGGACCTTTAAACTCACCTTCTTTATGGCTTTAGTGCTGTGAAAAAGGCTGTGATCTCCTTTGCTCGTTTTACACTTCACACTAGAGCCGTGGATGCGCTGCATTTCATCAGTCTCACTCAACCTGAGTCAGGAAGGTCATACGAGACAGATGCTTTACAATTTAAGTCGCTATGGAGTGGCAATCTGCTGTTGATTTGCACTCCGTGGAAATTACATTATGTTCACAGAAGAATATTGGCCGGGATTCTCCGTCTGCATGATTCTCCATTATGCTGGCGCCTGGGGGTTTCCCGACGGCGTGGGGCTGCGCCACAATGGGAAACCCCATTGACCGGCTGGCATAACGGAGAATCCCGCCAGCCGTTCGGGGCAGAAATGTGGCGTGGTGGGGCGAAGAATCCCGGCCAACTTTTCATAAAACCCTTTGCACCAAATAGATACTCCTGTATCTGCTGCTACCATTTTTAAAATAGATATGTAAATAACTAATTAAGGGTATACTTGATGGAACCATCAATTCACGAGACACGTGCTTTAGGATATGAACAGTGGTTTTAATCTACTTACTACAGAGCTAGCCTGTTACCCGTTGAACTCTCGATGATCTGCAGGCTGGCTGTGGAAACGGTTATTTATACAGCAGTTTAGGAGGAGGAGTCGTGGGCGGAGCCAAGGGTGGAGCCCTGTACAAACTCCTGAGCATTCCCAGAGTTACTCCCCCTAGTGGTCGGATAACGCTACTGCGCTTACAATACTATTGGTAAATACAGTGTGAATTACTAAGTTACATTCACCCCCTGCAAAAAAAATCAATTCCGGCGGGGGTGGTGGTCTACAAAGTAAGTCTGTCCGGTGGACGAACTGTCCGCTGTGATCTGCGGAGCACCGGGGTTGCAGCCTCTTGCGGTGGCTGGATGGGTGTTGTGTGCTGGGGTACAATGGTGGACTCCAGGGAGGGTTGTGTCCGAGCTTCATACTCTTCTGGTTCGACCGGGCCCGGACTGGGGGCTGGCCGGCGCGGGTGCACGGAACTGGTGGAGCGAGCTCGTGGGCTCGGGAGTGCAAGGGGGCGGCAGCATGGGGTGTAGGGTGAGGGGTCCTTCTGTGGGGGTAGAGGGGGCACTGGATCCGGCGGGTGCCAGATCCCGGAGGGATACTGTGTCCTGGCGGCCGTCAGGGAACTCAACGAAGGCATACTGGGGGTTGGAGTGGAGCAGGCGCACCTTCTCAACAAGGGGGTCGGTTTTGTGTTCCCTGACATGTTTCCTCAGGAGTACCGGGCCCGGTGTCCTCAGCCATGCTGGAAGTGAGACCCCCGTGGTAGTGCCCCTGGAAAAAATGAAGAGCCTCTCGCGAGGGTCGCTGATTGGTCGCTGTGCATAAGAGGGACCTAATAGCGTGGAGCGCGTCTGGGAGGACTTCCTGCCACTGGGAGACTTGGAGCTTTCTAGACCGGAGGGTCAGTAGGACGGTCTTCCAGACCGTCGCGTTCTCCGTCTCCACCTGCCCGTTCCCCCTGGGGTTGTAGCTGGTAGTCCTGCTCGAGGCAATGCCCTTGTCGAGCAGGTACTGACGCAGCTCGTCGCTCATGAAGGATGAACCCCGGTCGCTGTGTACATAGCTGGGGAAACCAAACAGGGTGAAGATACTATGCAGGGCCCTAATAACTGTGTGGGAGGTCATGACGGGCACGGGATAGCAAATGGGAAAGGGGAGAACTCATCTACGACGTTTAGAAAGTAAACGTTCTTATTAGTTGATGGGAGTGGCCCTTTGAAATCAATCGCGAGGCGTTCAAAGGGCCTAGAAGCCTTGACCAGGTGGGCCCTGTCTGGTCTATAGAAGTGCGATTTGCACTCCGCACAGATCGGGCAGTCCGTGGTGACCGCTTTTACCTCCTCGTTGGAGAAAGGCAGGTTGGAGCAGCATCGTGGCTGGCTGGAGCAGCATAGTGGCTGGCTGGGGCAGCATGGTGGCTGGGCGGCCGCGTGGCACAAGCCTGGGGGAGTCGCTGGTCGGGGGCCCATGATTGGGTCACGGGGTCCGCGGGGAACGAGGTGAGGCTGCGGAAGGAGACCTCCATCGTGGTAGCAATTTCCGCAGTTGTTTCTAAGTCTTGGGCCCCCTTTTCCAGCAGTCGTTGGCGTGCATAATTAGACCTGAGGCCCGCTACAAAAACATTGCGTACAGCAAGTTCTCTATGTTCAGCCGCGGTAACCGCTTGATAGTTACAGTCATTAGATAGATTATTGAGCTCTCTTAAAATTCGGCGAGTGATTCTGTAGGCCGCTGGTGGCGAGTCGTGAACACATGGCGGCGTAAACTTCGTTAATGGGCCTTACATACACCTTATCGAGTATCGCTAGCGCTGCAGTATATGAACCGGCCGAGTTTAGTTGCGTAGAGATTCTGTGGCTCACCCTCGCGTGCAGTAGACTTAACTTCTGTTCCTCTGTTGTTTCGGCTGTGCTCGCTTCTTCCAGGTAGGCCTTAAAGCACCGCAACCAGTGGGAGAAGATTTCTTTTGCCTCTGCATCCTGTGGGTCGAGTTCTAGGCGTCCAGGCTTGAGGGCTGATTCCATGATTGATCCTGACTGTTTGAGAATCACGCGCCGAATTTTTTTTTTTTAATAAATTTAGATTACCCAATTATTTTTTCCAATTAAGGGGCAATTTAGCGTGTCCAATCCACCTACTCTGCACATTTTTGGGTTGTGGGGGCGAAACCCACGCAGACACGGGGAGAACGTGCAAACTCCACACGGACAGTGACCCAGAGCCTGGATCGAACCTGGGACCTCAGCGCCGTGAGGCAGTTGTGCTAACCACTAGGCCACCGTGCTGCCCCACTCGCCGAATTTTTAAGAGAGCTCAATAATCTATCTAATGACTGTAACTATCAAGCGGTTACCGGCTGAACATAGAGAACTTGCTGTACACGATGTTTTAGTAGCGGGCCTCGGGTCTAATTATGTGCGCCAACGACTGCTGGAAAAGGGGGCCCAAGACTTAGGAACAACTGCGGAAATTCACGAGACACGTGCTTTAGGAATGAACAGTGGTTTTAATCTACTTACTACAGAGCCAGCCTGTTACCTGTTGAACTCTTGATGATCTGCAGGCTGGCTCTGGACACAGTTATTTATACAGCAGTCTAGGGGGAGGAGTCATGGGCGGAGCCAAGGGTGGAGCCCTGTACAAACTCCTGAGCATTCCCAGAGCTACTCCCCCTAGTGGTCGGATAACGCTACTGCGCTTACAATAGTATTGGTAAATACAGTGTGAATTACTAAATTACATTCACCACATTACTGCATTGTCATCCAGTGGTAGGAATGATTTGGGGTAACTAATGAGGCACTTCACCACATTACATCAATTGCATGGGCGAATATTAAAATGTTCTTGCAACAACTTCAGTGAAGTATTACTGCTCTTGTCTTTTTGCCAAAGGTGGCCGTGGCTCTATTAGGTCAGCCTGACTACAGAGGTTTCTCTGGGCCAATAGAGCCTCCTGACAGTACATGGGTGTAAAAGCTCAGGAGGCTGGAGAAGGTAAATCCAAAAGAAGTTTCATTGGACTACAAAAGTAGAGGCCACAATGTGGCTTACATTCCCAAGGTCCAAATTGGGACTCCTGCTCATGCCGGCCCAGTCAAGCCAGCATTTATTTACTTACTTTTTAATTTTTATTTTTTAATAAATTTAGAGTATCCAATCCATTTTTTCATAGAATTAAGGGGCAAATTAGCTTGATCAATCCACCTATCCTGCTCATCTTTGGGTTGTGGGGACGAAACCCACGTAAACACAGGGGGAATGTGCAAACTCCACACGGACAGTGACTCAGAGCCAGGATCGACCTGGGACCTCGGTACCGTGAGGCACCAGTCCTCACCATTGCCCCACTGTGCTACCCCTAGCCAGCATTTATGAGGCGATCTTGTCAAGCCCCAGCTGATGGGCCTCCACCCACTAGTGGGAGAGCTCATATTCCATGAGTCCCATGGGAGATCAATCAGGGTGTCCCATGAATCTCATGAGGGTTATTACAGTAGAGAATCTTCAGTAGAGTTCTCGGCCAGACAGGTACAACCAACAGCACTACAGCCTCCAGTATGCATAGGACAAAGAATCATGTACTGAATCCATCCCAGCCGGAAAAGGTATCAAACCCCATTGCTGGTGGCACTGATCTGATCCACACCAACCATCCAGACAACTGAGTCAACTAGCCCACCAAGGAGTCCTAAGTTGCTGTGGCACCATACACTTTTACATGCATGTTGTAACCTTGGGTTAGGAATAGTGATGATAGAAGCTCCATTTTCTTTCCCATCACATGGATGACTAGGAATCTCTCCTGCCCTTACCGTCTGCCAGTGGCACATGTTGGAAGGATTTATAAGTTGATACTCAATCTGTTTGGCACATTATAAATACACCTTCCATCAAGTCCTTAAGTAGGAGTTGAAGCTGGAGTTTCCTGCTCAGAGGCAGGGGGTGCTACCCAGTGCACCACAAGACCTATGCAGCGAATACATGCTGTGAAAAATGTTTTTGACCTACCTGGGAAGGTTGTTTTTGAGTGGAAACTACCACCTACAGTAAATTTATGTCATATTATTTGACATCATAAATTATGATTCATCTCTTAGGACCCAAAGTTCTTAATAAACCTGTCTTCAAGCTCTAAATTGTTAGATGGCTTGTTGAGCATTTTGACATTGCCACCAACTTACTGGTAGAAAACTCTCTGATTCAGTCGAGGATTATTCAACTTTGACTGTGGTTCCCATTATGAGCATCTCTGAAACAAGGGCCGGGATTCTCCGACCCTGCGCCGTGTCAGAGAATCCCCGGGGGGTGGTGCGAATCCTTCCCCGACGCCGGCTGCCCTATTCTCCAGCACCGTTTTTGGGGGGCTGGCAGGATTCCTGCCACGCCGGTCGGTGGCCGTTGACAGCGGTCCCCCCCCGGCGATTCTCTGGGCCTCGACAGGTCGAGTGGTGTCCATTTGTGGGGGGCGTGGGGGTATCTGACCATCAGGGGGCCCCCACGGTGGCCTGGCCCGCGATCGGGGCCTACCGATCTGTGGGCCGGCTGGTTTTGTGGTGGGCCATCTTTCCTCCGCGCCGAGCCCTTGTAGGATTCCGCCATATTGCCTGGGGGCTGGCGTGGAGAAGGGAACCCCAGCGCATGCGTGGAATACGCCGGCCGATTCACGCATGCACGAGATCACGCCGGCCGTTCCGCGCATGCGCTAACACATGCCGCCCTTTGGCACCGGCTGGAGCGGCGGGTATGACTCCCGCGGCAACCTAGCCTCCTAGAAAGGTGAGAATTCCTCACCTTAGGGGGCCATTGACGCCAGAGTTGTTGGCGCTGGTTTTCCCGCTGGCGTGGGGACATAGCCCCATTTTCAGAGGGTTTTGGGCTAATTTACAGTTATTAGAATTAATGGACATATTAATATGAACTAAGATTTGTTTTGGTGTAAGTGCCAGTTGTCAATTTACTAGGGTATTAGCCATAAACAAAACAAATATGAAATCTTAATTTGTCACATACTTTTTTTTTAACCAATGCAGCACCTATTAGGAGAAGTGCTATGTCAGATAGAGGTAGAACTGGATGGACGTTTTACCACTGTAAGGAAATCAGAGAGTAGTCTCGGGAATCTTGTTACCAATGCCATGCTTGAAGCTACTCATGCTGATGTGGCATTACTCAATTCAGGTATATTTTTCTGCAACTACCTTTATTTAGAATAATATAATAGAAACAATTTAAAATAAGCACAAATCAGTAAGGGAATCAAGGGTTATGGGAATAAGGCAGGAAAGTGGGGTTGAGGGTTATATCAGATTGAATGGCAGAGCAGACTCGATGGGCTGAATGCATACATTTGCTCCTACGTCTTCTGGTAAATCTCACTTAAAGTTGGATTTTCTTTTCCCAGCTCCTCAACATCGGTAATGCCATTTTATGAGGCTATAGAACGGTTTTATCTGTGCTGAGGTGCATGGGTATGGATCACTAACATTTCAAGTTTCAAGTAGAATCAAAGGCGCCAAATGCTTTATGGTTTACAGTGGCTGGAAAAGGAGGGAATGGGACGTTTCGGCGTGGCCAGTTCGGCGTGGCTGATTCGACGGAGGAATTTTTCGGCGGAGGGACGTTTCGGCGTCAAATTAGTCGTTATAGTCGTTTTTTGCCAAATAGTCCAGTTCTAATTAGCTCTCTCTCTCGTTCAAATGAGCTATTCTAATTGCCAAATTGTCCAATTATAAGCTTCAGTGCAGCTTCCTTCAGTGATTTCCTTCAGTGCAGCTTCTCTCTCTCTCTCTCGTTCAAATGAGCTATTCTAGTCGTAATAGTTCTAATTGCTAAATAGTCCAATAATAGCATATTAGTATTTGGAAGAATAAGCTGGCTGCAACATTTAGTCTACTCAGAAATTTGGTTTGTTGACGGGACTTTCACTATTGCGCCTAGTCTTTTTCATCAGGTGTATGTTATATCGGCTAAGAAGCGTGATGGAGTTAATCCTATAGTTTATGCTCTGCTTCCTAACAAACAAAGAGTAACTTATTTTCGTTTATTTGAGTTACTTAAAACCATCGAACCTAATTTGAGACCGACTTCTATAATTTGTGACTTTGAACAAGCTGCCATTCATGCTCTGCAAGATGCATTTCCCACCGTTTGCATTAAGGGATGCTTTTTCCATCAAGCCCAAAACATGCACAGACATCTTATTTCATGGGGTTTATCTAATCGCTATAAAACCGATTCTGACTTTGCGTTATGGGCTAAAATGATTATAGCACTCGCCTTCGTTCCATTAGAAAAGATGGATGAATACATGGATACATTAGCAGCAGTTCTTCCTGATGAACTAATAGCCTTGTTCCATTGGTTTGAGGATACTTATATTGGACGACTGAATAGGCGTCGAAATGCAAGGATGACCCCTCTTTTCGCTCCCGAGATATGGAACCTTTATGAGCAAACTCTAAATAATGAAGATCGCACCAACAATCACGCCGAAGCTGCCAATCGACGTTTGCAATATGAGCTAGGAATGCATCATCCTTCAATCTGGAAATTTATTGATGCCTTACGGAAAGTTCAGAAAGGACGTGATGCATTTCTCGAAAAGTTGACAGCTGGATATCCGCCCCCCAAAAAGCTAAAAGAATATAGAGATGCTGATGAACGGATCAAAAAAGTCATATTGGAAGTTGAATCATTAGATCCTATTGAATTCCTGAGGGGTATTGCTCATAATTACGAAATGAAGAAGTAATTTCTAAGATTAAATAGCTTTACTAGGTTTTTTAATTAATTGTTTTTTATAATACAGTATTTGCAAAATTTTAAAGACAGTTTAAATATTTTAAATATAGAGATGCTGATGACGTCGAAATGTCCTGGCACCTAAATGGCTGCGCCGAATAGTCCAATTATTTCCCTGACGCCGAATCGGCCACGCCGAATCAGCTACGACAAATGGGCTACGCTGAAACGTACCAAACCCGGAAAAAGAACTTTTATACTAGTCTGAATTAGCAATGCACGTTATAAAAATGCACTCCTGATGTTAAATTGCATAACCAACTGTTTTTTCAATGTAATAATTGTTTCTTCCTCTACCCCTCTTTAAGGTAGTAAATTCCAGACCCCCAGCATTCTCTGGGTGTAAAAACTGCTCCACAATTCCTCTCTGATCGTTCTACAAATTACTTTGAATCTATGGGTCTCAGTTATTGATCTCTCTGCTAACAGAAAGAGGTCCTTCCTATTCAGTCTATCTGGGTTAGAACATTTGTCCACTTGAGGCTACCATAGACACTTGTATCAGCAGAGACAGTCTGTGAGGAGAAATAATAAAAGATCCATGTTTAACAACTTGTGCAGTTCTAATTCTGAACAAGATAGTGAAAAATCAGAAACATTATTTTCACATATGACATTTTTGGAAGTTTTTGTCTACTTTTTGTAAAAAGCATTTTAAATTGGAGATTGAGGGACACATTGAAGCTGTGTTAGATACAAACAACAGACATTCCAGCTTAGGTTTAGCAACAGGAAAGCTTGCACACGACACATATACACAATCCGATCTTGTCAAAATAACCATCCAATCAAATAAAATCACTAATTATTACAGAGAAGTACCATCATTGCATTGCTGATGATTGTATCATTGTCTATGTCCAATCTACCGTCTTTTGATATGCGTTTGAAGACGTCATCTGTATCCCACGTTGGCAGTCGTAGTTGCAGTGTTTCAAAGGCACGTTGGCAGATTTTACAATCGCAGATGCCAAAAAAAGGCCTTCACCATGGAGGTGAAGAATTATAAATTATTTTGAAACACTTACACCTCAGCAAAATGACTATGGGCGCAAAAAAAAAAAAGAGTCCATTCTTGGTAGGATCAGTGGGGTCGTTTCCGGCACTTGTACCGCGGGAATGACCTACTATCTAAGGCACACTTTTTTTCCCGGGCTCAACGCGGAACGTCCCGTCGAGGCCGCACTTACCGTCATTTCCTGCATTTAGAAGCTCCACTCGTCAGTGCAGGACCCGATCTCTCAACCCCTCAATGCCCAACCCACCTGTTGGGGGTCCTTAAGCCCCCCGCTCCCCACCTCATCCGGGCAGGGCTCCCGGGCCTGATCCCCACCGTGCGCAAAATTCCACCTGACCACTTACAGCCTGGCACCCTGGCAGTTCTGGCAGCACAGCAGTGCCAGGCTGGAAAACAGGTGGCATTGCCAGGGTGCCCAGGTGGCACTGGCAGTGTCAAGGTTCCCATGTGGCATTAGCAGTGCCAACCTGCCCATATTTCAGCCACCCTGGGACCTACGATCACCTGTGAGACCCCCCCTCCCCCCCCCCCCCCCCGCTGTTTGTGGGGACCAGTGCTAAACGGCACCCAGCTGGGATCTCCTTGGCAAGGCCATTAGATCCCCAATGCCAGTTCGATCTGGCATCGGCAGAGTTAAATAAGCTTTCAAACTCACTTAACTCTACAAGTCTGTGTCACGCCAATTGTGCGCAGGATCCAGATGCGAGACGTAATGACCATCAGGAATCCTGGAAGTGACCTCTCCCGGGATCTACCGGCCATGTCCCGTTAGGGTGGGCACTGCCGGTAAATAGCGCCCTGTGACACCGCAGAAAATGCACTAACAACCTATTTCACACCCCAAAAAAATGCAACATTCGAAACAATTGTCTTCTGACAGATTAAGCAAGAAGCAAATGAGACAATCACACAATTAAGGCAATGAGCAACCAAATGTGACTTTGATGATGTTGAACAGGAAATCAAAACAAATAATCAAGGTTGTCTCTCTAGTCAACAGAGCTGAAAATTACTTAAGAAAGACAGAAAGTGTCAGAGCTGTGTGAGCTAGTAAGATCACTATCGCTTTTGGAGTTCCGAGCTACTGAAGTTGAGGCTGCCAACAGTAAATACCACACTTCAAATTCAACTCCTGTGGGCACAGTTCATTACTCATGTGCAAAGAAACCACCTTCAAAGCAATATGTCTCACAAAGATAGGTGTAACTTCATAGAATTTACAGTGCATAAGGAGGCCACTCGGCCCATTGAGTCTGCACTGGCCCCTGGAAAGAGCACACTACCTAAGCCCACACCTCCACCCTATCCCGTAGGATTGGCAGGGGTGGTAGCATAAATTCTGTGGGATCAGCAGATTCAGATTTTTTAAACTTCATTTATGGGATGTTAGGCCAGCATCTATTGCCCAACCCTAGTTGCCCTTCAGAAGGTGGTGGTGAGTTGCCTTCTTGAACCGCTGCAGTCCTGGCTGGTACACTCACTATGCTGTTAGGGAGGGAGTTCCAGAATCTTGATCCAGTGACAGTGAAGGAACAGCTATATATTTCCAATCGGAGTGGTGAGTGACTTGGAGGGTAACCTCCAAGTGGGGAGGTTTCTCAGGTATCTGCTCTTGTCCTTCTAGATGGTAGTGGTCATGGGTTTGGAAGGTGCTGTCAAAGGAACCTGAGTTACTGCAGTGCAGATGGTACACAAGGCTGCCACTGTTCGTCAGTGGTGGAGGGTTTGAATGTTTGTGGAAGGAGGAGCAACAAGTGGGCTGCTTAGATCTGATGCGTTGGTCGTGGAATCGCTTAGCTGTCTATTACTGGCTGCTTATGCTGTTTGGTACACAAGTAGTCCTGGGTTGTAGTTTCACCAGGTAGACACCGCATTTTTCGGCATGTCTGATATTGCTCCATGCTCTCCTGCACTCTTTATTGAACCAAGGTTGATCCCCTGGCTGGGTTGTAATGGTAGAGTGGGGGATATGCCGGGCCATGAGGTTGCAGATTATGGTAGAATACAATTCTGCTGGAGTTTGTTTATTGTCATGTGTACCGAGGTACAGTGAAAAGTATTTTTCTGCGACCTGCTCAACAGATGATTAACTACATGAAAAGAAAAGAAAAATACATAATAGGGCCACACAATGTAACTACATAAACATTGGCATCGGATGAAGGATGCAAGGGTGTAGTGTTAATGAGGTCAGTCCGTAAGAGGGTCGTTTAGGAGTCTGGTAACAACGGGGAAGAAGCTGTTTTTGAGTCTGTGCATGTGGCCCACAGCGCCTCATGGATGCCCAGTCTTGAGTGGCTAGATCCATTTGAAATCTATCCCATTTAGCACGGTGATAGTGCCACACAACACGATGGAGGGTATCCTCAATGTGAAGATGGGACTTTATCTCCATGAGGACTGTGTGGTGGTCACCTACTGATACTGTCATGGACAGATGCATCTGCAGCAGGCAGACTGGTGAGGATGAGGTCAAGTATGTTTTTCCCTCTTGTTGGTTCCCTCACCACCTGCTGCAGTCTCAGTCTAGCAGCTATGTCCTTAAGGACCTGCCCAGCTCAGTCTGTGGTGGTACCACCAAGCCACTCTTGGTGTTGGACATTGAAGTCCCCCACCCAGAGCATATTCTGCGCCCTTGCCATCCTCAGTGCTTCCTCCAGTTGGTGTTCAACATGGAGAAGTGCTGATTCATCAGCTGATGGTAGCCGGTATTTCAAATGAGTGATTAACCTTGATAGTTGTGAGAGCACTTCACGCTCCTGAACTCTTACGCTCCTCGAAGGCCCAGGTGCCATGTCTCAGAGGTTGTTAATGCACTGCATGTCCAGCAACATTTGATGCCTGAAAAGTACTCTGGGAACGCCAGCACCATAGAGGCAGCTGCCAACCATCAAACACTAAAAAGCAGGGCTTCACCACTGAGAACTTTCATGCAGCCAATGGGTAAGTGTCTGGATGAACACAGGCTGAGCATAGCCTCCCTAATGTTGCTGGCAGAGGTCTGGGGTTTGGGGGCCCCTGACACAACCCGCAGCCACCGCGCAATGTTGACAAAAACTCAGAACACACGCATCCCATGCCGTTGGGAAGTCAGCCCATCGGGGGAAGAGTATCAGAGGAGGGCCTTTAGGTGACGTCCTGAGTCTATCCCAACGGCATGCAGCATACTCACCGATGACGCCATTTTGGAGTGGGTGGAGCATCTGAAAACAGGCGTCGCCCCCGATTTCGGTGTCAAAAGGGATTCTCCACCCAAATGCTGAATACTATTTCAGTGTCGGCAAGTGGAGAACCCCGCCCTAAGTGTTGATGCCAACGCAGAATTCGTGACTTTCACGACAGAAAATCTGCCACCACACCTGGACTAATTCTGCTACTATTGAGGGGCTAGCACCAGTGCCACGTGGACCACAATCTATTCTAATAAAAAACGGTGTGGGATTCGCCGGGTCTGTGATTGCCACTTGGGAGGCTGACAAGCTGCAGCTGTGTGTGCATATTATAATCCCCCCACACACTTACCCAGCCAACAAGATGGCACTGATTGTGCTGGAGCATGCCTTCAGCAGATGCGTCAGCTGGGGCCAGAGGGCACCTAGGGGAGGGTGCCCTGGAGGGACACTATATGACAATGTCACTAAGTTCTAAGTGGGCTATTAGCGGTGTGCGCAGCTGCATGGCTGCCTTGCCGATTGCAGCAATGGTGTTCCGTGCCCGTCACAGCCCACCTTCTGGTCACACCACATTACATCCCCCGGCCCTGGCAGAAGCCCTCCGGCCAATGGCACAACTATCAGCAGACTATGTTGGACATCTTCCGTACCCCCTCTCTCTCCCTCCGCAGCCGCCATGCCAGTTTCACGATTTTTAAAAGCACAATGGAATTGCGCCATCGGGAACTCAGCCCATCTGAGGAGGAGAATCATGGAGAATACTGAGTCGGGCCCACTAATTATATGCAAACAGTGTCTACTGTACGTGTGTTCTGTAATGCATTGATGGCACTGTTGAGGTGTTAGAGAATTGCGATTTGGCGTCAAAGCGGCGCTTGCCGCAATTTCGCCGTCAAAACCGATTCTCCACCCAATCGCCCTTCCCAATTTCTGCGTTGGCTAACGGAGAATCCGTGCCGCAGCTTCACTGACATGGCACCCTGTGGAGGAAGAGGACACCCGCTCCCGATGGCCATGAAGGTCATTGCAGTCCTCAACATCTATGCCACCGGGTCATATCATGGCTTGATTGGGGACCTGTGTGGCATCTCACAGCCATCCACCCACAGATGCATCCGGAAGGTGAGGGATGCTCTGTACGCCCGGGCATCAAACTATATCACCATCGACCTGGACCAGGCCCACCATGATGCCTGGACTGCAGGTTTTGCCACCACAGGATGCCCCAGGTCCACGGAGCGATTCATTTTTTATTTTTTAAAAATTTTATTCAAATTTTCACAAAATATCAATAACAGAGTATATTAAAAAATTAACAACTAATAAAAACAAGAAAGAACAAACCCCCCCCCCCCCCCGTTAAATACAAAAAGAAGAAAGAGATTAACACCCATCATAACCAAAGAACACATGTACACGCCCCTTCAACCCAACCCACCAAAACACCCCGCCCCCCGGGCTGCTGCTGGCCTTTTTACCTACCGTTCTGCCAGGAAATCTAGGAACGGCTGCCACCGCCTGAAAAGCACGGAGCGATTCATGACACGCATGTCACCCTGCGAGCACCGGAGCATCAAGGAGTGCCCTATATTAACAGGAAGGGATTCTACTCCCTGAATGTTCAGATCGTGTGAGACCACCACATCAGACTCCTGCACGCTGTAATAGGAGCGTGCATGACAACCATATCCGGTGGCACTCTGAGATCCCCGGTGTCTTTGAGGAACATCACAGGTTGGCTTGTGGGAGACATGGATTACCTGCTGAGGACATGTCTGATGACGCCGGTGAAAATGCACGAGACTGAGGTAGACACCCGATACAGTGAGTCCCACGTTGTCACCCCTGCTGTTATTGAGTGGTGCACCGGCTGTTGAAATGCAGTTCCGATGTCTGGACCACTCGGTGGTGCTCTGCAGAACAACCACCCCCTCCCCCCCCCCCCCCCCCCCCCCCCCCCCACCCTGAAGATCTCCTGCTTTGTGTTGCTCACAATCTGGCACAGCAGCGGTGCGACATGCTGGAGGAGGAGGCACAGGGACATGCATCTTCCTTTGAACAGAGGAGACGGGCACGAGGGGCTGGAGGACGACCCCGAGGAGGAGCTGGAGGATGGAGGACAGACTGTGGCGAGGGTCTGACATGTCAGGAGGGCCAAAGAGACCCTCATCAGCTCCAGATTCTATTAGGACTAGGCTTTGTCTGTCAGCTCAACACCCCGCACCCCCTAATATATCTCTGGCCCCATCAACCCCCCCCTCCCCCCCCCCCCCCCCCCCCCCCCCCTTCCCCTCCCCAGATCACCCTATTACCCCCTCCAAGGGACTTTATAACATCACTTCAAGGTGATGGACTTGTGATGGCATTGTCATTTGGTCATTGTACAAAACAGGAGAGTGAGGGTGGGGGGCAGGCGGGTGTGGGCAGGCCTGCTTTGAAGATTATTTTGACAGAGGCTTCAGATATATCAGATGTTACAGATTTTAGTAGTCACCATGTTAATGTGACAGATTTCCATTCACCCTAACTTCTGATTGTGGCCTCAGCAGTGTCCACTCTTATTGATTTTCTGTGGTCGCCTGCTATGCCTCGGTGTGCTCGCAGGATGCACATCTGAGGTGGAGGCAGCCTGCTTCTTTCTGCATCCAGTGGCCTTTGGTGACTGTGGCATACTTCCTCTGGAGAGCCTGGAGCAAGAGGGCCCCGTCCAACTTACCGGTCTCGCAGACATTGCCGTGCAAGCCTGTTCTGCCCGCTGCCCTTGAGATCACAGGTATGCACAGGGGCTGGTTTAGCACAGTGGGCTAAACAGCTGGCTTGTGTTGCAGAACAAGGCAGCAGCACGGGATCAATTCCTGTACCGGCCTCCCCGAACAGGTGTCGGAATGTGGCAACTAGGGGCTTTTCACAGTAACTTCATTGAAGCCTACTTGTGACAATAACCGATTATTATTATATTATTATCAGGCGGGGGGGATTCAGAAGAACTGGAGACTGCCGTAGTCTTGCTGCAGGCCCTAATTTGGACTCCAGCACTTCTTCCTCGGTGTGGGTCCCCGTTGAGCTCTGCGTGACTCTATGGGCCACGATCTGGAGTGTCTCAGCAATGTCTACCTGCTTCTGGGACATGTCCATCATCGACTGGGACATGAAGTCGAGGCCCTCAACCATAGTCGTCAGTGATTGAGCCATGCCTTTGACGCCACCATTCGAGGTGCCGATGTTGGTGCTCCAGGTTTTACATTGCAGTCGCCACCAGTGTTGGCCTGGGGCCACGCATTGCTAGCACCATCTGCGCCTGAAGGCTTTAGGACTCATCATATCAGGCTTGCAGTTGCTGGCACCCCCTCCTGAATGTGGTCCTGGAGAAGGGGCTGGCAAAGAAACCTGTCTGGAGTTTGTACATGGGATTGTTTGTGGACCCAAATCTTTGTACCAAAATGGGAAGTGCAATTGAGGACTATTTAGAGTTTAATAGGAAGGGGAGATTTCGCTGTCAGTGACGTTGGAAGTGTTGAAAGCAGTAGTGACTGACGAGGTAATCTCATTTAAGGCTCAGGGGAATGAGGAGGGAGAAGAGAGGCAGTGGTTGGTAGAGAAAATTTTTGAGGTGGATGGATGGTATGCAGAGGATCTGACTCCGGATCGTCTGGTGAGGAGGAAGGAGTTATATGCGAGGTTTGACCTTCTGTCCACGGGAAAGGCAATTCGGCAGTTGAGACGGGCGAGGTGGGCCGTGTACAAGTAGAGGGAGAAGGTCAGCCACTTGTTGGCGGGCCAGCTCCACCGGCAGGCGGCTGCGAGACTGATTGTTCGGGTCCGGGATGATGACACCGGAGCAGGTGAATAAGGCTTGGAGGAGTTGTATAAGAATTTGTCTAAGTTAGAGCCTCTGGAGGATGAGTCAGACATGAGGGTGTTTTTGGGGTGGTTGGAGTGTGCCAAAGTAAGAGAGGAGGACAGGGCAGGGTTGGAGGAGCCAGTGGAGGTGGAAGAAATGGGGATGGCAACAGGTGGATGCAGGCGGATAAGCTGTCAGGGATGGTTTCCTGGTGGAGTTTTATAAAACTTTCTGGTGGGCAGAGTCGATGCGGATTTACTGAGGTGGGATAGCCTTCCCCTATTGTTAGCAGGCCAGCTGCAGGTGGTTGAGATAAACACCTTGCCGCGGTTTTTATTTTTATTTCAGTGCCTACTGGTTATTTTGGAGAAATGTTTTTTATGGGGTGGATAGGTTGTTTTGCAGTTTGTGTGGGCAGGGCAGGTGGCAAGGATTAGGAGGATGGTGCTTCAGAGAGGGTGACAGTCAGGGGCCTGGCCCATCTGAACCTGTTATACTATTATTGGACGGTGAGTGCTGAGAAGTTGCGGAGCTGGAGCAAGGAGAAGGAGGCTTTGTGGAGAGGATGGGGGCAGGCTCTTGTAAGGGGTCGGGGTGGTGGGCGCTGGCAATGCTGGCACCTCTGTTTCCCAGGGAAGAATTTGGGAAATCCAGTGATGGTGGCCACGCTGAAAATATGGAGGCAATTTCGGCAACACTTTAGGGTGGGGACGTGGTCGAAGTTGATGCTGATTCGAGGGAACCATGAGTTTGAGCCAGGGACATTGGATGGAAGGGGCTGGATTCTCCGCACGCCAATGCCGAAATCGCATTTGGCGATGGGGCGGAGATTCCAGTTTCCCATACGAAATCGGAACCGGCGCTGGTTCCGCAATTTTCCGTCCCCGAAAAGCGGCGTACGCAATGTGTACGGCGCGTCAATTATCCACCACCTCAGGCCATTTCCTGAGGTCTGCCCTGCTGTTATCCGTTCCCGACCGGCTGAATTCCTAACGGCATGGACACTCATGGTTCCACTGTCCGTGATAACCGCATGGCGGCTGCAAACTCATTCCAGGGCCACCACAGCCGGAAGAGGGCCGATCGGAGGGCACGGGGTCCTCATTCTGATTTTTTTGAGCGGGCGGTTCGGGTCGCGTGAGCAGCGGATTGGGGGCACTATTTTCACGATCCAGGTCCGTGGTCTGCGCCTGCCATGGAGCACGCCGCGGCCGCTGGAGGCTGCCACCGTGCGCGTGCGCGACCTCTGACCCGGAAATACGGGAGGATATCGGCAGCTGGAGCTGCGAGCTCCACAACAGCTGCTTGCTGGCCCCCTGCAAGGTTGTGAATCTGTGGCCTTTTGACGGCAGATACTGGCGTAAAAAAACAGTTTCATGACGGTGTGGGGACATTGTCTTGGAAATCATAATAAAGACAAATTCCTCGAGGTTCAATTTAAGGAAATTTATTTACACAAATATATTTGCGGAGAGAGAGTGTTCCAGCTGCAAAAGCTAGTATACTGCACTCTGAGATTTGATTGAAGACATCATGTTTTTATAATCTGAAGTCAACAGGCATGTTTATATTAAATAGACCTTGGAAAGTACGTACAATTAAATATGTAGTCGTTCTTGCCCTTGGCTTTGTTATCTTTCGGAGGACAATGTGTTTTCATAATAAGGCCGAAACCAGAATATTTCAGCAGTATTTCATTTATGTTAATTGCCCTTCCACAGACATAGTCCTAAAAACGGAGAATTCAGCCCAAGGTTTTTGGGATGGGAGGAATGAGGGTGATGGAAATGAAGGATTTATTTTTCGATGGGCGGATTGCAGGTTTGGAGGAGCTGGGGGAGAATTTTGGGATCCTGCCAGTGGAGGTTTTCAGGTACATGCAGATGCAGGATTTTGTGAAAAAGGTTTTTCCAAAGTTTCCAGTGATACTG
Source organism: Scyliorhinus canicula (assembly GCF_902713615.1). NCBI lineage: Eukaryota > Metazoa > Chordata > Chondrichthyes > Carcharhiniformes > Scyliorhinidae > Scyliorhinus > Scyliorhinus canicula. The sequence goes on along the minus strand of NC_052148.1, from coordinate 104,176,205 downwards.
CCCTCGCCGTTGCTAGAAGGGGTGTTGTCGATGGGGTTTGAGAGGGGGTGGTTATCTTGGTGATCTATTGGAGGAGTTTGGAGAAGGATATGGCATCTCTGGAGGGTGTTAAAGTCAAAGTGGAGGAGGAACTGGGGATGGTGCTGGAGGAACTGGGGATGGTGCTGGAGGATGGGCTGTGGTGTGAGGTGCTGCAGAGAGTGAATGCCTCAATCTCGTGCACAAGGTTGGGGTTGATGCAGCTAAAGGTGGTACACAGAGCGCACCTGACAAATTTGAGGATGAGCGGTTGCTTGAGGGGGTGGAGGATATTTATTAGCGGCGTGGGAGGGGTCCAGCCAATCACATATGTTCTGGTTCTACCCGAAGTTGGAGAAATTTTGAAGGTCCATGTTGGCAATCAACATGTGGATTTAGAGCCTGGTCTCCTGGAGGCCATATTTGGGTGATGAACTTGCCAGAATTGCAGATGTGAATAGCCTTCACCTCACTGCTTGCTCGCAGGCGGGTCTTGTTGGGGTGGAGGTCAGTTTCTCCACCCTGTGCCTCGGTGTGGCTGAGGGATTTAATGAAGTTCTTGTACTTGGAAAAGGTGACATTTTCTCGGGTTGGGGAGTGATTGAGGGGTTCCAAAAGAGGGGTTACTACAATTCAAGGAGCTGGTTACCGTCGACTGCTTGGGGGTAGGGGTGAGGTGGGGAGGTTGGTTCGGATATTGAGGGGGGCACGGGTTTGGGGTCTTGTGTTGGTTTTACTTTGTAATGTTAAGAGTTTTAAATGCTAAAAATTTGAATAAAAATCTTCAAAAAAAAACTTCCTGGACTCGGCCTGGAATGAATTTACAAACTAATCATGATTTTAAAATTTCTAGGTACATTGCGTTCAGATCGCTTACACCCACCAGGTGACTTCACCATGCATGATCTTTTATTGGTTCTGCCTATTGTGGACCCACTCTTGGTTGTTCAGGTGACAGCAGAGCAGCTATTGGAGGCTTTAGAAAATGGAGTCAGCATGTATCCAGAACTTGATGGAAGGTAACTATTTCTGAAGATTTTTTTCACCTTGCAGTGGTTTGGTGGATTTAATACAAAGATTTACTAAATAAAGCAGAAAGAGCACTGATTTACAAAGATATAAAGTTGAAATGCATAATGATTTATATTGCATAATGGCAATCTTAATAGGAGGTTTCTGATCAGGAAGCCTTGCGGACTGGAAATGAATATCTAGCAACCATAGTAGGCATGTTGCCTATAATTTCCAGTCTACAGAAAATTGTGGGGAGGATACAGGCCAGTGTGCCGTTCCATTACTACTGGAGCAAACCCCCTGCCTCTGCAAGTTTAAACCTGCAGGCTGATGGTCAGTGAAAGCAGGGCTGTCTCCTTGCCAACCCCCTTTGGGCTGCATTTTACACGGGTAGAAAGGGCATGTAAAATTGAGTGGGACCACCTTACCACCCACTTCCGAGCTCATCTCCTTGTTTACAAGCCCTGATAATACTCTGCCCACATCAAAAACCAGTTGATGTGGTCAGTCGAGCGTGAGTGGGCAAGCCAATTTATTTTTTAATTATCAAAGGTGGGAATGAATGGGGGCTTCTTTCTTTGGGGCCTGCCCTTTGTGGATTGGGATGTGGCCCACCCCAAAATAGAATTCCCACTCTCCACCCACCGCTGTATTAAACCCACCGCACTTGACGCTGCCAGGACTGATGGAGCTGCCAGCCAATTCAATTGGTCACCAGCTACCGAGGGTGGGGCTGCCACCCCAATGAGTGCATTAAAGATTTACCAGGATGCTACCGTGACTTGATGGTTTGAATTATAAGGATAGGCTGGATAGACTGGGACTTTTTGCCCTGGATCGTAGGAGGCTTAGGGATGATCTTGGATTGGATTTTGTTTATTGTCAAGTGTACCGAGGTGCAGTGAAAAGTATTTTTCTGTGAGCAGTTCAAACAGATCATTAAGTACATGAAACGAAAATAAAATAAAAAGAACATACATTATAAGTCAACACATGGTACTGTTATGGGCCAGCGTTTAGAGAACCCCAAAGTGTATCATGGAGTTCACCTGACCCACAACTACTAGACTGTGGTATGGGGAGCACACGGCCCACTCTACAAGTGTGGTAGAGCAGAAATGGAAAAGTTTTTTTTTAAAGCAAAACAATGTTTATTCTATGAACTCAAGTTAACCTTTTTAAAACATACAGTGAATATCTTAGCAATACAACCCCCAAAGAATTCAACACTAAGTAATCCTTTAAGCTTTCCTTTTTACATCCATATGATTTAAAACACCTTTAACCAGAAGCACATCAGGTTAAAGTCACTACTGTTATTAGTTTTAAATCACCAGGATCGATTTACAGTCTTTAGATTACAGAGAGAGATTCATACACCTTCTGGCTGTGACTGCAGCTATCCTGCTCTGAAAACAAAACTGCAACACGCCCTGCAGCAAACAGCCTAAAATGAAAGTAAAAAGCTGACACAGCCCAGCTCCACCCACTCTGACATCACTGCAGTACTAAACACCCATTTATTTAAGGTACTCTCACATGACAGTACACAATGTAAATACTTGGACACCGGCAATGTGTGAAGCATACAGGAGTATAGTATCAATCAGATCAGTCCATAAGAGGGTTGTTTAGGAGTCTGGTAACAGCGGGGAAGAAGCTGTTTTGAATCTGTGTGTGTTCTCAGACTTTTGTATCTCCTGCCTGATGGAAGAAGTTGGAAGAGTGAGTAAGCCGGGTGGGAGGGGTCTTTGATTATGCTGCCCGCTTTCCCCAGGCAGCGGGAGATGGAGACAGAATCAATAGATGGGAGGCTGGATCATGTGATGGACTGGGCTGTGTTCACGACTCTCTGAAGTTTCATGCGGTCTTGGGCCGAGCAGTTGCCATACCAGGCTGTGATGCAGCCAGATAGGATGCTTTCTAAGGTGTATCTGCAAATGTTGGTGAGAGTTAATGTGGACATACTGAATTTCCTTAGTTTCCTGAGGAAGTATAGGCGCTGTTGTGCTTTCTTGGTGATAGCGTCGACATGGGTGGACCAGGACAGATTTTTGGTGATGTGCATTCCTAGGAATTTGAAGCTGTTAACCATCTCCACCTCGGCCCCGTTGATGCTGACAGGGGTGTATACAGTACTTTGCTTTCTCAAGTCAATGACCAGCTCTTTAGTTTTGCTGGCATTGAGGAATAGGTTGCTGTCGTTGCACCACTCACACACAATTTACAGTGCAGAAGGAGGCCATTCGGCCCATCGAGTCTGCACCGGCTCTTGGAAAGAGCACCCTACCCAAGGTCAATACCTCCACCCTATCCCCATAACCCAGTAACCCCACCCAACACTGACGGCAATGTTTTGGACACTAACGGCAATTTATCATGGCCAATCCACTTAACCTGCACATCTTTGGACTGTGGGAGGAAACCGGAGCACCCGGAGGAAACCCACGCATACATGGGGAGGATGTGCAGACTCCGCACACAGTGATCCAAGCCGGAATCGAACCTGGGACCCTGGAGCTGTGAAGCATTTGTGCTATCCACAATGCTACCGTGCTGCCCTCCACTAGGTTCTCTATCTCCCTCCTGTATTCTGACTCGTCGTTATTTGAGATCCGGCCCAGTATGGTCGTGTTGTCAGCAAACATGTAAATGGAGTTGGAACCAAATTTTGCCACGCAGTCGTGTGTGTACAGGTAGTAGAGTAGGGGGCTAAGTATGCAGCTTTGCGGGGCCCCGGTATTGAGGACTATTGTGGAAGAGGTGTTGTTTATTCTTACTGATTGTCAGAAAGTCGAGGATCCAGTTGCAGAGTGAGGAGCCATGTCCTAGGTTTTGAAGCTTTGGTACGAGCTTGGCTGGGATTTGGTGTTGAAGGCGGAGCTGTAGTCAATCAGTAGAAGTCTGATGTAGATGACCTTGTTGTCGAAATGCTCTGGGGGATGAGTGTAGGGACATGGAGATGGCGTCTGCTGTGGACTGATTGGGGTGGTGTGCGAATTGCAGTGGATCAAGGCGTTCTGGGAGTATGGAGTTGATGCGCTTCATAACCAACCTCTCGAAGCACTTCATTCCGACTGATGTCTGGGCCACCGGACGGTAGTCATTGAGGCATGTTGCCTAGTTCTTCTTTCGCACCGGTAGGATAGTGGTCTTCTTGAAGCAGGTGTGGACCTCGGAGTGGAGTAGGGACAGGTTACAAATGTCTGCGAACACATCTGCCAGCTGGTCGGCGCAGGCTCTGAGTGCACGACTGGGGATCTTGTCCAGGCCCGTCACCTTCCAAGGGTTCACTTTCAGGAAGGCCGATCTTACTTTGGAAGCTGTAATGGGTGTGTTATAGGCTGCTGGGGCATTCGACAGCGGATTGATGGTTTCCTGTTCGAACCAAGCATAGAATGCATTGAGTTCATCGGGGCGGGGTGCTCCTCTGCTGGAATTACTGCTTGATTTTGCTTTGTAGCCCGTTATGTTGTTTAGGCCTTGCCACAACCACCGAGAGTCTGTGACGTTAGTCTGTACATCTTATGGAAATATATAAAATAATGAAGGACATAGAAAAGGGCCAAATTCTCCATTCCAGCAGCTAAGTGCCGGCGCCAATGGAGAATCCGCAGGTGGTTTACGATGGGAAAATTGGTGCGAACCGCTCACCAATTCTGGTACCAGTGAGGAGCTACCACTCGCTCCTTGTGAACCACCCACAGAAGATGGCTAGAGAATCACCGGGTCCCGGGCCGAACATGCGCAGGGCTGATGTGCTGCACCGGTGTGCTGGAAAGCATGGAGCCGGCCGTGCTGAAACCCTAACCCGCCCACCCCGACCCCAAAATCCACCTCCTGGCCATCCTCCACCATTCCCCCGAGCCCTACCAGAAGCCCCCCGGCCAGTTGCACGGATCCCGGACGAATGTGGCGGCGCTGGACATTGCCCGCAGCTGGCATGCTATGTTCCTGACCGCTGGGACTACACGTGGCCCGCACCGTCGGGAGCTCGGCCCATTGGGGGCAGAGCATCACAGTTGGGGCAGCTGATGACGCGCCTATGGCCTTGCAACTGTGTGCAGCCCGGTAATGCCGAATTGGAGGGGGTGAGCGACTGGCATCGGAAGCCATTCTCCACCCGATTTTGGTGTCAGGCTACGGAGAATTCCGCCCAAGGTAGATCGTCAACATCTTTTCTCAAAAGTAGGGGAGTCTAAAGCTAGAGGACATAAGTTTAAGGTGAGAGGGGAGAGATACAAAAGGGTCCAGAGGGGAAATTTTTCAACACAGAGGGTAGTAAGTGTCTGGAATGAGCTGCTCGAGGCAGGTACAATTTTGTCTTTTAAAAAGCATTTAGACAGTTTTATCGGAAAGGTGGGTATTAGAGGGATATGGGCCAAATGCAGGCAATTACGACAAGCTTAGTGGTAAAACTGGGTGGCATGGACAAGTTGAGCCAAAGGACCTATTTTCATGATTTAAACCTCTATGACTATCTCACACTGCCGCAATTGAAACCCCTGCAGCACGTTATGGATGCTTGGCGGGCTGGCGTGTAGCATGTCAGCCTCCTGCAGACTTTGTTTCCAGGGGTGGAGCCGAGAAAGTGAGGTGACTTGATTCATAGAATCATAGAATTTACAGTGCAGAAGCAGGCCGTTCGGCCCATCAAGTTTGCACTGGTCTTTGGAAAGAGCACCCTATTTAAGCCCACATCTCCACCCATCCCTGTAACCCTACCTAACCTTTTGTTTGGACATTAAGGGCAATTTAGCATGGCCAATCCACCTAACCTTCACATCTTTGCAGTGTGGGAGGAAACCGGAGAACGCGGAGAAACCCTCGCAGACACTGGGACAACGTGCAGACTACACACAGACAGTGAATCAAGCTGGGAATCGAACCTGGGACTCTGGAGTTGTGAAGCAATTGTGCTAATCACTGGGCTACCGTGCTGCCCTTCAATCAAGGAGTGAAGTATAGAACTTTTGACTGTCTTGAGGAGATGGATAGGATGTTTCCTCTTGCGGGTGAATGCAGAAACAGGGGAATTGTTTCAAAATTAGGGATTGTCCTTATTAAGGCAGAGTTGAGAATTCTTTTCAGAGGGTTATGAGACTTTCAAATTTGGACTGGAGAAAGGGTGTTTTTTTCTTGGGTGAGACTTGTATGGTTGGATGTGTTTTTCTAATATATGATATAACATCCACTTTCAGTGTGTACTTACACCACATGGAAAGCAGCCGTTCAAGAAGGCAGCTCCACCACCTCCTCAAGGGCAATTAATGATGGAATAAAATGCTGGTTTAGCATACTGGGCTAAATCGCTGGCTTTTAAAGCAGACCCAGGCAGGCCAGTAGCATGGTTCAATTCCCGTACCAGCCTCCCTGAACAGGTGGCGGAATGTGGCGACTAGGGGCTTTTCACAGTAACTTCATTGAAGTCTACTCGTGACAATAAGCGATTTTCATTTCATTTTTCATTTAATTTCAATTGATACTGTGTTTATTAGCTGGGATTCTCTGAGCCCGTGCCGGGTCGGAGAATCGGGGGTGGGGGGTTGAGAGGATCCCGCCACGCCTCTCCAACGGCGGGTCGCTGATTCTCCGGCGACTGGAGAATCAGCGGCAACCGCGCCCGTGGGGTTGCCGCGGCGCCGGTGTTGGGCCGTTGAAAGCGGCCCCTGGGGGGATTCTCCGTGCTCGACAGGCAGAGTGCCTGCCGAGTCCCGCCAGCGTGGTTTACATATGGTCCCACCCGGTGGGACCTCAGTGTTCTGGTGCGGGGGGGGGGGGGGGGGGGGGGGGCTCGGGGGCTCCACAGTGGCCAAGCCCGCAATTGGGGGCTACCGATCGACGGGCGCGCTCATTCCAGGGGAGGGTGTCTATGTTCCTTCTCGCCGGGCCCCTGTAGGGCTCCGTCATGCTGCCCCCGCGGGGTCCGTCGCGGAGACGGCAACCATGCACATGCGCCGGTGGGGGGGACGGCCGTGGCACACACGTGTCGGCTGTGAGAGCAGCGGACAGCACTCCGGCGCCGTTCTAGCCCCCGAGGAAGGGGAGAATGACTGTGCCTGGAGGCCCTTTGACACCAGCATTGCTTGCGCCGCTTTTGACGCCGTCTCCGCGACGGCCCCCAGGCAACAGGACGGTGCTATTGAGTATTTTTAAAGCAGAGGCAGATAGATTCTTAAGCAAATGAATCATAGGTTATTGGTGATAGATGGGAATGTAGAACTTGAAACACAAACCGGTCTCCCATGATCTTAGCGAATAGCGAAGCAGGCCCAGAAGCCTGATGGTCTGCTTCTGCTCCTATTTTGTGTGTTGCCATTCCCTCACTATCACTGGGTCAAAATCCTGGAACTTCCTTTGTAGCTCTTTGGGTGTACTTACACCACGTGGAAAGCAGCAGTTCAAGAAGGCAGCACCTTCACCTCCTCAAGGGCAATTAATGTTGTAATAAAATGCTGGCCTAGCCAGCAACATCCACATCGTATGAATGCATTAAAAAATATTTTCGCTCTTTCCTCAAATCATGTTGCTTGCTACATTAATATGTCCTGGTGCACAAGGACAATGCAAACTGTTAATTCTGAACTTCGTTTTTTAAAAATTCATTTGTGGTTTCTGGGCATTGCCGGTTCAGAGAGCATTTATTGCCCATCCTTAGCTGCCCTTCAGAAGATGCTGGTGAGTTGCCTTCTTGAACCGATGCAGTCCCTGAGGAGTAAATAAATGCACTGTGCTATTCGGAAGGGAGATCCCGGATTTTGCCCCAGCAAAAGAAGGAATGACAATATATTTCCAAGTCAGGGTGGTGAGTGACTTGGAGGGGAACCTCCAGGTGTTGGGCTTAGGAGGAGGGGGGCGGGGGCAGTTCAGGAGGTGAGGAATCCGCCGTAGGATTCCTAGCCTTTGACTTGCTCTGGTAGCCACAACATTAATATGGTTGTGGTGATCGTAGATTGACTAGATACAATACAACTGAGCAAACACTAGAGGGAGCACGGGAGAGCTATAAATACACCGGGACAGGAAGTGAGGACACACTTCACGGAAGGCAGAACTCGTAGCAGGACACAGACACACAAGCAGGTAGCATTTGAGGTAGCCGTATGTTAAGCTCTGAAGAGAGAACGAATTCACAATAAAGCATCTTCTCCGCATTTGAGACTACGAGCTTTATTAAGATACGAGGAACGACACATGGTACCAGGTGCAGCTTCAGACGCTTACTACAGGACAACTCAGCTGCAGACACAGAAAGAACAAAATGGCATGGAAATCTCCTACTGGACATTCGACTTGGGAAGACATCGCTGATGGGAGGATGTGCCTTGGATACCCACTTCAGCTGGACACGACTGGCAATGTAAGAAATGTCTGGAAAATGTTTAAACAATGGTTCGATTTAGGTATCATAGCTAATGATGCAGCAGCAGCCTCAGACGAAATTAAAATAGCAATGCTCATCGAAGGACATGAAGCTAGGAAAGTTTATAATGGATTTAAATACTCAAAAGGTGAAGACAGAAACAGCTTACAAACAATACTAAACAAATTTGAAGAGTACTGTAAGGAATTTGAACAGCACTGTATGCTCAGAGGCCAAACTGCACAGAGACTGAGTGATGCAAAACTTTAAAAATCAGGAAAAGAACAAGAAATCGCGAGTGAAAAGTACAGATCAAAAAGAAGAAATAACATGAATTTTTCACAAAGCCAAAATGCTGAAATCCAGTCCAGATCGAAAAGAAAAGGTAACTTACAACTTTCAGAAAGAAAAAACGCTGAAATCCGCGATAAAATGGCGTCCGACCACATTTTGCAGTCTTGGGCACACAAAGAACTACAAATTGCGTCTGCGCATGCGCCGGAACCTGAAGCCGCGCATGCGCAGTTCCAACCATCCGTTCATCGTTCTACGCATGCTACGCATGCGCCCGCCGCGCATGCGCAGTGTAAAAAGGTTAGTGGTGCCGATCGTTATGCGCACTCTCAAAAAGTTTTGGTCGCGGATCGTTATGCGCATGCGCAAGCCGCGCATGCGCAATGGACACAAAACCGCACAGTGAAAGAAGGCCGATTTGCGCATGCCCAATTCATTCCTACGCGTGACGTCATGACGTCTGAGCATCCCGACCACGCCTACTTAAATGGGAAATGCCCGAAAATTGAAAACAAGATACTTAAAGTGGTAAAACCAATTTTTCTTGCCTCAGAACACAGAAAAACGCCTGAACTTAAACCAGCAGTTGAAAATAACTCGCACAACACCCTGGAAAAAGCAGTCTGCACCACCCAAAGTGAAGAGAACAAAAAGAATTCCGAAACAACAAAAGATGATTTGTTTTTCGGAGATTACTACTCAGACATGGCTGAGTTAGTCGGATATGCTAATCACAGCATCAGCGACACGGTCGCAAAGTTCAACACGAATCAACTCGTGGTAGATGAATCCAACCAAGATGATTTGGGTTTCGAAGAATACTACTCAGACATGGCTGAGTTAGTCGGATATGCTAATCACAGCATCAGCGACACGCTCGCAAAGTTCAACACGAATCAACTCGTGGTAGAAGAATCCAACCAAGATGATTTGGTTTTCAAAGAATACTACTCAGACATGGCTGAGTTATTCGGATATGCTGATCACAGCATCAGCCACACGGTCGTAAAGCTCAACACGAATCTACTCGTGGTAGATGAATCCAACACCATGATGCCATGGCAGCTCGTCAATACATTGGATGACAGCAATACCCAAGACGAAGACGACGCCACACAGAGAGCACAGAAAGACTCCACAGAGCGAGCGATGACAGGCTCCACAGTGCGAGTGATGAAAGACTCCAAAAGGGATGCAAGCAAATACTCCCTGGCGAACACCATGCATGAACAAGACCATGAAGGTAAACCCGCCGTATCTGAGCAACCGCAAGCAGAGTATGAAAGTCTACCAAGCTCACATGAGCAAGAAGAAGACAATGTACCTCTACCCACTGCATGCGAAAACAGTGACAAGGTGATCACACTCGACGTACAGAATCACAGCGAGACTGACAGTTCTCAGCTTGTCTATACAGAAGCACAGAGTCGGGCCGCCCAACAGTCCAGAGAGACCACGCCAACAGAAACCATGCAGATTTTGACTCCAGAAGAGGAGCACCTGGAGTCCAGAGAGACCACGCCAACAGAAACCATGCAGATTTTGACTCCAGAAGAGGAGCACCTGGAGTCCAGAGAGACCACGCCAACAGAAACCATGCAGATTTTGACTCCAGAAGAGGAGCACCAAGAGTCCAGTGAGACAACATCAACAGAAATCATGAAGATTTTAACTCAAGAAGAGGAGCACCAAGAGTCCAGAGAGACCACGTCAAGTGAAATCATGCAGATTTGGACTCCAGAAGAGGAGCGCCAAGAGTCCAGAGACACCACGTCAAGTGAAATCATGCAGATTTTGACTCCAGAAGAGGAGCGCCAAGAATCCAGAGAGACCGCGTCAAATGAAATCGAGAAGAAGTTGACTCCAGAAGAGGAGCACCAAGAAAGCAAAGATGAGGAGTCAAATCCTCCACAAATGATTGATGTCACCAGCACCGATGCAACATCAGATCATTCTCACCATTCTCGAGATGAAATGTTCAATGACTCAAATTATTCACACGGGACACTCATAGAGCATAACAAGAAAAACAAAAGCCAAAAGAAGCACAGCAGAAACGAGAACAACAACAGCAAGAACAAAAGCAACATGAAGCGCGACAAGAACAACAACAATAGCAAGAAGCACAGCAGAAACGAGAACAACAACAGCAAGAACAAAAGCAACATGAAGCGCGACAAGAACAACAAAAATCGCAAGAAGCACTGCAGAAACAAGAACAACGACAGCACCAACAAAAACTACAACAACAACGACAAAAACTACAAGAAGAACAACAAAACCAACAAGAAGCATAACAAAGATAGCGACGACAAAAACAGCACCAAGAACGGCAACGAAAACAACAAAGTCAGGAACAAAGATAGCGACAACGACAAAGACAGGAACGACAGAAACAACAGCAATGAAACAACGACTTGTACACAATGGTACTACTCGGCACATGAAGGACAATGCCACAGCACACTGCAAAACAATGACAACACTACAAACATGCCATGGGATGACAACGAATCGCACAAACTCACATCTGCTCTAGAACAAGCAAGCACACCAGCTTTCAAGGCAGATGAGATAATACACCGATACCACAAGCACAGAAAAAAGTCCATGTCAGTCAATATCAGTGGTTCGACCATGCAAACACCTCGGGATGACGCATTGGTTACTTAAAATAACAAGGAGCACCAACAACATTCACAACGGAGTTGCAATATCAATATCACCACGTCATCAACAACAAAAAGGAAAAAAACTCTGAAAAAATTCATCAAGTTTGGACTCATAAATGTTTTTATTAAGATTGGACACATAAATACATTGGCTTTGTAAAATATGCAATAGCACCATCACTTGTATAGATACGCATATCATAAGTAACTGTTTTGTACAATTTTCTTTAACGATGTACAGAAAATATGTAAAGAGAAAAAGGGGGATGTGGTGATCGTAGATTGACTAGATACAATACAACTGAGCAAACACTAGAGGGAGCACGGGAGAGCTATAAATACACCGGGACAGGATGTACAATTTTCTTTAACGATGTACAGAAAATATGTAAAGAGAAAAAGGGGGATGTGGTGATCGTAGATTGACTAGATACAATATAACTGAGCAAACACTAGAGGGAGCACGGGAGAACTATAAATACACCGGGACAGGAAGTGAGGACACATTTCACGGAAGGCAGAACTCGTAGCAGGACACAGACACACAAGCAGGTAGCATTTGAGGTAGCCGTATGTTAAGCTCTGAAGAGAGAACGAATTCACAATAAAGCATCTTCTCCGCAGTTGAGACTACGAGCTTTATTAAGACACGAGGAACAACACAATGGTTAGTTCAGTTCTGATCCATGGTAGCCCCCAGGATGTTGAGTGTGGGGGATTTAGCAATGGTAACGCCATTGAATGTCAAGGGCCGATGGTTAGATCCTCTTTGGTAGGAGATGTCACTCGTGTGACGTGAATGTAACTTGCCACTTGCCAGCCCGAGCCTGGATATTGTCCATCTTGCTGCAATTGGACATGGACTGCTTCATTATCTGAGGAGTCATGTATGGTGCTGAACACTGTGCAATCATCTGTAAACATCCCTACTTCTGACCTTTATGATAGAAAGGAGGTTAATAATGAGGCAGCTGAAGATAGTTAGGTCTAGGACACTACCCTGAGGAATTCCCTGCCCATCCATCCTCACCTTCATTACCAAGTACAATTTTTGTTTTGAAATGAGATGAGGGTAATGCATTTGACATAGTCTACTTGGACTTCAACAAGGCTTTTGATAAGGTCCCACATGGGAGACTGATAGCGAAGGTAAGCGTCCATGGGATCCAAGGAATTTGGCAAATTGGATCCAGAATTGGCTGAGTCGGAGGAAGCAGAGGGTGATTGCTGAGGGGTGTTTTTCTGACTGGAAGATTGTGTACAGTGGTGTCTCGCAGGGATCAGTGTTGGGGCCCTTGCTGTTTGTGGTTTATATAAATGATTTAGACATAACTGTAGGAGGGTTGATCAGTGAGTTCACGGATGCTATGATAATTGGTGAGGTGGTAAATAATGAGGAACATAGCCTTAGATTTTAGGAGGTCTGGTCAGATGGGCTGATCAGTGGCAAATGGAACTCAGTGTGAGGTGATGCACATGGGCAGGACAAACAAGGCAAGGGAACACATGGAAAATGGCAAGACCCTTGGAAGCACCGAGAATCAGAGGGACCTTGGTGTGCATGTACCCTGGTCCCTTAAGGTAGCAAGGCAGGTAGATACTGTAGTTAAGAAGGCATATGGTATACTTGCCTTTATTAACTAGGGCAAAGAGTTAAAAGCAGGGAGGTTATGCTGGAACTGTATAAAACATTGTTTTGGGTGACATGGCGGCGCAGTGGTTAGGGTGTCAAGGACCCAACCCCTGATCACTGAATGCACGTTCTCCCCTCGTCTGCGTGGGATTCCTCGGGGTGCTCCGGTTTCTTCTCACAATTCCCGAAAGATGTGCTATTAGGTAATTTGGACAATCTGAATTCTCTCTTGTGTACCTGAACAGGCGTCAGAATGTGGCGACTAGGGGCTTTTCACAGTAACTTCATTGCAGTGTTAAGGTAAGCCTACTTGTGACGATAAAGATTATTATTATTATTAAGTGATTTGGCCATGCTAAATTGCCCCTTAATTGGAAAAAAAAATTAAAATCTACTTGTAAATAAATAAAACATTTGTTAGGCCACAGCTAGAGTATTGTGTGCAATTTGGTAATCTACATGATAGGAGGGATGTAATGGCACTAGAAAGGGTGTAGAGGAGATTTACCAGGGTGTTGCCTGGCTGGAGAGTTTTAGCTATGAAAAGAGACTGGATAGACTGAGGTTACTTTCCTTGGAGCAGAGGAGACTGTGGGGTGATATGATTGAGATATATAAAATTATGAGGGGGCATAGATAGACAGGAAAAAGCTTTTCCCCTTGGCAGAGGGATCAATGACCAGGGGGCATTGATTTAAGGTAAGGTGCAGGAGGTTTAGAGGGAATGTGAGGAAAAACCTTTTCATCCAGAGGGTGATGGGAGTTTGGAACTCATTACCGAAAGGGTGGTGGAGGCAAAGACCTTAACATTTAAGAGGTATTTAGATGTGCACTTGGAATGCCAAAGCATACAAGGCTATGGGCCAGGTGCTAAAAAATGGGATTAGAATACTTACGTGGTTGTTTTTGACCGGCGCAGACGCGATGGGCTGAAGGGCCTTTTCTGTGCTGTGGACCTCTATGACTCTATGACTATTTTTGTAACTGCTGCTATCACTGTTCCTCCGGATCTACTGCCAGCTTGCTTTTCTCCCAAAACAAACCGCGCTGGACCATCTGCTTTTTAGTTAATTAGCTATGCTTAAAGATATCGTGGTGGGATGGGTTGAGATTCTTCCGCTGTTACCTCATCAACTCCTATTTCTGGATGGGGACTGGGGCCCTCCAGAGGACACTCACCAAGTTCATCACAGACAACAGGGTAGATCAGTCAGAAGGCTGCTTCCACCTCTACTACGGATGTCGGGGATACACCAAGACGTAGCAATGTGATAAGAAAAATTAAGACATTTTGAGAGCACAGAGGTGACATGGGTATTCACTCACTATATACTTTGTACTTCCGTAAATTCTCTGAAATTCTCATCCAGTGACGAGCTCTTGTATCTCATGCAATGCTCCTAGGTCATACCAATGTAACAGGTGCATCCCCTCACATAACTCCTATCATGTGCTTACTTTATGGTGTTGCGCACCATCTGTGCAGTCAGTTAGCCGTTATGTCCACGGAAGTGACATGGGAAAAGCCTGTTGCTCTAACAACATGGTGGTTGTGAATTGCATATCTTAGACTTGCATAGCATGTGGTCTCATGAATATAGATTTTGCAGTTTGCTTTTTCTCCTGATGCTGCTGCATTGAAGACTAGTGAATGCGGATCTTATAGTTTCTTATGCAACCCGCATTGGAATCAATCTAACTCAGTGCATTTTTCAGTGACCTCCATGTAGCAGCTGTCAGGCTTGAATGTGGGTAACATTTCAAGAAATACCCGGGGACCTTAGGCGCTCATGGCAGCCAGTTGGGGAATGTCATGATCGCATGAACAGCTAGACATCACCCGTGTAGTAGTTTCCACTCTCCACCTGTATGATGCAGAGCTATGGACCCAACTAGCACTTGGTGACTCCTGAAATGTCTGCTAGCCGGCAACGACTATGCAAAATCAGATGTGTGTATCTCGGCTCTTGATGCAGGACTATTAAATAGGAGGATATTGCTCTGAACCTGAAGATCTGGCTAGCATGGTTTGACAGTATGCCAGTATTCTGTGTGTATATTTGAAACTGCTGGAATAAAAACGTGAGGCTTCAAATAGGATCAGAGTGAAGTTTCACTTCATCTCATGGGTGATCTTTATTATGAACCATGTTACTCATTAATGCCTTAGTGCAAAGTTGGCATTTTCGGGGCCACAGATGCCAAAGTAATCCTGGACGGGAACTTAGGAAGCTCCAGATGAAGCTTGGGTGATGAGTGTGTTATGAGCCAGAGTTTAGAGAACCCCAAAGTGTAGCATGGAGTTCACCTGACCAACAACTTTTAATAGATTGTGGTATGGGGAGCACATGGCCCACTCTACAGGTGTGGTACGGCAGAAATCGAAAAGTATTTTTTAAAGCAAAACAATGTTTATTCTATGAACTCAAGTTAACCTTTTTAAAACATACAGTGAACATCTTAGCAACCATTAATTCAAATGCCACCCCCAAAGAATACAACAATAAGTAATCCTTTCAGCTTTCCTTTTAACAGCCATAAGACTTAAATCACCTTTTACCAGAACCACATCAGGTTAAAGTCACTAAATCACCAGGATCGATTCACAGTCTTTCTATTACAGAGAGAGACTCTAATACATCTTCTGGCTGTGACTGCAGCTATCTAGCTCTGAAAACAAAACTAAAACACAGCTGCAGCAAACAGCCTAAAACAAAAGTAAAAAGCTGACAGACAGCACAGCTCCACCCACTCTCTGACATCACTGCAGTAATACACCCATTTCTTAAAGGTACTCTCACTACAGATACTTTTATACAAACCGATTTATAAATACTCATTTCTTATAGGTACTCTCAAATGACACCTCCCCCAAGAAAAAAAATAAACCATCAACTTCAAGATGACTTCATTTTTCACCTTTTCACTAGCCTTTAAGCAATGCACACAATGAATATACTTTTTCTTTTCAAAAAGGAATAACGCACGCAAACAGGTATAATATTATAGTCCTTTTTTTTCCTCCTCCAACAGGAATCCTTCTCGATTGACGGTCTCTTTGAACAAGAAGGTCTCTGCATGATCCATCCATTTCTCTACGACTCGGCATGTCTCTTTAAAGTTAGATACTTTAGTTCAATCTGATCACAGAGTCCCTTGTAATTCTCCAACACAGGAGCATTGGTTATCACAGCTTTCGAGCAGTAAAATGTCTGTTGAAACTCCGCTGTGGAGCAATCATGCTATAAACCTTTTGCA
The DNA here is from genome assembly GCF_902713615.1 of Scyliorhinus canicula. Classification (NCBI taxonomy): domain Eukaryota; kingdom Metazoa; phylum Chordata; class Chondrichthyes; order Carcharhiniformes; family Scyliorhinidae; genus Scyliorhinus; species Scyliorhinus canicula. The sequence continues at coordinate 104,159,953 of NC_052148.1, read as the reverse complement.
CAAATCTTCGATCAAATCCACTCGTGCCAAGAAATTGCATTATTTCCCTTCATCTTGAGGGTATCGGAAACTCAATAACTTTTGGTTTCCCATCCCGTGGGAACATTCGACCCTGTCCAATTGTATGGCCAAGGAAAGTGACTTGGGCTTTTCCAAATTCACTTTTGGCTAGGTTTATCACCAAATCCGCCTCCTGAAGTCGATCGAATAACTCCATCAGATGTTTTAAATGTTCTTTCCATGTCTGGCTGAAATTTACCAGATCGTCAATGTACACCACACAATTGGATAATCCTGAAACAACTTTGTTAGTTAACCATTGAAATGTGGCTGGGGCGTTTTTCATGCCAAATGGCATAACTTTGAATTGGTATACCATCTGGAGTCACAAAAGCTGAAATCTCCTTCGCCGTTTCGGATAAAGATACCTGCCGGTAACCTTTAAGTAAATCCAGTTTGGAAATAAAAGCTGATTGTCCCACTTTCTCAATGCAGTCCTCCAAACGCGGGATAGGATAAGAGTCCGTTCTTGTAACTGCATTAACCTTTCTATAGTCCTCACACAACCGTTGGGTACCGTCTGGTTTTGGTACCATCACTATGGGTGAGCTCCATTGGCTGCAACCCACTTCAATTATGCCATTTTTAAGCATACTCCCAATCGCTTTGTTAACCTGTGCCAATTTTAAAGGGTTAAGTCTGTATGGATGTTGTTTGATTGGAACAGCATTTCCCACATCTACATCATGGGCGGAATTCTCCGCTCCCGCGCGGAATCGGGAAGGCCTTCGTGAACTCGGCCGAGTTTCACGACGGCCTCGGAGGCCACTCCTCGCACCCTATTCACCTCCCCCCTCCCCCCCAAGGGGGCTAGGAGCGGCGCTCCGTAAATCTCGGCCGCCGAGAATGACGCAACGGCGGCGTCTAAGTGACGTCAGCCGCGCATGCCCGGCTGATGTCACGACGGCTGACGGCTCCAACCCGTGCATGCGCGGTTGCCATCTTCCCCTCCGCTGCCCCGCAAGACGTGGCGGCTTGATCTTGCAGGGTGGCGGAGAGGAAAGAGTGCGTCGCTTGGAGTCGCTTGCCCGACGATCGGTGGGCACCGATCACGGGCCAGTCCCCTCCCGAGCACAGCCGTGGTGCTCACTCCCCTCTCCGCCCCCCGCAAGCCACAAACGAGCATTTGCCGCCCATGTTCACGACGGCAACGACCAGGTGTGGTTGCCGCCGTCGTGAACCGGTCGGGAACGTCAGGCCGCTCGGCCCATCCGGGCCGGAGAGTCTCCGTGAGTCGCCCGGCCCTCCCGCGATTCTCCCACCCGGCATGGGGAGCGGAGAATCGCACCCCATGTATAGCCATTTTAGTACATCCCAGTTTAGCTCCACAAACATGCCCATGTGATATCAATATCTCTTTCAAGTCCATTTTTCCTCTGGAAGGTAACTCAACAATTTATCCCAATGTTTAAGAACATCTTTGTTTTACAATTTAATTTGAGGTATGTCAAATTCATAGTCATCTGGATTTGTTTCGTCACTTTGAGTTAGAATCATTACAACCTCCTCCTTTTTCTCTGCTCCCTTTCAAAGTACCTTTTAAGCATATTCACATGACACACTCGGTGAGTCTTCCTTCCACCTGGTGTTTTTACCACATAATTCACCTCACTTAATTTCCTTTCAATCTGATAAGGTCCACAAAACCTTGCTTTTAAAGGTTCACTGGTAACAACACTAAACCTTAATCTCGACTGGCAAAACTACGAACTTTGGATTTCTTGTCCGCGACCAGTTTCATCACATTTTGTGCAACTTTTAAATGTTGTCAGGCCAATTCACCTGCTCTATTTAATCGTTCCCTAAAATTTGACACGTAATCCAATAATGCAATTTCCGATTTCTCACTCACCAATTCTTCCTTAATCAATTTAAGTGGTCTTCTTACCTCATGACAAAAGATTAGTTCAAAAGGACTGAATTTGGTTGATTCATTATGTGCAACCCTAATTGCAAACAGTATGAATGGAATTCCTTTATCCCAATCATCTGGATAATTGTGGCAATAAGCCCTCAACATTGTCTATAATGTCTGATGCCACCTTTCTAACGCTCCCTGCGATTCTGGATGATACGCAGTTGATTTAAATTTTTTTATTCCTAAAATATCCATAACTTCTTTGAATAACCTTGAGGTAAAATTCAATCCTCAATCCGATTGTATTTCTGTGGGTAGTCCATATCTAGTAAAGAACTTAAGTAACTCCTCCACAATCTTTTTAACTGTAATATTACATACTGGAATGGCCTCTGGAAACCTAGTAGACACATCCATTATAGTCAAATATTGATTCCCACTTTCCGTTTTAGTAAGCAGAACTACGCAATCAATTTGGACCCTTGTAAAAGGTTCCTCAAATGCTGGAATGGGTATAAAGGGCGCTGGTTTTATCACTGCTTGAGGTTTCCCTATCACTTGACATGTGTGACATGATTGACAAAATTTAACTACATCTTTATGTAGTCCAGGACAATAAAAATGTTTCTGGATTTTAGCTTGAGTTTTCCTTATTCCCAAATGACCTCCCACTAGTACCTCATGTGCAACTCGCAACAACTCCTTTCTATACCCTACTGGCAATACTACTTGATGAACTTCTGGCCACTTTTCATCCGCCTCCATATGTAAAGGTCTCCAATTTCTCATCAAGGCATCACTTTTACGGTAATACCACTCCGGTATACACTCAGATTCCTCTTCCATGTATGCTTTCTGATACATCCGGTTTATTTCTACATCTTTCTGTTGTAACTCCGCCAATTTTCCTGAACTAAAAATATCCGCCTCATCCTCCACCTGTTCTTGTTCTTTTTCAACCATCTGATCAAAAATCGTTTCTGATAATTGCACTTCAACTTCATCTTTACTTTTTGATTTCTCCTCTTGTCTTTACCTGTGACTTTGCGACCGTGTCACTACACAATCCGGAAAAATCCCAGGATATTCGTCCTTCAACACTTCAGTTGTCTGATTTTCCACTGGCTTATCAACCACAGTAGGCATCACTCCCACAGTTTCTCTATTACTCCTACTACCACTTCACCACTCTTCACTGGACTTTCCAACCTTACCTTATATAATTGAACACTACCAACATTCTTCCCAAACTACATAACTCCTCATCTCTTGCCATTAAAGATTGACTAGCTCCCGTATCTCTTAAAATTGTGATTTCTTTACCTGCTCCTCCTGATACACGAGTAAACTTTACCCACACAAGTAAATTCTTTAAAGAGATCTGGCACCTTCTTATCAATCACCTCTTGATCAGGCTGTACAATCTTTTGCACCTCCTTCGCTTCACTTGGGCTTTCCTTTACCACTTTAACAAACCCCACTGTCTTATCCTGTTTTAACCACATCAGCCTTCCCAGTGCTTTTCTTCAACTGCCAACACTGTGACTTTACATGGCCTGGTTTATTACAGTGAAAACATTTGAAACTTTTCATTTCTTTTCCACCCTCCTGGATTTCTTTTTTAATCTGAGGTACACTCTCCTTATTATCTCCCATCAGATCACCTTTAGCTTTGCCACTTGAGTATTTCTCATGTCCCCAGTTTCTATCCCTCACAGGCTGAAACTGATGTCGGAAACCAAACTTTGATTTATGAACTAATTCATAATGATTTGCCATTTCTGCTGCCAATCTCGCAGTTTTAACCCTCTGCTCTTCCACATGAATTCTGACTACATCAGGAATTGAATTTTTAAACTCCTCTAAAAGTATTATTTCTGTGAGAGCTTCATACGTTTGGTCTATTTTCAAAGCCCTTATCCACCTATCAAAATTACTCTGTTTTATCCTTTCAAACTCCATGTATGTTTGACCAAATTCTTTCCTTACATTTCTAAACCTTTGTCTGTAGGCTTCAGGCACTAGTTCATAAGCACCTAAGATGGATTTTTTCACCTCCTTATACGTCTCAGATACCTCCTCCAGTAGTGATGCAAACACTTCACTAGCCCTATCTATCAGCTTTGTTTGAATCAGTAATACCCACATGTCCTGTGGCTATTTCATTTGTTTAGCCACCTTCTCATATGAAATGAAAAAGGCTTCTACCTCCTTCTCGTCAAACCTTGGCAATGCTTGGACATATTTAAATAGATTCCCACCAAGCCTTCGACTTTGACGCTCTTTCTCACTATCCTCATCACTATCCATCAACTGTACGTTTCCCTTTACATCTGCCAATTTTAACTGACTGTCCTGTTTCATGGTCATTTTCTGAAGTTCCAACTCTCTTTATCTTTTTCCCTGATCTGTATCTCCCTTTCTCTTCCTTTTTGTTCTGCTCGGGCTATTCTTTCTGTTTTCCTTTCTTCTCTCTCTCTTTCTCTTTCTTTTTCTTCTCTCTTTCTTTCGTATTCAAGTTGCTTTAATTCTTTCTCATGTATTTAATTCTTGGAATGCAATTTTCCAGATCTATCTCTTCTTTCTGGCCCTGACTACTTGTAGCACAATTTTCCAAGACTATCTATGCTTTCTGGCCCCAACTATTTATAGCGCATGTGGCCAGGACTGTCTCTGAATTCTGGCTCTGACTACTTTCCTGGCCCCACCTCAGTAATGTATCTCTGTCCACCATTTCCCAAGTCGTGTCTGTCCACCCCTTCCCCAGTCATCCCACCCCAGCTATATGTCTCTGTCCAACCCTTCCCCAATTCCCCAGTCATGTGTGTCTATCCTCCCCTTCCCCCTGGCCTCCATTAAATCCCCACAGCCTTTCCAGCCCTTTCCCTTGCTACCCAACTGTCAAGCCTTCACAAACCAACCCCTCCCTGTTTCCCTTTGGTATTGCCTGAGCACGGAGCCCAAGCAGCTGCAAACACAGTGCAGTGCAAGTTAAGCAAGCACTGTGTACACAAACCTCGAGGTTGTGAGTGAAGTGTAGTTCGCCATTTGCACGTCTGTTCCATCTGGCCATACCTCACAGCAGTTTAATTAACCGCTGGTGTGGCCAGTTGATTTGACAGCAGGGGGCATGATTCCAGAGAGCTGGACTTTTAATGAGCAGTCGTGATTTGCAAATATAGTTCTTGACATGGTGTGGTAGGCTAGCCAACCTACCATGAAAGTCAGGAGCGGTAAATTGCAAACCAGTTTTAATCTGGTGGAAAACAGACTTTTGGCCACAAACTGATTTTTTCTGTTCTCCCCATCACGATGCCTGTTGCCGGGGTTACTGGAAAATACTGCCCAATATTTTAAAAATTAATTTCTGGTAAGTGCAGACCACATTTAACAATATTTTGTGCTGCTTCAATCAATTCATTATTATATTGAATCCACAGCCCCATTTTATGGTTTATAGTGATGGGCAGAATCACAACAGCACTTTTTTGCTTTCATTTAACTAATTTTCCAAGCCAATTCCTCATGATATTCTCCAGTTCTTTGAATTGCCTAACTTTCAGGAGGATCCCAACACAATTTTCTCCTTTTAAGTAATTAATGTGCAGTGTTTTGCCACTGCATTAAATCATCAATTCAATTACCATTAAATAATTAGTAAAAGAATGAATGATGAGAATTTCTGATTTACACAGTTGTTATGATCTGGAATGCACTGCCTAAAAGGATGGTAGAAGTATGTTGAGTGGTAACCTTCAAAAGAGAATTGAATATATACTAGAAAATAAAAGAATTTCAAGTCTGTGGGGACAGAAAAGGGGATTGGGGCTTACAGTTACATCAAGGAGCCAGCACAACTTCCTGTGCTACATGAGTCCCAAATGGCTGCTTTTCTTAATTGGTACATGTTGCAGGCATTCTATTGAATTAAATAGTATTGATCTTGTTGATGCACAATAGGTTGTATGCAATGAATTCTAGATAAATTTAAGTTTATGAAGGGTAGAGGATGGGAGGCAAGGAGAACATTCGAATTGTCAGCTCCAGATATGGCAAAGCATATTAATCTGATTCTTGGAGTTGTCTTTGATTTCAAAGTTATGAACAATTAAGTTTCAGCAATTGACTCGCAAGACGTTGATGATAAGGTATAAATTTGTGGAAGGGACTGATGGTGATCTTAATATTTGGTTGGTGAAAACTGCATTTCATTCCAGACAGAATGATTGGTTGGTCAGTGCAGAGGTGTTAGAGGGACAGAGAGAAGTGATATAAAGATAGAGCTGGGTTTCATAAGACAGAGAGAAGCTGGCCCCATTTCTGCGGAAGTTGTCACAAAGGGCAGCGTTAAATTGTGGCCGATATCTTAAATGGGACATTGAATGAAGCTTTGTGGGTAGCGCTTAAGAATAAAAAAGAATCAACCGCATTGCTAGGTTGAATATAGACCCCCCCCCCCCCCCAGACAGTCAGCAGGAAATTGAGGTGCAAAAGTGTGTACTATTCACGGAGGTGTGTAAAAATAATAATAGGGTAATTATATGAGGTGGTTTAAATTTTCCCAACATTAATTGGATAGTCATAATGTTAAGTGGATTTCTTAAAATGTATGTAGGAAAACGTTTTGGGTCAATATGTAAAGGGTCCATCAAGGGACAGCGCAGTGCTGGACCTAATTTTGTGGAATGAAGCCAAACCAGGTGGAGGAGGTGGTGGTGGGAAGCATTTAAGTGAAAGCAACCACAACATGGCACAATTTTAGCTTGGTATGGACAAAGAAATAGACAAGTTGCAAAACAAGCTTTGGATTGGCCTAGGTAGAGAGAGAGCGTATTTTATTAACATAAGACAGGATCTAGCCCAGGGAAAATCTACAGAAGAGCAGTGGAGATTCAGAATGGAAATGGGGAGGGTACAGGCCCAACTTGTTCGCTCAAGGTTGATGGAAAGGACTAAGTAACAAGCCCAGAGAGCCATGTATGACCAATGATATTCAGGATACGGTGAGAAGGAAAAGAGAGGCTTTTAGCAGGTACAAGGGCAGCACGCTGGCACAAGTGACTAGCACTGTGGTTTCACAGCACCAGGGTCCCAGGTTCGATTCCCCGCTGGGTCACTGTCTGTCCAGAGTCTGCACGTTCTCCGCGTGTCTGCGTGGGTTCCCTCTGGGTGTTCCAGGTTTGCTCCCACAGTCCAAAGATGTGCAGGTTAGGTGTATTGGCCATGTTAAATTGCCCTTAGTGTCCAAATAGGTTAGGGGGGGGTTATTGGATTACGGGGATAGGGTGGAAGTGAGGGCTTAAGTGGATCGGTGCAGACTCAATGTGCCGAATGGCCTCCTTCTGCACTGTATGTTCTATGTTCTAAGGGGCGGGATTCTCCGGTATCCGGCGGGCAGGCCGTACCGGCACCAAAGAGTGGCGTGAACCACTCCGGCATCAGGCCGCCCGGAAGGTGCGGAATCCTCCACATCATCGGGGGCTAGGCCGGCGCCGGAGTGATTGGTGCCGCGCCAACAGGCGCTGAAGGGCCTCCGCTGGCCAGTATGAGTTGGTGCATGCGCAGGGGCGCCAGCGTGTTCCCAGAACCACTGGCGTAATTCCTACGCATGCGCAGTGGGTTTCTTCTCCGCGCCGGTCATGGTGGAGCTTTACAGCGGCCGGTGCGGAGGGAAAGAGTGCCCCCATGGCACAGGCCTGCCAGCAGATTGGTGGGCCCTGATCGCGGGGCCAGAATCCCCCCCCCCCCCCCCCCCCCTCCCCGAGGACTCAACATGCCGCCACCAGAGCCAGGTTCCCCCGGTAAGAACCTTGGGTAATTTACGGCGGCGGGACAGGCCGAAAACGGGCGGCCGCTCGGCCCATCACGGAATGGAGAATCGCCGGGGGGGGCGCTCCCAATGGCCCCCGATGCGCGACACGATTCCCGCCCCGCCAGAAAACTGGCACCAGAGAATTCAGCAGCTAACGTCGGGGCAGGATTCACGCCCCCCCCCCTGGCGATTCTCTGGCCTGGCAGGGGGTTGGAGAATCCCACCCAAGGTGTCAAATCAGCGGAAGAATTAGTGGAGTACAGAAAGTAAAGCATGGAGCTTAAGAAAGCAATTAGGAGAGCAAAGGGGATATGAGAAAACTGATATTCTATAAGTATATCAATGGGAAGAGGATGACCAGGGAAAGAGTAAGGCCCATTAGGGACCAAGGGAACCAACTGTGGGTGGAGCAAGGGGACATTGGTAGGGTGTTGAATGAGTACTTCACCATCATCTTCACCCAAGAGAATGAGGATGTAGGTATGGAACTCGGGGAGAGAGACTGCAAGGTCTTGAGCAAATTGACATACGGAGTGCAAGGTATTGGGAAGTATTGGCAAGCTTAAAACTGGACAAATCTCCAGGCCCAGATAAATTGCGTCCCAGGTTGCTGTGGGAGGCAAGGGAGGAGATTGCTGTGTCTCTGGCCCAAATTTTTAATTACTTTCTGACCCAGGGGAGGTGCCAGAGGACTGGAGAACAGCTAATGTGGTTCCACTATATTTTTTTTAACAAACAATTTTATTGAGCTATTTTCAGCTTATAGAAAAAGTGTCATTGTACAGTACAAAAAAAAAAGAAGTCAAGACACAAATTAAACATAGTGCAAACCATGGCTCTGTTCACATACGGACCTGCCTCAATATCCTCCTTTGGGCGAAACTTAATAGCGAATCTCAAGGCGAACTTGACTTTCTCCAGGCCAAGAAAACTCGCCATGTCCGACAGCCATACCTCAGCCCTCGAGGGCTTTGAGTCCCTCCATGCTAACAATATTCGTCGTCGGGCTACCAGAGAAGCAAAGGCCAGAACGTCGGCCTCTCTCTCTTCCTGGACTCCCAGGTCCTCCGAAACCCTTCAGGGCCACCTCAGGGCTCATTACCATCCCAGTTTTCAATACCCGGGACAGAACATCTGCGAATCCCTGCCAATACCCCCTGAGTTTAGGGCACGACCAGAACATGTGTACATGGTTAGCCGGCCCTCCGCCGCATCTAGGACATTCGTCCTCCAGCCTGAAGAATCTGCTCATCCGGGCCTCCGTCATGCGGGTCCGGTGCACGACCTTAAACTGGATCAGGCTGAGACTGGCCCATGTTGCGGTTGTGTTCACTCTGCTCAGGACTTCTGCCGTCCTCCCATCTCTTCTCTCCCCCCCCCCCCCCCCCCGAGCTCCTCTTCCCACTTAAGCTTCAGGTCCTCGGTCTGCGTATCCTCAGCTCCCATTAGTTCCTTGTAGACGTCTGAGACTCTACCTTCTCCCACCTCTCCCCTAGAAACTACGCTGTCCTGCCTCCCCTTCGGCGGGAGATATGGGAAAGACGGCACCAGTCTGCATACAAAATCCCGCACCTATAAGTATCTAAAGTCGTTCCCTCTCGCCAGCCCAAACTTCTCCTCCAGCGCCCTCATGCTCGGAAAGCTCCCTTCCTCAGATCCCCCATCTTCACAATCCCTGCCGTCCTCCACAGTCGATACCCCCCCTCCCCCGTCCATGTTCCCTGACGCAAATCGGTGGTTGCCGCACATTGGGGTACACACCGATGCTCTTACCTCCCCTACATGCCGTGGTTCCACTATTTAAGCAGGGCTGTAGAGATAAGTCAGGGAACTACAAACCAGTGAGTCTCACATCAGTGATACGGAAACGTGGAGAAAACTTTGAAGCAGTTAGTTTATCTCCACTTGGAGAGGCAAGATTTGATCAGGGATAGTCAGCACAGCTTTGTCAGAGGGAAGTCATGCCTAACAAATTTGATTGAATTTTTTGAGGAGGTGACCAGGTGTGTAGATGAGGGTAGTGCAGTTGATGTAGTTTATATAGATTTCAGCAAAGCCTTCGACAAGGTACACATGGGAGACTTATAAAGAAGGCAAATCTATATGGGATGCAGGGTAATTTCATGAGGAGGATTAGCTATAGGAAGCAGAGAGTGATAACAGAAGGCTGCTTTCGTGACTGGAAGGCCGTGTCCAGTGGCATACCATAGGGATCTGTGCTGGGTCCCCTATTATTCGCCATTTATATAAACAACATAGATGATTATGTGGAGGGATAGGATCAGTAAGTTTGCGGATGAACAAAGATTAGCTGGGTGGTTAACAGTGAGGTTGGGTGTCTTGGGTTACAGGGAGATAAAGATGGGACGGTCAAATGAGAAGATAAGTGGCAGAAGAAATTTAACCATGAAAAGAGCGAGGTGATACACTTTCGAAGGAGTAATTTTACAAGGAGGTATTCAATGAACAGCATGACACTAGGAAGTTCTGAGGAACAAAGGGACCTTGGAGTGTTTGTCCAGAGATCTCTGAAGGCAGAAGGGCAGGTTAATAGGTTGGTGAAAAAGACATATGGGACACTTGCCTTTATCAATTGAGGGATTGATTACAAAAGCAGGGAGGTCATGTTGGAGTTGTATGGAACTCTGTGAGACCACAGCTGGACTAGTGTGCAGTTTTGGTCACCACATTATAGGGAGGATGTGATTGCACTGGAGGGGGTGCGGAGGAATTCACCAAGATGTTGCCTGGGATGGAACATTTTAGTTATGAAGAGAGGTTGTATAGGCGTGGGTTGTTTTCGTTAGAGCAGAGAAGATTGAGGGATGTACATGATTATGAGGAGAATTGACGGGGCGGATGGGGAGCAGCTGTTCCCCTTCGTTGAAGGGTGAGTCACAAGGAGACACAGGTTCAAAGGGCAGGAGGTTTAGGGGGGTATTGAGGAAAACCTTTTTTACTCAGAGGGTGGTGACGGCCTGATATGCACTGCCTGATAGGGTGTTAGTGGCGGGTTGCCTCACATCCTTTAAAAAGTACTTTGAATAAGCACTTGGCACGTCATAACATTCTGGGCCATGTACTGGTAAATGGAATTAAGTAGGTAGGGCAGGTGTTTTTCACATGTCGGTGAAGACTCGATAGGTTGAAGAGCCTCTTCTGCACTGTGTAATTCTGTGATTACAATTCGTGATTTTGTTCAGGGCTGATGTTATAGTGCGGAAACATGGAAACCATATCAGAAGGATACAAATGGAATTGAGAGAGATGGACAAATATCTGCCCAGCATAGATGGGTGGGTGGGGTTGTTTCAGCTTGGCCACTGTAGGCAGGCCAAAGACATTTATGTCAGAAAGAAGGCCCTGATCATGGAGTCCTGATTTATGACTGCAGGCCTGCAAATCTACACCAGTTTTACGGGCTTGTACTGGGGTGTCCCAGATTAAGTTAACGTCCCGAAACTGGAAATAGTGGCATGCTTGACCTCGACAGGTTGAACAAGCACCAATTGCCTAACCTCTGTCCAGGACAGGGGAAGGAAATGAAAGTTGGCATCTATAATTCTCCATACAGTTTATATTTCATGTGAGTATCGACTTGTTTCTGTCCACACTTGATTTACATACATTAGTTGTCCCATTTTAGCATATCTCCTGATTCACTGATCAATGACATGGAAAATGGTATGTGTATAAATGGGTATACCTATTGTAATCTGACCCACGTTCTAATGTTTGATTTTGTAATCGAACTACAATAAGTCTGCGTTGAATGTACATTTTTTTTAATGGATAAATTCCTTTAAAGTATTACCCAATAAGATTAGTGCCAACTGAGTATGTGTAGATCCCTTTGCCTCGGTGGCTTGATCTAAATGTTATAGAAAGAATAGAATATGTACAATGAATAATTTAATATTAAATTTGACCTAAACAATTAAGCATCTCTTTATCGTGTGGTGAAAATAGCTAAATATCTTGATAAAATTGACTCAATATTTGAAACTTCATTTAGGTTTCATATTTTAAAGGTTCCCTCAAGTGGCAGGATTAGAGTTTGGATTTGATCCAAGTGCAGAACCAGGGCACAGGATTGTTGTAGACTCGGTGAAGGTACAGGGACAGTACTTGGACAGAAATAGAACATACTTACTTGCAATCAAGGAATATCTTGCAAAGGTAAGTTGTACCCTTAATACTGTTTTAAAAAAAAAGCCAGATTGCCTTGTGTATAAATGCCTTTGATTGCCTTTGAAGAAAATGCATTAATCATGTGACTTAAGATTTAATATGTGCCTCACTCTAAATGATCATTTCAGATATTAATATCCAAATACTTCGGACGGGATCTTCCAGCTGTTCACACCAGTGGGATCTTCCAGTCCTGCTACGGGTTTCCTGTCGACGTGAAGTGGATTCAATGGGAAATCCTGCCCTAGATCTCCTGTGTGCTTTGCATTTTGAGCAGAAGCACTACCTATGGAGTAACTAGTTTCTAGCCACTAATTTTTTTTTCTTATCTTTTGCTACATTATAGGATATTTATAGTAACGCACATGGAACAAAGTTACTCATGGGTGTTTCTGGTTTCCTGCTATAATTTTGACAGCTAACTGGCAGAAATTCCTGGAAAATAGTGCAGAACTGGCTGTATTAGCATGCCTTGGTCGACAAGGTATTTAATCAAAAGGTTATGTGTTGAGATAGCAGAGGGCATGAGCTTCAATCCTGCTTTTGTCGCTCTATCTCTTGATCCCTGAACTTCCACAGAATTAGTGGCAGTGGGAACATTGGGCCCTTAAGTTGTTTAAACGTTTTAAGAAGATTAGCAAAGGTTGTAATTAATACAAATTTACACCTTGGTTTTCTTTTTTTTATTAATTCATGGGATTTGGGTGTCGCTGGCTGGGCCTGCATTTATTGCCCATCCCTAAAGGCATTTAAGTATCCACTACATTGCTGTGGATCTGGAATCACAAGTGGGCTAGACAGGCGTCCTTCCCGAAACATGTTAGGGAACTAGTTGGGTTTTTTATAATGGTTTCATGGTCGTCATTATTGAATTCACATTCCACCATCTGCCCTGGTGGGATTCAAATCCAGGTCCTCAAAGCATTACCCTGGGTCTCTGGAATACCAAGTCCAGTGACAATACTACTATGCCTTTGCCTCTTCTAAAGATCCCACCTCACTGATTAAGTTATCCAGGTTCTTTGACCTTTTCAAATTTAGAACCAAAAGTACCTAAGATGCTCCAAGTCCAATTTTCCATTTGGAGTTTTGAGTGTCTTGCATGCCTACATGCCGAAATGCGTGAGCCTCCAAATTTCAAACGTGAGATGTTAATGATTTTGTTTAGGATTTTCTAATCCTTGGCAAAGCTCTGCTCATTATGTGAGCACCATATTCTAAGTATCTGTTCATTGTTTCTGGGTCAAAATCTGCTAATATAGGGTGGCACGGTGGTGCAGTGGTTAGCACTGCTGCCTCAGGGCGTGAGGACCCGGGTTCGATCCAGGCCCTGAGTAACTGTATGTGAGGAGTTTGCACATTCCCCCCATGCCTGTGTGGGTCTCACCCCCAGAACCCAAAGATGTTCAGGGTAGGTGGATTGGCCGTGGTAAAATTGCTCCTTTAATTAGAAATGTTTTTAAAATTCTGGTAATACTCTATGTGATATAATTGTGGGAGCAGTATCGTCTCAAGAAATTTGGTTATTCAAAGAGAAGGCCAATGTCCTTAGGATATTAAATAGGAATTTGGATAGATCAATAATGTTAGATCTTCACTTAATTGTTCAACCAGTCCAATTTTGATGTTCTGTTTTTAAAACCATGGAAATACCTAACACAGCAGGAAACCATTCAACATGTTTTACCTGAGTTGGCGCTTTGCTAGAACAATCGAAAACGAATCCAACTTGACATCCAACATAACCGTGTATATTTCTCTTTTTAAAATATTTATCCATATGTTCCTTAAAAGGTGCAATGGTTTATGCTTTAGTTACTCCCTGTAGAAAAACACCCTATGCTCCAAAACATCCACTGTAAAAAGCAATTAATCCTAATGTTCCTCCTCACAGTTAGGGCAGAATAGTCCTCTCTTGCCATCAGCGGAATTTATGGCAGGCAAGGGTGGACGATACAACAGGATGAAAAAAATGAGTTGCCTGACATCAGGCAATAAGACCATAAGACATAGGAGCAGAATTAGGCCACTCGGCCCTTCGAGTCTGCTCTGCCATTCAATCATGGCTGACACCTTTCTCATCCCCATTGTCCTGCCTTCTCCCCATAACCCCTGATCCCATTATTGATCAAGAACCTATCTATCTCCGTCTTAAAGATACTCAGTGATTTGGCCACCACAGCCTTCTGCAGCAAAGAGTTCCACAGATTCACCACCCTCTGGATGAAGAAATTCCTCCTCATCTCAGTTTTAAAGGATCGTCCCTTTAGTCTGAGATTCTGTCTTCTGCTTCTAGTTTTTCCTACAAGTAGAACATCATCTCCACGTCCACTCTATCCAGGCCTCGCAGTATCCTGTAAGTTTCAATAAAATCCCCCCCTCATCCTTCTAAACTCCCAACGAGTACAGACCCAGAGTCCTCAACCGTTCCTCATACGACAAGCTGGTCATTCCCGGGATCATCTTGTGAACCTCCTCTAGACCCTTTTCCAGGCCAACACATCCTTCCTTAGATGCGGGGCCCAAAACTGCTCACAATACTCCAAATGGAGTCTGACCAGAGCCTTGTAAAGCCTCAGAAGTACATCCCTGGCCTTGTATTCTAGCCCTCTTGACATGAATGCTAACATTGCATTTGCATTCCTAACTGCCGACTGAACCTGCACGTTAGCCTTAAGAGAATTGTTAACAAGAACTCCTAAGTCCCTTGGTGCTTCTGATTTACTAAGCATCTCTGCATCTAGAAAATAGTCTATGCCTCCATTTCTCCTTCCAAAGTGCATAACCTCACACTTTTCCACATTATATTCCATCTACCACTTCTTTGCCCCGAACAGGCGCCAGAATGTGGCGACTAGGGGCTTTTCAGAGTAACTTCATTTGAAACCTACTTGTGACAATAAGCAATTTTCATTTCATTTCATTTTCATTTTTCTCCTAGCCTGTCCAAGTCCTTCTGCTGCCCATCTGCTTCCTCAATACTACCTGTCCCTCTACAGATCATTGTATCATAGAACATAGAACATAGAACAGTACAGCACAGAACAGGCCCTTCGGCCCTCAATGTTGTGCCGAGCCATGATCACCCTACTCAAACCCACGTATCCACCCTATACCCGTAACCGAAACCCCCCCCCCCCCCCCCCTTAACCTTACTTTTTTTTATTAGGACACTACGGGCAATTTAGCATGGCCAATCCACCTAACCCGCACGTCTTTGGACTGTGGGAGGAAACCGGAGCACCCGGAGGAAACCCACGCACACAGGGGGAGGACGTGCAGACTCCACACAGACAGTGACCCAGCCGGGAATCGAACCTGGGACCCTGGAGCTGTGAAGCATTTATGCTAACCACCATGCTACCCTGCTGCCCCATCTGCAAACTTAGCAACAGTGCCTTCAGTTCCTTCTTCCAGATCATTAATGTACATTGTGAAAAGTTGTAGTCCCAGCACCGACCCCTGAGGCACACCACTAGTCACCAGCTGCCATCCTGAAAAATCCCCCTTTATCCCCACTCTCTGCCTTCTGCCAGTCAGCCAATCCCCTATCCATGCCAGGATCTTACACGTAACACCATGGGCTCTTAACTTATTTAACAGTCTCCTATGCCGCACCTTGTCAAAGGCCTTCTGGAAATCTAAATAAATCATGTCCACTGGTTCTCCTTTGCCTAACTTCCTTGTTACCTCCTCAAAGAACTCTAACAGATTTGTCAGATGTATCCTGCCCTTGACGAACCGTGCTGACTCAGTCCTATTTTATCATGCACTTCCAAGTACTCCACGATCTCATCTTTAATAATGGACTCTAAAATCTTACCAATGACTGAAGTCAGGTTAACCGGCCTATAATTTCCCGTCTTCTGCCTCCTTTCCTTCTTAAACAGTGGTGTTACATTAGCCACTTTCCAGTCCCCTTGGACCCTTCCTGCCTCCAGTGATTCCTGAAAGATCACCACCAATGCCTCCACAATCTCCTCAACTATCTCTTTTAGAACCCTGGGGTGTCGTCTATCCGGAGTCCATCCAGTCCAGGTGATTTATCCACCTTCAGACCTTTCAGTTTCCCCAGAACCTTCTCCTTAGTGATGGTCTTTGCACTCACCTCTGCCCCCTGATTCTCCTGGAGCTCTGGCATCCCACTGGTGTCTTCCATTGTGAAGACTGATGCAAAGTAATCTATTCAGTTCCTCTGCCATTTCTTTGTTTCCTATTATTATTTCTCCAGCAACATTTTCCAGTGGTTCAATGTCTACTTTTGCCTCGCTCTTACCTTTTATATATTGAAAAAAACTCTCCCTATCTTCCTTTACATTACTAGCTAGCTTGCACTCATACTTCATCCTCTCCCCCCTTACTGCTTTTATGGTTGTCCTCTGCTCGCTTTTAAAGGCTTCCTAATCCTCTGGCTTCCCACAAATCCTTGCCACTTTGTATGCTTTTTCTTTCGCTTTTATGCTGGTTCTTGACTTCCCTCGTCAGCCATGGATGCTTTGTCCTCCCCTTAGCATGTTTCCTCCTCCTTAGAATGAATTCCTGCTGTGCCACCTGAATAACCCCAAAATTCCTGCCATTGCTGTTCCACTGTCTTCCCTGCTAGGTTCCTTTTCCAATTAACTCTGGCCAGCTCCCCTCTCATGTCTTTGTCGTTACTCTTATTTAATTGTAATACCGTTATATCTGGTTGCAGCTTCTCCCTGTCAAACTGCAGGGTAAATTCTATCATATTGTGGTCACTGCTCCCTTAGGATTCTTTCACCTTAAGTTCCCTAATCAAGTCTGCCTCATTGCACAATGAGGTGGGATCTTCCTCTCCCAACATTCATGGTGGGGTTGACATTCCTCCTGAAGTCCAGTGGGAACCCATTTCGCATCTCATGCATGCTCATTAAAATCCGAACAGACTGGAATCATGCACCCCTGTCAAATCTTCCAACTCATCATGGCAATTTATATTTTTCCGTTACCCAACCGTACATACGTGGCGTGCACCAGGTAAGGAAGAATTTTCTAACAATTAGCTTACAGTCAAAAGTGCCTGCACCTCTGGAGCTGACCACAGGTATGGTCTGCGTAAAAACAAAGCGGGAGAGGTCTGGAGCAGACGGCGGGTTGTGGGTGTAAGACACAAAGGCCTGGGGCAGGATCCAGAGGAGATGAAAGAGAGTGGGGGTGGAGGAGACAAATTAGAGGCTCAGCACGAGAATGGGGGGGGTTCAGAGAAGACGTAGGTAGAGGTGGTATGGAGAATTGGGGGAGGGGTAAGAAGGCATAAATGGGTACGTGGGGAGTGAACGTGGTGGGCCCAGAGGTTTCAAAGAGAGTGGTTAGTTGAGTCAACATTCAACTCCAGGGGGAAGAACTGAGGGTGCTGATGAGGATGAGATGGTGACTGTGAGAGAGGGAAATGTCATGTTATGGGATCAGTGTTTGGGTAAGGCAGGCATAGATTTCATCTGGAGAGTCATCGAGGGGGGAAAGGGTGGTGACACAGATTACAAGAGTTTCAGGGGGATCAGAGTTATTGGGGTGGCTGAGCATGAATGGAAGGCATGTCCAAGTTGACCATGATAGGATCATGTGGTTAATCTTTCCATCGTGCCAAAGTGTCTCCATGGAGTCTCAAGGGCAGTGGAGGCACGCTTAAAAGTATGAGTGAGAGGCCACTTGCACATGGCAGACATCACCCTTGTCAAAGATTCCTGAAAGGATGGTGCACGCATGACCATTAAAACAACGAGCAGCAAGAATAAATCCAGTAAACTTCCAAACAGTGCAAGCTAATTAGCACAATCCAACGGCCACGTTGTGCCTGAAAAGCAGCTTGCCGCAGCACAACGAGGGGAGTACAGGAGCTGAGTGACCTGGAGGCTCAAATGCACAATTCTCTGAAGGTGGCCAGGCAATTTGAAACAATTGTTAAGGGCTTACAGCATCCTTGGGTTTATAAATAGAGGCATAGGGTATAAAAGCAAGAAAGTGTTGCTACATCTCTACAAATGATTGGTCAGACCACGTTCAGTTCTGGGCACCTTATTTAAGGAAGGATGTTAAAGCCCTAGAAAGACTGCAGAGGAGATTTACTAGAATGATACCAGGAATGAGGAATTTTAGATACAAGGAAAGATTGGAGAAATTGGGCGTGCTCTCCTCAGAGTAGGAAGATTAAGAGGCGACCTTATTGTGGTGTTAAAAATTCTGAACATTTTTGACAGAGTAAAAAAGGAGATTTTGTTTCCATTAGTGGGTAAGTCAGTGAATAGGGTTCACAATTTCAAGATGGTCAGCAAGAGAGCGAGGAATGAGATGAAGAGAAACTTTTAGAGGGCTGCAGAAATAGAGCTGGGGGATGGGATTAACTAGGTTGCTCTTTTGGGAGCCGGTGCAGACATGATGGACCAAATAGCCTCCTTCTGTGCTGTAAATAACAAATTAATATAGCCTAAGATACTACATGCTTCATGAACTGCTCTCTCAACAGGTTCTGCCATCTTCAATTACTTAAGTAATATTTACCAACGTCACTTTGTTCCTGCACCCCGTTTAGAGTTTCTCCCTTCATGCACCCCGTTTAGAGTTTCTCCCTTTATACTGCCTCTCTATATTATTCATGCAAAAATACAACATCACACACTTCTCTGCATTGAACCTCATCTGCCACTTGTTTTCCCATTCCATCAACATGTCTTTGTCCTTTTGAGTTCAAGAATATCCTCATTACAGTTGACAATGTTTCCGATCTTTGTATCATCTACAGATTTTGAAATCATGCCATGAACGCCACAGTCTAGGGGCGGAATTCTCCGACCCCCCGCAGGGTCGGGGAATCGCCCGAGGCCTTCGTAAATCCCGCCCCTGCCGTGGCCGGAATTCTCCGCCACCCGGGAATCGGCGGGGTCGGGAATCACGCCCCGCCGGTCGGCGGGCCCCCCACGGCGATTCTCCGGCCCGTGATGGGCCGAAGTCCCACCGCTGTCAGGCCTCTCCTGCCGACGTGCTTTAAACCACCTCTGTGCTGGCGGGAGCAGGCGGCGCGAGCGGGCCCCGGGGTCCTGGGGGGGTGGGGTGATCGGACCCCGGGGGAATGCCTGCAATCGGGGCCCACCAATCGGCGGCGGGCCTGTGCCATGGGGGCACTCTTTTTCTTCCGCCACGGCCTCCACCATGGCGGTGGCGGAAGAGACCCACTCCACCGCGCATGCGCTGGTGGTGACGTCAGCGGCCGCTGATGCTCCGGCGCATGCGCGGACTCACGGCGACCGGTGAAGGCCTTTCGGCCAGCCCTGACGCCGATCGGCGTGGCGCCAAAGGCCGTTGGTGCCAGTCGGTGGAACAGGAGCCACTCCGGCGCAGGCCTAGCCCCTAAAGGTGCGGAGAATTCCGCACCTTTGAGGAGGTCCAACGCCGGAGTGGTTGGCGCTACGCCGAGACCCCCCGCCCCGCTGGGTAGGGGAGAATTTCCCCCCAGGTCATTAATATACATCAGGAAGAACAAGGGTTCCAACACCGACTGCTAAGTTTGGGTGCTCTTTCTCCATTGGCCGAATGACCTCCTGGGTATTGAGTACAAGAGTCGGCAGGTCATGTTACTGTTGTATAGGACTTTGGTTAGGCCATATTTGGAATACTGCGTGCAGTTCTGGTCGCCACATTACCAGAAGGATGTGGATGCTTTAGATAGGGTGCAGAGTGGGTTCACCAGCATGTTGCCTGATATGGAGGGTGCTAGCTATGAAGAAAGGTTGAGTAGATTAGGATTGTTTTCATTGGAAAGACAGAGGTTGAGGGGGGACCTGATTGAGGTCTACAAAATTATGAGAGGTATGGACAGGGTAGATAGCAACAAACTTTTTCCAAGAGTGGGGCTGTCAATTACAAGGGGTCACGATTTCAAGGTGAGAGGGGGAAAGTTTAAGGGAGATGTGCGTGGAAAGGTTTTTACACAGAGGGTGGTGGGTGCCTGGAATGCTTTGCCAGCGGAGGTGGTAGAGGAAGGCAAGCTAGCATCATTTAAGATGCATCTAGACAGATATACGAACGGACGGGGAACAGAGGGAAGTAGATCCTTGGAAATTAGGCGACAGGTTTAGATAAAGGATCTGGATCGGCGCAGGCTGGGAGGGCCGAAGTGCCTGTTCCTGTGCTGTAATTTTCTTTGTTGTTTGTTCTTCTGCACTGTAGTCATTCTGTGGATAATTGGGCATGTTACTCCAGTTGAAACTGAATCAGTTATTTCTAAAAATTTATCATAACTTTGTTGCTTTTGGACTCTATGGACTAGAATTTTATGGAGTCATGAGGATTGTAAAATGACAGGCGGGACCAGGATATGGAAGTCAGGAGGATTCCAAAATGACGGGTGAGACCAGGATATGGAGGTTGTCTCCAGTTCTGACAAATCTAATTGTTAGTGGTAAGGAAAGGAAGCAGAGTGTGATCCATGTGGGTGGGAAACTTGAACTCAGCAGGGTTTTTGAACTTAGTGCTGAGTTCAAACAAGCTCTATTTTGGCTGTTGTAAGGACCTTTAAGGAGGAGATGTAAATGCTCTTGAAAGGCCGATAACATGCATAACAGTCATACATCCTGGGGCTGGTTTAGCACAGGGCTAAAGAGCTGGCTTTTAAAGCAGACCAAGGCAGGCCAGCAGCACGGTTCAATTCCCGTACCAGCCTCCCCGAACAGGTGTCGGAATGTGGCAACTAGGGGCATTTCACAGTAACTTCATTTGAAGCCTACTTGTGCTAATAAGCAATTTTCTTTTCATTTTCATTTCATGTTCTGAAGTTTTTTTTAAACTTCTCACTTTAAATTTAAAGGAAAAACAGGCTGCAGCTATCAGCGAGAGTTTAACAAAACCCTCTGTTGGACTGCTTTGATTGACAGGCATAGATTAGGAGAAAAAGTAGCATCTGGTCACAGTTTCAATAGCGTTCTTTATTCACATTACTCTCAGGGCCAGCATTATGTCATTATGAATGTTTGGCTGACTTTCAAAATCTACAATTATCTCAGTAGGGTGTTTTGATATCACTTCATTCACAGGTATTCAATTAAAGAATAAGCTGCCCTGAGGTGAATTAAGAATAGTAGTTTGTTTTTATAATAGATTAATCACTTAAAGAGTTTTAAAACTGAACGGGTTTTATGAATTTGAGTTTTTTTCACTATCAATTGTATAGGAGTGAAATCTGTATTAAATTGTTAGAAGTTTTAAAAAATCTCCACATGGATCTTGACATCGGCCCATGATACTGGGTGAGTGGCTGTGGAGGTGGCATCAGGATAGAAGAGACATGAGGGGTGGATTGGTGGATAAATTGACATAGAGGTAGCATGGAAGGCATGAGGGACCATGGGTGTGGTTGGAGGCATAGGCTAGCATGGAGGCGGCATGGAGAATATGAGAAGCTAGGGGGTGGGGTCATGAATTGTCATTGGGTTGACATGGAGGTTACATGGGGCTAGGAGGGTTTGCGGGGTAGTGAAGGGGTGCGAGGGATGAGAGCAAGAGGGTCAAACAATTTCTAAGACAACTGAGATGAAGTCCCAGTGAATTGAGTCGCCTGTCCCTTGCTCTGCTTACGGGGGCAGGGGGCCCGACTTGATCTCACAAACACCCTTCTGGAGCGAAAACTGCATATTCAGGGTACTTATCACTGAGGTGAGTCTGATGAGTTGAGAAATTTCCAAATTCAAGCATTCTGCCTCAATAGCCCAAATGCAGCTCCATGCTTCTATTTATAAATGATCCCATATGCCTTTTAACCATTTTCTCAATCTGCCTTGTCACATTCAGTGCTATACACAATATATTCAGATATCTCTGTTCCTGGACCATTTATTTTCTACTGTCTCTCCTTGTTCTTTCTACTAAGATGTATCACTTCCGACTTCTCTGCATTAAATTTCATTTGCCACGTATACATCCAATCCACTGGGCTGCCTATGTTCACTTGAATCTATCTCGTTGCAGTTTGCAATTCACCCAAGTTTTGTGCCATCTGCAGATGTTGAAATTATGCCTTGTACACCAAGTTTAGGTTTTTAACAAATAACATGAAAAACAGTGGTACTAGTACCTACCAATCTCTGGGTCACGCCATTGTATACCTTTCTCTAGTCTGAAAAAGAATTGTTTGTTGCAACTCTGTTTGCTGGCACTTTGACAATTTTGTATCCATGCTTTTTTATTCCATGGGTTTTTATTTTGTTATTCTATAAAGGGCAGTTTATCAAATATCTTTTGGATGTCCATCTACACCACATCAACCACAATACCCTCATTAACAGTTCTGTGAGCTCATCAGAAGATTCAATGAATTTAGTTCAACCTGATTTTTCCTTTATCAAATCTGAGCTGACTTTCCTTAACTAATCCACACTTGTCCAAGTGACTGTTAATTTTTTTCTGGATTATCATTTCAAAAAGCTGTCCCACCAGCGAGGTTAAACTGACAGGCCTGCAACTATAGTTACTTGGTTTTTCCTTGCACTTTTTTGACAAGGTGTACTAATTGCAGTGATATTTTGGTATCACCCCAGTATCGAAGAAAGATTGGAAGAATACAGCCAATGCCTCTGCAATTGTTTTCCCACTTATTTTCCTTGGTGTCCAAGGATGCATCCCATCTAGTCCTTGTGACTTAACAACTTTAAGTAGAATCAGCCTTCCTAATACCACGGTGGCACAGTGGCTCGCACTGCTGCCTCACAGCGGCAATAACCCGGGTTCAATTCTGACCTCGTGTGACTGTGTGGAGTTTGTACTTTCCCCCCGTGTCTGCATGGGTTTCGTCCGGGTGCTTTTGTTTTGGTTTCCTCCAACAGTCCAAAGGATTGGCCATGCTAAATTGCCCCTTAGTATACAAAAGGTTAGGTAGGATTACAGGGTTACGGGGATAGGGTCGGGGCGTGGGCCTCGGTAGGGTGCTCTTTCCAAAGGTCAGTGCAGACTCGATGGGCCAAATGGCCTTCTACTGCTCTATAGAGATTCTATCATAGAATCATTGAATCTCTGCAGTACAGAAGGAGGCCATTTGGCCCATTGAGTCTGCACCGACCCTCTGAAAGAGGTCCCTATCTAGGCCCAATCCTCCCACCCTATCCTTGTAACCCCACCTAGGGGCAATTTAATACAGCCTATCTGCCTAACCTGTACATTTTTGGACTATGATTCTATGATTAACTACCTCATCTTTCACTATGAACAGCTTCTACCCTACTGCCATCAGACTTTTGAATGGACCTACCTCGTATTAAGTTGATCTTTTCTCTACACCTTGCTATAACTGTAACATTATATTCTGCAGTCTCTCCTTCCTTCCTTAGAAACGGTATTCATTGTTTGTACAGCACGCAAGAAACAATACTTTTTACTGTATACTAATACATGTGACAATAATAAATCCAATCAAATCAAAATGATTTCAGCAGCATCTCCTTTGGTAAAGACCAATGCAAAATACTCAATACCTTTGCATCCATGCGTAGTTCCCTTTTGGGTCCCTAATTGGTCCCATCCTTCCCCTTACTACCATTTACTATCTATATGCCGAGAGAAAACATTTACATCCCCTTGAAAATGAAAAAAATGAAAATCGCTTATTGTCACGAGTAGACTTCAATGAAGTTACTGTGAAAAGCCCCTAATTACATCCATACTGCCATATAAGACATTTAGTCACCCATTGTTCACCTGAAAAATAAGCGCATTGTTATTTAATTTCCATGCCACTGGGTTTCTACACCAAAGCAGAACAAAAGTGTATTCCTGCTGGCAAAGTTCCTTCAGACCCTACATCCCAGAGTACTTAAGGAAGTGGTCCTAGAAATAGTGACTTGGTGGTCATCTGCCAAAATTCTATAGACTCTGGAACAGATCCTACAGATTGAAAGGTAGCTAATGTAACATCACTATTTAAAAAAAGGGGTAGAGAGAAATCAAGGAATTGCAGACCAGTCAGCCTGATGTCGATAGTGGGAAAATTCTAGAGTCCATTATCAAAGATTATAGCAGAGCACTTGGAAAACAGTGGTAGATGCATGCAGAGACAGTATGAATTGAGGAAAAGGAAATCATGCTTGACAAATCTTCTGGAATTCTTCGAGGATGTAACAAGTAGAGTTGGTGAGGGAAGCCAGTGGATGTGGTTAATTTGGACTTTCAGAAGGCTTTTGACAAAGTCCCATATAAAGGTTTAGTGTGTAAATTTAAAGCACATGGAATTGAGAATGGTGTTTTAGCGTGGGTAGAAAACTGGTTGGCTAACCAGAAGCACGAGCAATTCCAAGCTCAGCAGAAGCATGGAATCCACACTACCCCTGCAGAACCATTTCAGATTACAGAATTCTCGCAACAGGCCCAGGACTGGGCCAACTGGAGAAAACATTCACAAGGTGCAGAACTGCTTCAGCATTACGCAAAAAAGATCAGAAAGACCAGGGGCGGGATTCTCCGACCCCCCGCCGGGTCGGAGAATCGCCCGGGGCCGGCATCAATCCCGTCCCCGCCGTGTCCCGAATTTTCCGCCCCCCGAGATCCGGCCGGCGAAGTCCTTTCGACACGAGCTGGCGTGGCGCCAAAGGCCATTCACGCTAGCCGGCGGAGTGGGAACCACTACGGCGCGGGCCTAGCCCCTCAATGTGAGGGCTTGGCCCCTAAAGGTGCGGAGAATTCTGCACCTTTGGGGCGGCCCGACGCCGGAGTGGTTCACACCACCCCAACACGGCTGGACCCCTCGCCCCGCCTGGTGGGGGAGAATCCCGGTCCTGGTTAGTGCTGTTCTTTACGCAGTAGGATCGAATCACGGACAACGTGATAGCAAGGCAGAAGGTTGATGTGACTTCAATTCTTATGAAGAAATCCTGCAAGCTTTTGATTTTTATTTCAGCATCTGTTTGGAATTTAATGATAGAGAGGGCTAAATTTACTAAAAGAAAGCAAAGACCATTCAAAAGCATGGATTTATTCAAAAATGATCTATATAGGCTGGCAGTAAACTGCAAGGACGGAATCTTAAAGGATGAGCTGATTCATGATTGGATCCTAGTCGAGGCCCGAGGCAAAGCATTATCAGATCACTTACAAGCAGGAGAGGATTTTTAAAAAAATATTTTTTATTCTCCTTTTTCACATTTTCTCCCAAATTAACACCCAACAATAAACAATAATCAGTAACGAACGTAATATCAATCCCCATATCAATAACAACGATCCCATCCAGGGGCTGTTTAGCACAGGGCTAAATCGCTGGCTTTGAAAGCAGACCAAGCAGGCCAGCAGCACAGTTTGATTGCCGTAACAGCCTCCCCGAACAGGTGCCGGAATGTGGCGACTAGGGGCTTTTCACAGTAACTTCATTTGAAGCCTATTCGTGACAATAAACAAGTTAAATTTTTTCATTTTTCCTCCCACCACACCCCAGACATTAGCCCGCGTGTTAACAAAAACAAATGACAAAAAGGAATCAGGAATCACCCATAGTCACCATTAACATATACAGTCCCCCTTCCCCGAACCCTCCCAGCCCCCAACCCCCCAATGTTCGATGTGATCTAATTCTCGAAAGTGCATAATGAATAATGCCCATGAATTGTAGAATCCCTCCATTCTTCCCCTCAGTTCAAATTTGACCTTTTCAAGCGTTAAGAATTCCAGCAGGTCCCCCCCGCCACGCCATGGCACAGGGTGGAGAGGTTGATCTCCACCCTAACACGATCCACCTTTGAGTGATCAACGAAGAGTAGGCTACAACATCTGCCTCCTCGCCCATTTCCAACCCCGGCTGGTCCGACACCCGAATATGGCCTCCCGAGGGCCCGGGTCCAGTTTCACGTGCACCATTTTAGAGATTACCCTAAACACCTCCTTCCAGTAATCCTCCAGCTGTGGACAGGACCAAAACATCTGAACTTGGTTTGCGCCCCCCCACCCCGCAACGTTCACACACATCTTCTACCCCTCAAAGAGTTGGCTCATCCTCGCCCTTGTAAGGTACGCTCTATACACCACCTTCAGCTGTATCAGCCCCAACCTCGCACGCGAGGTGGAGGCGTTCACCCTCCAGAGCACCTCACACCAGAACCCCTCCTCCATACCCTCTCCAACTCTCCTTCCACTTTGCCTTGATCCCTTCTAGCGGCGCCTTCTCCTCCTCCAAAATAGCACCATAAACCGCCGATACTATCCCCTTCTCCAGTCCCCCCGTTGTCAGCACCTCCTCCAGCAATGTGGAAGCCGGCTCTACTGGGAAGCTCTGTATCTCCTTTCTGGCAAAGTCTTGAACCTGCATGTATCTAAATATTTCTCCCTGCTCCAGCCCGTACTTCGTTCCGAGCTCCTTCAATCCTGCAAACTGACCCCCAAGAAATAAATCTTTTAGTGTCCGAATTCCTTTCTCCTCCCATCTTTGAAAATATCCATCCCCCTTCCCTGGCTCAAATCTATGGTTCCCCCGAATCGGTATTTCCCTTGACCTGCCCCCAACCCGAAGTGCTGTCGAAAGTGCCTCCAAATTCTCAACAAAGCTATTACTACCGGACTCCCTGAGTATCTCCCCAAGGGAGCGGCGCTGTCGCTAGCGCCTTCAATCCCGAACCCCTACCCAAACTCTCCTCCATTCTGACCCACTGTGGGTCAACCCCTCTGCAGTAGCACCTTTTTAATTCTGGCCACCTTCCCTCCCCATATGAGCGAGGTAATCAACCCTTCAATCTCTCTAAAAAATGGCTTTGGCAGGAAAATCGGCTGGCATTGAAAAATAAGCAGGAATCACGGCAGCACATTCATTTTAATCGCCTGTACCCGACCCACCAGTGACAGAGGGAGATCATCCCACCTTGTCAGATCAGCTTTCACCCTCCCCACCAAACTAGAAATGTTGTTACTATGGAGCCCCCCCCCCCCCCCCCCCCCCCCCCCCACCCCCCCCCCACCCCCCCACCCCCACCCCCCCACCGATCTCGAGCAACCTGCAACCCCAGGTATCCAAAGTGAGTCCCTGCCTTACGGAATGGCAGCCCCCACCCCTGGCTGAGACACCACAAAATATTCACTCTTGTCTAAATTTAGTTTGTACCCCGAGAAAGACCCACAAACCCGAAGCAGCTCCAGTATTCCCCCTATTGACACATTTGGTTCCGACACATATAATATCAAGTCAGCGGCATATAAAGACACCCTAGGCTCTACCACCCCCTCCATACCCCCAAAACTTCTTAACGCGATGGCCAATGGCTCAATCGCGAGTGCAAACAGCAGGGGGGACATAGTACATCCCTGCCTAGAGGAAAGTATTCTGAGCTGATGTTATTTGTGTGGACGCTGGCCCTCAGCTCCTTATATAATAGCTTTACCCAGTCCACAAATCTGGGTCCAATTCCGAACTGCTCTAGAACTGCCATCAAGTACCTCCATTCTACCCGGTCAAGCGCTTTCTCGGTGTCCAGTGCCACAACCACATCTGTTTCCTTCCCTTCCGCCAGTACCATAACCACGTTCAATACCCTCCTAATGTTAGAAAAGAGCTGGCTCCCTCTCACAAACTCCATCTGATCTTCACCTATCACCTTCGGGAGGCACTCTAGCCTACCTGCAAGACTTTTGCCAATATCTTTGCGTCCACGTTTAAAAGTGATATGGGCCAAGACGACCCACACTCCGTTGGATCCTTATCTTTCTTAAGTAACAGGGAAATCAATGCCTGGCCAAAGTTTGTGATAACACCCCCTTCCCTATCGCCTCCTCAAACATCCCCACCATCAGCGGTATCAGCTTATTTCTGAATTTTTTATAATATTCCACCGGAAACCATTCCAGCCCTGCCACCTTCCCCGACTGCATTATCCCAATCGCATCTTTTATCTCCTGCTCCATTATCGCCCCCTCTAATATAGCCCTGCCCCCTCCCCTAACCCTGGGTACTTCAGCCCATCTAGAAATTCCTGCATCTCCCGGCCTCCCCCAGGTGGCTCTGATCTGTACAATCTCTCATAGAATTCCTGAAAGACCTTGTTAATCTGATCTGGAGCTACCACCAACTTCCCTGCCCTGTCCCACACCTGGACAATTTCCCTTGCTGCAGCCTCCCTACGGAGCTGACCCGCCAACATACGCCTTCTCTCCATGCTTGTAAACTTCCCCTCTTGCTCGGCTCAATTGGTGTACCGCTTTCCTGGTAGATAGTCTGTCAAAGCGCGCCTGGAGTTCCTTCCTCTTTTCCAACTGCGCTGGGTCCCTTTCTTCTGCATATCTGTCTACCCCATTGTCTAGCCTAGCCTTGAACGAGATCACCTCACCCCTCACCACCGCCTTTAAAGCCTCCCAGACAACTGCCTTTGACACCTCACCCGTGCAGTTAAAACCTACATATTCCTCGATTACTTTTTAAATTTTGTCACAGAACCCTCGGTTCCCCAACAGTCCCACATCTAACTTCCACCCTGGCCTCTATAACATCCCCTTCTCTAGTACCATATCCACCCAATGTGGAGCATGATCTGATATTGCAATTGTCGAGTACTCCGACCCCTTAACTCCAGTCAGCAGCGCCTTCCCCACCATGAAAAAGTCAATTCGCGAGTACAGCTTATGGACCGCTAAGAAAATGTGTACTCCCGCTCCCTCGGGTGCAGAAACCTCCAATCTATCTATATTTTGCTGTATTCTCTGACAGTCCGCCTCGCTATCTGCAACTCCACCAATCATAGTATCATCTGCAAACTTGCTCATCAGACCACCTATACCGTCGTCCAGATCATTTATGTATATCACAAACAACAGCGGTCCGAGCACAGATCCCTGTGGAACACCACTAGTCACCTTTCTCCATTTTGAGACACTCCCTTCCACCACTACTCTCTGTCTCCTGTTGCCCAGCCAGTTCTTTATCCATCTAGCTAGTACACCCTGAACCCCATACGACTTCACTTTTTCCATCAACCTGCCATGGGAAACTTTATCAAATGCTTTACTGAAGTCCATGTATATGACATCTACAGCCCTTCCCTCATCAATTAACTTTGTCACTTCCTCAAAGAATCCAGACCCCCCCCCTCCCCCCCCCCCCCCACTATCAGCTTGTGAGTGTCCAAGTCGGGGATGGCCCCACACACCATCGCGAATCCCACATTGTCCCAATTGGGACCATATACACTTAACAGCGCCACTAGCCTCCCCTCCAGTGCTCCGGTCACAATCACATACTTACCCCCCACTGATCTGCAACCACCTTCTCCATCTGGAACCGTACCCTTTTGCTGACCATTACCGCTACCCCTCGAGTTCTTCCGTCAAATCCAGAGTGAAACACCTGACTAACCCAGCTGTTTTTAAGTCTGACTTGGTCCTTCACTCTCAGCTGAGTCTCCTGCAGCATTGCTACATCGGCCTTCAAACTTTAAAGATGCGCAAGCATCCTTGACCTCTTGACTGGGCCTCCCAGCCCCCTCACGTTCCACGTGACTATCCTAACTGGGGGTCTCTTATCCACCATCATCATACCACTGGGCCCTGCCCCATGAGTCTGACCTGTTCCTTTCCATTATTAACATCGAACCCCCTCCCTCCCTCCCTCCCAGAATTCCCCCCTGCACTTCCCCTCGAACAAATCTCAGCCAGCATCGATCCTCCCCCACCCCTCCACTTTCTCACGTCATAGGCCCATCAAAACCTGATAACCAGGTTCCCTCCAATGTCTGCAGACCTCCTCTCTCCTCACCTCTGTTCACTAGCCGACTTTAGTTAGCTAGTGCGGGTAGTCCTCCTCTCCCCCAAAAAAGCATACTGTCCCCTCCCACCCAGTCCCAGAAGAAAAAGAAAAACAATCTAACCCATGCAATTCAATGAAATAACATATAACCGTTGCAACAAAAAAAAGGAGCGAAAATGCCAATCAAACCAAACAAAAACTTAAACTCTATAACAAAGTGAAGTCAAGTAAATTACAGTAGAGGTCAGCGAAAAGAAAGTTATAACATTTATACATTTTCCAGCTCTCCAATCACAGTCCACGATCTCTCTTCCAGCTCCACTCCTCACTTCTGTCCCAAGCCTTCTGCTTTCATGAACGCCTCAGCCACCTCCCCCATTTCAAAATAAAAATTGTCGGCATTGGACGTCACCCTCAGCTTTGCCGGGTATACCATACCAAATCGCAGTCCCTTGTTGAACAGTGCTGCCTTCATTCGGCTGAACGCTGCTCATCTCTTTGCTAACTCCACCGTCAAGTCCTGGTAAATTCGAACTCTAGCGCCATCCCACTGCACCTCCTTCTGCTTCGCCCAGTTTAACACCTCCTTCATGTGGTATTTATGGAAGCAGATAATTTGTGCTCTCAGTGGCACGTTTACTTTGGGTATCGGCCTTTACGACTGATGAGTTCGGTACAGTTCATAACGGGAGGGGTCTTCACCCTCCCCCATCAACTCGGCCAGCCTCTTTGCAAAGTACTCAGTTGGCCTTGAGCTCTCTGCCCCTTCAGGTAAGCCCACAATTCTCAGATTTTGCAGCCTCGAGCGGTTCTCCAGGTCCTCGAGCTTTGCCTGGAGTCATCTGTTGAACTCCACCACCTTCTATAGTTCGTCTACCATCGAGGTGAGCTGGTTGCTGTGCAGCGACCTGGCCTCCTCCACTTCCTTCACCTTCTCACCTTGTTCTCTCACCTCGGCCGATGTCTTTACCACATCCACCCTCACCGGGCAATTGCCTCCTCCATCAGTGATCTCAGTGCGACTGCCATCTCCTTCCTCAAAGCCTCTATGTGCCTCGCAAACTGCTTTTCCAGCTCCACAGCCATCACCGCGGTCATCCTTTCCACTGTAAGTGGTGCGGCCCCACCATGCAGTCCGGCATCTGCCATCTTGTCAGCGCTTTTACCAGTCCTCTCCTTTGGCAGCGAGCCCTCGTTTCCTCCCTTCTTCACAGCTGTTTTTGGCATCCCTTAACCACTTAATGTTTTTCTTCTTTCTTCAATCTCGAAAAAAATAATAAAATAAATTTAAAAATTAAATTTAAATTTTTTTAAAAAATAATTAAACAACTTTTTAAAAAAAAATTAAAAATTTAAGTTCAAAACATCTCTTCTCCCGGGACCGGACTTCAAACATCCTAAACATACATTTTCAGCGGGGGGCCACCCAGTGTGCGTTGCTCCCCCTCTACATCTATGCTGGATTCAGGCCTTGCCTCAGGCCACGCTCCTCCCCCGCCACTTGCTTCGGGCTCGATGCCCCTGGTTCTCCGGTCATGGGGGTCCCTACCAGCTCGAACCGGCGCCCGTCCCTCAGGCCCCAACGGACGAAGAAATCCCGTCCGGCGAAACCACGGGGATCCCCCCCTGGAAAACACCAAAATACCGCGGACCGCCGGGAGCCTGTGACCAGCGCGCAAGCAGGAGAGGATTTAACATTTGTAAAAGCAGTGCAAATTGCGAGGCAAAGAGAACTCCGAAAACAGAATCAAGTGTTGCTTGCAGGGAAGTGGAAAAGATTGAGCAAGACCATTTAGTTTATACACCATAGAAGAGAACGTGAGTCAAAGCCTGTGGTGATAACCACTGTAGATATGCATACTTGCAGCAGGGGGATGTATGGCTGTACCTGTAATGCAGGTTCCTCCGGTAAGCCCCTGCCGGCTAGCTCTGCCCACAGGAAGCTTGTGTATAAATATGCGTGTGAGTCACTCAGACCCTGGTCTTCAGTCGCAGCCGAAGGAATAGCATCACACAGCAATAAAGCCTCGATTGAATTTGTCTCTCGTCTTTGAGTGCAATTGTTAGCGCCACAATTTATTGCTGTGTGATTTTCCGTACACCATGGACATCCGAATCAAGCCTGACCGTCTGCAGCTGGATCCGCAGTTGCCCCCCGCCAGGAAAGACTTTGTTCACTGGCTTGCAGTCTTCGAGGCCTACATCTCTTCAGCGGACCCTCACCCGACGGAGGCTCAGAAAAAGCAACTCCTGTACTCCAGACTTAGCTCCAGTGTTTTTCCGCTAATTCGAGATGCGACTGACTACACCAGAGCAATGGAACTGCTCAAGGAGAACTATGCACAGTCGACGAACACCCTGTCTGCGACGCATCAACTCTCTACTCGCGTCCAGCAGCCGGGTGAGTCGATTGAGGACTTCTGGAGGACCCTTATACCTCTGGTACGAGACTGCGACTGCCGGGCCCTCACAGCCATGGAACACTCGACTTACTCATGCGCGATGCCTTTGTTACAGGCATTGCATCGGACCCCATCCAGCAACGACTGCTGGAAGGGGCCGCCCTCGACCACGCGGCCACAAAGACTTTCCATGATGGCCGCCTCCCGTAGTGCGCGATCTTACTCCGCTAGCCGCTCGGCCCACCCGTCCTACCCCTCGTGGACCCCTCAAATGGCCCCCCAGGCCCATCCGTCCTACCCCTCGTGGACCCCGCAATCGGCCCCACCAGCAGGTGTCCCTGCGCACTACGCCTGCGCTGCTCGCCGCACCGCGCTCCCTGGGGGTCCCCACTGTTACTTCTGCGGTCAGCAGAAGCACCCCCGCCAACGCTGCCCGGCCCGCACCGCGACCTGCAAAGCTTGTGGCAAGAAAGGCTACTTTGCAGCGGTGTGTCAGTCCCGGAAGGGTTGCCGCTATCGCGCCCCCGTTCCCCTCACCTCAGCCGATCGCACAATGGGCCCTGCCGTCCGCTTCCCCCGACCCCACGTGCGATCAGTGGGCGCCGCCATCTTTCGCCGCCCCGCCACGTGCGCTCCAAGGGCGCCGCCATTTTGTCCCGACCCCACAACGTGCGCTCCATGGGCGCCGCCGTTTTGTCCGCCGCCACCTTCTCCCACACAGGTACTCCAGACGCCGCCATTTTGTCCTCCCCGGGACGGGGACACGGGTCGCTACCGCTCCTCGTCGGACTCATCTGACTCGACTGCTGATCGCCCGCTACTCGCCTCTGTTACGCTCGACCAGGTGCGTCCTCGCAACCTGGCACCCTCTTCCACATCGGTGCTGGTCAACGGCCACGTGACCTCCTGCCTCATCGACTCCGGGAGCACCGAGAGCTTCGTCCACCCGGACATGGTAAGGCGCTATTCCCTTGCGGTCCATCCCGCCAACCGGCAGATGTCTCTCGCCTCCGGTTTCCACTCTGTCCCAATCCGGGGTTTCTGCCTGGTTAAACTTAATGTACAGGGCGTGGAATTCGACCGTTTCCATATGTACATTCTCCCCAACCTCTGCGTGTCACTCTTACTAGGCCTGGATTTCCAGTGCAATCTCCAGAGCTTCACCCTCAAATTCGGCGGACCCCTACCTCCCCTCACCTTTTGCGGCCTCGCGACCCTCAAGGTCGAGCCTCCCTCACTCTTTGCAAATCTGACAGCAGATTGCAAGCCCGTCGCCACCAGGAGCACACGGTACAGCACCCAGGACAAGGCCTTCATCATGTCCGAAGTCCAGCGGCTGCTTCGGGAGGGTATCATCGAGGCCAGCAACAGCCCTTGGAAAGCGTACCCCCTCCCCCGCATTTCTGATATGGTCAATCAGATTGCACAGTACCGGGTCTTCTCTACTATTGACCTGAAATCCGCCTACCACCAGCTCCCCATCCGTAAATCGGACTGTCCCTACACTGCCTTCGAGGCAGACGGTCGTCTGTACCATTTTCTTAGGGTTCCCTTCGGCGTCACGAATGGAGTCTCGGTATTTCAAAGAGAAATGGACCGAATGGTTGACCGGTACGGACTGCAGGTCACCTTCCCGTACCTCGACAATGTCACCATCTGCGGCCATGACCAGCAGGACCATGACGCCAACCTTTCTAAATTCCTCCACACCACATCTCTCCTTAATCTCACGTACAACAAGGAGAAGTGCGTGTTCCGCACAGACCGCTTAGCCATCCTCGGCTACGTAGTCCAAAACGGACTACTGGGGCCCGACCCCGACCGCATGCGCCCCCTCATGGAGCTTCCACTCCCCCACTGCCCCAAGGCCCTCAAACGCTGCCTTGGGTTCTTTTCTTATTACGCCCAGTGGGTCCCACAGTACGCGGACAAGGCCCGCCCACTTATCCAGTCCACACATTTTCTCCTCTCGGCCGAGGCACAACAGGCCTTCGCACGCATTCGATCTGACATAGCCAAGGCTGGGATGCACGCAGTAGACGAGACACTGCCTTTCCAAGTAGAAAGCGACGCTACAGATGTCGCACTTGCCGCCACGCTGAATCAGGCAGGCAGACCCGTGGCATACTTTTAATGCACCCTCATCGCCCCTGAAATTCGACATTCCTCTGTTGAAAAGGGGGCCCAGGCAATCGTTGAAGCGGTGCGCCACTGGAGGCATTACCTGGCCGGCAGGAGATTCACTCTCCTCACTGACCAACGGTCGGTAGCCTTCATGTTCAACAACACGCAGCGGGGCAAGATCAAGAATGACAAAATCTTGCGGTGGAGAATCGAGCTCTCTACCTTTAACTACGAGATCTTGTATCGCCCTGGCAAGCTCAACGAGCCTCCAGATGCCCTCTCCCGAGGTACATGTGCCAGCGCACAAGTGAACCAGCTCCGTGCCTTGCACGAGAGCCTTTGCCATCCGGGGGTCACTCACTTGTACCATCTAATCAAAGCCCGCAATCTGCCCTACTCCGTCGAGGAAGTACGGACAGTCACCAGAGACTGCCAGGTCTGTGCAGAGTGCAAGCCGCAATTCTACCGGCCAGATCACGCGCGCCTGGTGAAAGCGTCCCGCCCCTTTGAACGCCTCAGCGTGGACTTCAAAGGGCCCCTCCCCTCCACCGACCGCAACACCTACATCCTTAGTGTGGTCGATGAATTTTCTAGGTTCCTCTTCGCCATCCCATGCTCGGATAAGACGTCTGCCAACGTCATCAAGGCCCTGGATTCCATTTTCGCCCTGGATTCCATTTTGGCCCTGTTCGGTTTCCCCGACTACATCCACAGTGACAGGGCATCCTCATTCATGAGTGATGAGCTGCGTCATTTCCTGCTCAGCAGGGGTATCGCCTCCAGCAGGATGACCAGCTACAACCCCCGGGGAAACGGGCAGGTAGAGAGGGAGAACGGGACGGTATGGAGGGCCGTCCAGCTGGCCCAACGGTCCAGGAACCTACCAGCTGCTCGCTGGCAGCAGGTCCTCCCTGACGTGCTCCATTCCATTCAGTCACTACTGTGCACCGCAACTAACAGTACATCCCATGAACGTGTTTTTGCCTTCCCTAGGAAGTCTACATCCGGGGTGTAGCTCCCGACGTGGCTCACGACTCCGGGCCCAGTCCTTCTCCGTAGGCATGTCCGGCACCACAAGTCGCAACCCCTGGTGGACAAAGTACGCCTTCTCCACGCCAACCCTCAGTATGCCTACGTGGAGTTCCCCGATGGCCTCCAGGACACAGTCTCGCTCCGGGACCTGGCTCCCTCAGGTACTGATCCCATGCCCACGCTCCTTTTTCCCCCCGCGCCACCCTCCTTTTCCCCGCCGCCCCCCTATTCGTTCCCACCAGGTCCATCCCTCGTCCCCCTGCCCACACTGGAGGACAGGGAAGATTCCGGCTTGCTCTCGGAGTCATCCAGCCAGCACCTACACCGCCAGCACCTGCACCGGCATCGCCACCACAGCTACGCCGATCACAGCGGAATGTTCGACCACCGGTTCGGCTCAACCTGTAACCTGCTGACTGCATGGACTCTTGGTTTTCTTTGTTTGGACCCTTTTGTAAATATATCGTCCCTTGTATCATAGTTACACGTCACCCCCGCCGGACTCATTTTTACAGGGGGTGAATGTGGTAATAACCACTGTAGATATGCATCCTTGCAGTAGGGGGATGTATGGCTGTACCTGTAATACAGGTTCCTCCGGTAAGCCCCTGCCAGCTAGCTCCGCCCACAGGGAGCTTGTGTATAAACATGCGTGTGAGTCACTCAGACCCTAGTTTTCAGTTGCAGCCGGAGGAATAGCATCACACAGCAATAAAGCCTCGATTGAACTTGTCTCTCGTCTTTGAGTGCAATTGTTAGCGCCAAAAAGCCTAAGCCTGACAAAGTGGGGAAAACGTGTTGTCATTTTGAAATGTCTTTGGTGTGGCAGGAACAAACTGCACAAGGAAGAATGAGAGTGCGACAATTGTGGAAAAGCTGTTGCTTGAAAACACTGACAATCTAAACCGAGGGAGAAAATGTTAAAACAGAGCCACATACAAGAAGGGGAAGAACCACAAGCAAAGGAACTAACCTTCCTGGGGGAGGTAATTGATACGGAAAACAAGAACACAAGAAATAAAGCAGGAATAGACCATATAGCCAGTCGAGCCATTAAATACAATCAT
Source organism: Scyliorhinus canicula (assembly GCF_902713615.1). NCBI lineage: Eukaryota > Metazoa > Chordata > Chondrichthyes > Carcharhiniformes > Scyliorhinidae > Scyliorhinus > Scyliorhinus canicula. The sequence continues at coordinate 104,123,694 of NC_052148.1, read as the reverse complement.
AGCTGATCTTGGGGTGCAACTCCACCATCCCACCCACTCCCCATAATCACTTGATTCCTAAGAAAACAAACATTTGTCTATCCCAGCCTTGATTGTATTCAATGATGGAGCATCCAACTCCTCCGTGGTAGAGAACCCCAAAGATTCAAAATCCTTTCAGTGAAGTAATTTCTTCTAATCTCAGTCCTAGATGATCGGCCCCTTTTCTGAAACTGCGCCACTGTGCTTTAGATTACCTAATCAGAGGAAACAATCTCTCAGGTCTATCCTATTGAGCCCCCTCAGAATCCTATCTGCTTCAATAAGACCACCTACCATTCTTCTAAGCTCAAGAATATAGGCCCAATTGACTCTACCTCTCATCAAAGGACATCCCCTTCATCTTAGGGACCAATTTAGTGAATCTCAGAAAAAACAATGGGCAGCTGGAAAAGCCTCATGCGAGGCAATTCATCATCATAGATTTTACTCTGATTTACTGGCAGTTTTACAATTAAAACAATATATTGGTTTCTACAGGGGAAGGATGGATATGTGATGTTCCGGAATTGTCAATGGCTGGTTGATACAGAAACAGCTCCCAGTCTCTCCAGTGTTGTCATTAACCATTTTGAATCAGTAAAAATTGTTCAGGGACTCAAGAAGTGTAAATCAGGACATCGGATGAGTTTAATCAAAGTCTCCCATGCTGCTTCCATAACAGGTACATTTATTTGCTTTAGTTAAAGGGATTAATCCTTCATAATCCACAAACTGAAATTGTTTTCCTTGCAGTATGATTTTCTTTGTAGTATATTTTACAGCAACCAATGTGATAGGCTGTACCTCTATGTCTGATCCTGTGGGTATGTAGAGGTAGACGGTGTCAATTTTTTAAAAAACTGTCCCTTAAAAAGGCAAACTATTGGATTTCATTAGTAATCATTCAGAAAATAAATTATATAGTTTTACCAAACACAGTGAGGTTATTTAGCCTATTGTGTCTGTCCCGTCCTTCTGAAAGAGCTATCTACTTCCATTGCCAATTCCCCATGCTATTTAGAATAGTTTTGTTTCACATATTTTGCTTCCATTATTGCTTTTAAAAAGCTAGGCAAAATAAATTAAATTCTCTCTTATTTTGATACTTTATGCCCTCTATTGACCCATTAAGCAGTGAAAATAATTTGTCCCTTTTTACTTTATCCTTGAACAAGTTTTGAACTTGAAATTTGAATATCTCGATTAAATTTCTGTAATGAAAAGAGCCTTTCCAAAAGCACTCAGAATTTTTCAATAAATATTTGTGTATGTATAATTAATAGGATTCTAGTGTATCTGACAATACATTTGACATTCAATGATGTGCTATAATACTGAGAATAGTTCATTGGTGTGCTATAATACTGTGAAAAGTTTTGATAAATCTTTAATACATTATACATCTGCACGTTATCAAAGCAATAAAGTAAATGGAAATTTAAAAACTACAATTTTAATACTCACCCCACATTATCATTCAGAATATATTTTACATTCAAAAATTTTAAACATCAATAAATATAATTCATTTCAACCAAATTTAATGCACAATAATTTTGCATAGTCTGGATACAGACTTGTATTTAAATATTGACCAGTTAGAACAGTAGAATTCCTACAGTGCAGAAAGAGGCCATTTGGCCCATTGAGTTTGCACCGACTCTCTGAAAGAGCACCCTACCAAGGCCCACTTCCCCACTCTATCCCCGTAATCCCGTCTAATCTTTGGGCAATACGGGGCAATTTGGCGTGGCCAATCCACCTAACGACATCTTTGGACTGTGGGAGAAAACTGGAGCACCAGAGGAAACCCATGCAGACACTGGGAGAAAGTGCAAACTCCACACAGTCACCCAAGGCTAGAATTGAACCCGGTCCCTGTGGCTGTGAGGCATCAGTACTAACTTCGTGCTACTGTGCTGCCCCTCAATGCGAAAAACCTAAAAACGGGATAAAATTCAACTTTTCTCAACTATGACCCACTGGTAAAATTGCATTCTCAAATGTTGCATGTTTCAAAGCCAGATATTCTTATGATTTTGTTTGTGATTTGCTGACTACAGGAAAAAAAGGCATTTGTTTTGTTTTTCATTAGCCACATACTAATGGTAATTAAATTATTATTATTCCTTAGATTTTGAAAAGAAAGCTGACGACAAAATTATAGTTGCTCCTGTCCCTGATGTGGAAGGAAGAATATATCATGTCACCAAGGACATGAAAAAACACCTCAAGCAACTACGTTCTGAACGAGAACTAGGCCAAAGGACATTTCCATTAGATCTCTGCAGCGCGAATAACTCACTCGGTTGTGAATTGAAGTAGTAAAAACAACTCAAAGCTTTGTATTTTTAATGCTTAATTTAAATTCTATTTCCAAGTAAAATCTTTTAACAAAGTTATTCTTTTCTGAGTTTGAGCAAATGTCATAGCACAACTTTGTAAACTAGTAAATATATGCAGGTTTTTTATGCAAAACCAGCCAAACGAATTCTTTTTAAAAAAAAAAATTTTAATGGGTGATTGATGTGTGGTTTCCTTGTACAGTAGTCCCCCTTTATAACGCGGGTGTTGGGGTCCAAGACCCCCACCCGCGTTGTAACCGAGCCGCGGATATCCATGATGGGGGTTTTAAATTTATTTAAAAATCTATGCTAGCGCTTCCCATTGAGTGTCTACGGGGGGGGGGAAGAGGTCAGACCCCCGAAGACTCACAATGGGAAGCGCTAGCATAGATTTTTAAATAAATTTAAAACCCCCATCGAGGATCCAATTAAAATTTCAGCGGCCGGCTCACTTTGATCCGGAGAGAAGCTGCTCTCACTGAAATCAGCCGGCCGCTGAATTGACACTGCCCCTGCTCTCCTCCCTCCAATCCAACTTTTAAGTTTTAATGTTTCTGATTGGAGGGAGAGAGCAGCCGGCAGTGTCAATTTCTTTTTTTCCTCCGGCTTGCCCCCTCTCCCCCCACATCCTCCAACTAGACCCCTCTCCCCCCACACCCTCCGGCTCGCCCCCTCTACCCCCCCAACACCCTCCGGCTCGCCCCCGCAGGGGGGTCTCCCCACACCCGCAGGGGGGTCTCCCCCACACCCGCAGGGGGGTCCCCCCACACCCCCCCCCCCTCCTCTCCCCCCCCCCCCCCCCCCCACACCCGCCCCCCCCCTCCTCTTTAGATTGAATCAAGACAAGATTGTTTTATCATTTTAATTTGTGGCATCTATGAAGAAATCATAAAAGTTTGCAAAATATATCCTCATTAATGAGCATGTAAACATCTTTGTATCTTTATAGTTGCTGGATTTTTGAATTGTAGATGATGTCAAAATGTACAAGAAGTTAGCATAAAGATTGATTGCAAGACTGTGTGTTAAGAATAGTATGTAATATTTCACTAAATCTGATAACATTATGTTTCAGTATGTATCTGATATACGTGCAGATATCTGGCCTAACCCATAGCTGATCTGACAGATGGGACTTATCTGACACTTAGCATTCTTGGCAAAGATATGGAGCTGGCACAACTTACTCAATCCTGTTTCAACAGAATAAATGGCACAGTTAGTATAAATAGCAAACTGGGCTTATTATGCACATGTGGCACTGTACAGTTTGCACAGCTGTGAAATTCAATACAAGAGGTAAGAAGTCATAAATTAGGAATAGCTCGCACAATAAGCAGACTACAACTGTAGACAATGTAAATTAAGTTCAATTAAGGCTAGTTATTGTAATTGTTGAATTAAAAACTAATGAGTGAAATACTGAATGATAAAAAATGTAAATCCTATGTCTTAAATAAATACAAACTGATCAATGTTGTCATGTTCATCAAAACTTGATATAAAATGGAAAATTGCATTGTAACGAGTATATGCTTGTGATCACCCTCATGAGGATCATAAGGAATCACTCATTGATCCCCCTGTGGGGTTCTTGAAGTACGAGTTCCCATGGTAACGGAGGCCTGTCCAGTTGGGACTCGCTATCGAGTCTTTTAAGTACTTTCCCAGGCCCGGACTGGAAATTTCTCTTAGTCCCGGGCTGGGACACTTGTGTTGTATGCCACCGGTGCGGCTTTACTTCTGAATTTAAATAAATTTGGTTTATATTAAAAAAATATATAAAATATAATAATCTTTATTGTCACAAGTAGGCTTACATCAAAACTGCAATGAAGTTACTGTGAAAAGTCTCTAGTTGCCACATTCCAGCGCCTGTCGGGTATACTGAAGGAGAATTCAGAATGTCCAAATTACTTGACAAGCACATCTTTTGGGACTGATGGGAGGAAACCAGAGTACCCGGAGGAAACCCACGCAGACACAGGGAGAACCTGCAGACTCAGCTCAGACAGTGACCCAAGCCGGGAATTGAATCTGGAGCTGTGAAGCAACAGTGCTAACCACTGTGCTACCGTGCCGCCCTTTACCTTTACTTTTGTGTCTCCTGGATTACTGCACAGGTGATGAGGGTGGGATCTGCAAGTAGTTTTCTCTGTGTCATGATGTTTATCCCACATACCAACTGGTCCCATAGCATCTCCGGCAGGGATGGTCCATACTCACAGTGCTCTTCCGCCAGTTTCCTGAGCTGGTCAGGAACTTGGTTGCAGACACACGAGACAGTCTTCCAGCTGTATTAAAACTATCGCACTGGCCTCAGGTCGTAGTGGTTTGCCACTAAATATACCAGCTTAGTAAGAGTATTTGAGTCTGGGGCCACTGGGTAAGTCAGGCTCTTAATGATGTCGAATGTCTCGTCTCCATGGGCAGCCAAAAGGATTACCTTCTGTTGTGATCAGTGATATGACCGTTGTAATAAGATGCACAAAACATCTAGCTGTTTAACTAGGAAGATGATTCATTAATGAACATGTGGAAAGATAACTAACAGATTACTGTACAAACCATAACTACTATATGAATTCAGCGAATTCTACTGGAACTACTCTTAAGTGTGATTCGTCTTGTTTGTCCTACTACCAACTGTCGGGTATCTCAAGTCACGTGAAGGATGTCTGATGCCACCAGCTGGTTGAAGGTCACATTACTAACTATCTACAAAACTGTGCACAGGCATATCACCATACTGTTGGACATCCCCTGAATCAGAAATCCGGACTCCCTGTAGACAACACCACCAGACCCCGCCCTCACTCAGTCATGGCACACAAGGACATGGGCCGACAGCCACAAAACTCCAGGACTGTCAGAGTTGCTTCCCCAGAGGACTCTGGAAACAGCCATAAGAGTGCAGTACCTGCGGCCGAAGGTTACGACCCAGACAAGGCTGCCAGATTCACCAGTATGCGTACCGCTCAGGCCGAACGCCAAAGCCATCTCAGGCACAGGCTTGCAAATCCACCAACCCGAATGGAGTAGGGACAGTCCTCTCACATCCTTGGGACCATCGCACTGAACAGCCAATTGCATATGCGGTGTGAATCCTGGTAGGTGCGGAGCGAAGCTATGCACAAATTGAAAAAGAGGGTTTGGCCACGATATCCGGAGTGACGAAAGTCCATTACTGCGTCAACAGCCGACACTCTCCGATAATCACAGACTATAAATCCTTGCGAGGCCTTGTAGCCACCTGGAGTGGCCACGTCCCGATTTCAAAATGGATACTCGAAAAGAGTGCAGGGAAAAATGGACAGCACTAGAAAAACAAGCAGGTGCAAAGTTCTTGTGGATTGGAACTTGCAGAACCCAGACAGAACTGAAACTACAAGCCATTAGCATAGTAATGAGCTATCTCCGGGGACAAAAAGAAACATTGAAACAATCGGTACCAGGGCAGACTTCCCGGCGCCAGTGGAAGCTAAAACAAAGGCAGGCCAACGGTTACCTGGAGCCCGCCCAACGATCAGGGAACGACCCCGTTATTGGAGAGAATCGATACAAACGATTGGGACATGGTCCAATTAATTGGGACCAAGTCCAGGGTCTGCCCCGAAGGGCGCGAAACCCCTTAGGGTATAAAACAGAGTCCCCAAGGTCAGTTCGCGCTCTTGAGAACTCTTACCTTCTCCATCTTCACCTTGGCATTTGGCTCTCGCGACGAGAGGCCCGCCAAGCACCAGCCAAGTAATTCTAAGGTCAACGCACGCTATGAGATAGACGCTCCTAGCTACTATTCTATATCAGTTCAAAGCCAGCAGTATCAGAACCGGACAATGGCCATTGTTCCTCTGACTGAGTGGGCCACTCGAAGCTAAGTATAGGTTTTTAGTAGTAGTTGTAGTTTAGTGAGTAGAGTTTGTGCATGAGTAATAATTGACTGTGTAAATAAATGTGCATTGATTTCAAACTTATTAACTGGTATATCGAGTCATTGATCAGTATTCGGCTTTGAACCTTGTGGCGGTATCAGAAAGATACCTGGCGACTCTTAAGCAAAGGTAATTAAAACAGCAAATTAAGGGAAAGTATAACGAGCAACAGCCTTTTTAAGGAGGACAAGGCAATCCCACCGATTAAGCGCTGGGCGCTCTTGCGGCATACGAATAATCCTTTGAGCACTGCCTGGGAACACACATAGCCAATGCTGATGCCCTGAGTCGTCTACTATTACCTGCAAGCTTGCCTCCCCCCCCCCACCAGCCCATCGAGAATAGACATCCTACTTGGCCGCCATCTTCAACGCCGCCATCTTGGGACCACCTCGCTACCACCGACCACGCCGGCTAACCGCAGCTCGGCGCTGTCACTCTCGACCAGTCACAGCCCAAGCACCGCAAGAACTCCATGGTGACCGTCCAGGTCAATGGGCATGAAATGCCCTGTCTGTTTGACTCCGGGAACATGGAGAGCTTCATCCATCCGGAGAAGGTAAGGCGCTATTCCCTCCAGATTTCCTCCGCATCACAAACAGTCTCCCTTGCTTCCGGATCACATTCAGTGCAGATTAGGGGGTACTGTGTCGCGAACCTCGTGATACAGGGTGCCGAGTACGCCAATTTTAAACTCTATGTCCTTCTCCATCTCTGCGCTCCTGTCTTGTTAGGACTGGACTTCCAGTGCAACCTCAGAAGCCTGATTCTGAAATTCTGCGGACCCCTACCCCCTCTCACCGTATGTAGCCTCGCAACCCTTAAGGTCGCTTCTCCCTCGCTCTTAGCGAACCTCACCGCCAACTGTAAACCCATCGCCACCAGGTGCAGGCGGTACAGTGCCCAGGACAGGACTTTTATCAAGTCGGAGGTCCAGCGGCTCTTGAGGGAGGGGATCATCGAGGCCAGTAATAGCCCCTAGAGAGCCCAAGTGGTGGTGGTCAGGACCGGGGAAAAGAACCGGATGGTTGTAGACTACAGCCAAACCATAAATTGGTACACGCAACTCGATGCGTACCCCCTTCCCCGCATAGCGGACATGGCTAATCAGATTGCACACTACCGGGTTTTCTCCATGGTAGATCTGAAGTCCGCATACCACTAGCTTCCGATCCGCCCAGAAGATCACCACTACAGAGCCTTTGAGGCAGACGGCCGCCTCTTCCACTTCCTCAGGGTCCCCTTCGGCGTCACCAATGGGGTCTCGGTCTTCCAAAGAACGATGGACCGAATGGTTTTATTTTAAAATTTAGAATACCCAATTATTTTTTCCAATTAAGGGGCAATTTAGCGTGTCCAATCCACCTACTCTGCACATTTTTGGGTTGTGGGGGCGAAACCCACACAGACACAGAGAGAATGTGCAAACTCCACACGGACAGTGACCCAGAGCCGGGATCGAACCTGGGACCTCAGCGCCATGAGGCGGTTGTGCTAACCACTAGGAAACCGTGCTGCCCTTTGGACCGAATGGTTGACCAGTACGAGCTGCAGGCCACGTTCCCGTACTTGGATAATGTCACCATCTGCGGCCATGATCAGCAGGACCACCACACTAACCTTCAGAAATTCCTCCAAACTGCCCAAGCCCTTAATCTCACCTACAAGGAGAAATGCATTTTCCGCACAACCCGACTAGCCAACCTCGGTTATGTCATGGAAAACGGAGTCCTAGGGCCCAACCCCGACCGCATGCAACTCTCCCTTCCCCACTGCCCCAAGGCCCTGAAAAGGTGCCTGGGATTCTTCTCATATTATGCCCAGTGGGTCCCCAACTATGCGGACAAAGCCTGCCCACTTATCAAAGCCGCCATCTTTCCCCTGACGACTGAGGCCCGCCTGGCCTTCAGCCGCATCAAGGCAGACATTACCAAAGCCGCGATGCAGGTGGTGGACGAGTCCATCCCCTTCCAGGTGGAGAGCGGTGCGTCAGATGTTGCCCTCGCCGCAACCCTGAACCAGGCAGGCAGGCCCGTGGCCTTTTTCTCCCGTACCCTCAATGCCTCCGAGATTCGACACTCCTCTGTCGAAAGGGAAGCTGAAGCCATTGTGGAAGCTGTGCGCCATTGGAGGCACTACCTGGCCGGTAGGATCTTCACCCTCATCACCGGCCAACGGTCTGTTGCCTTTACAGCGGGGCAAGATCAAGAATGATAAGATCTTGAGGTGGAGAATCGAACTCTCCATCTATAATTACGGGACTGTGTAGCACAGGGCTAAATCGCTGGCTTTGAAAGCAGACCAAGCAGGCCAGCAGGACGGTTCGATTCCCGTAACAGCCTCCCCGAACAGGCGCCGGAATGTGGCGACTAGGAGCTTTTCACAGTAACTTCATTTGAAGCCTACTCGTGACAATAAGCGATTTTCATTTCATTTCATTATTGTGTATCGTCCTGGGAAGCTCAATGAAGTTAACTTCATTTTTATTTTTTCAACTTCATTCTAATGTAAAGTGCAGCCTTCTCACGGCCTCCAGTAATTTAGCTCATTGCAGCATGGAGAGCAGTTAAGAGTCACTACAATTACCTTCATTGCGAGGAGGGGAAAATATACACACTTTCAAACATGCGGAGGGGACCTTTGAAGTCCATGCTGAGACGTTCAAAGGGGCGGGAAGCCTTTATAAGATGCGCTTGTTCGGGGCAGTAGAAGTGCGGTTTGCACTCCGCGCAGATGTGGCATTCCCTGGTCACTGACCTGACCTCCTCGATGGAGTAGGGCAGGTTGCGGGTCTTTATAAAATGGAAAAAGCGGGTGACCCCCAGGTGGCAGAGGTCCGCGTGGAGGGTTCGGAGGTGGTCCACTTGTGCATTGGCACAGGTGCCGTGGGACAGGGCATCGGGAGGCTCGTTTAGCTTCCCAGGATGATACAAGATGGCGTAGTTGTAGGTGGACAGTTCTATCCTCCACCGCAAGATCTTGTCGTTCTTTATCTTGCCCCTCTGTGCGTTGTCGAACATGAAGGCCACTGAGGAGGAGGGTAAACCTCTGCCGGCCAGATAGTGCCTCCAATGTCACACAGCTTCAACTATGGCCTGTGCTTCCTTCTCGACCGAGGAGTGGCGGATTGTGGAAGCGTGGAGGGTACGGGAGAAGGCCACGGGTCTGCCCGCTTGATTGAGGGTGGCTGCCAGAGCTACATAGGATGCGTCGCTCTCGACTTGGAAGGGGAGGGACTCGTCGATAGCTCGCATCGTGGCCGTTGCAATGTCTGCTTTGATGCGGCTAAAGGCCTGGCGGGCCTCCATTGACTGGGGAAAAGTGGCTGATTGGATGAGGGGACGGGCTTTGTCGGCGTAATTGGGGACCCACTGGGCGTAATATGAAAAGAAGCCCAAACAGCGCTTGAGGGCTTTGAGGGAGTGGGGGAGGGGAAGCTCCATCAGGGTGCGCATGCGTTCAGGGACGGGGCCTCTCACTCCGTTACGTACTACGTAGCCGAGGATGGCTAGACGGTCGGTGCTAAACACGCATTTGTCCTTGTTATAAGTCAGATTAAGGAGTTTTGCTGTTCGGAGGAATTTTCGGAGGTTGGTGTCGTGGTTGCTGGTCGTGGCCGCAGATGGTGACATTATCGAGATACGGGAAGGTTTCCCGTAAACCGTATTGGTCGACCATTCGGTCCATCTCTCATTGGAAGACCGAGCCCTCGTTAGTGACACCGAAGGGAACCCTTAAAAAGTGGTAGAGTTGCCCATCCACTTCGAACGCAGTGTACTTTCGGTCACTCACGCGGATGGGGAGCTGATGGTAGGCGGACTTGAGGTCCACCGTGGAGAAGACCTTGTACTGCGTGATCCTGTTGACCAGTTCGGAGATACGTGGGAGAGGGTACGCGTCCAGCTGCGTAAACCTGTTGATGGTCTGACTGTAGTCTATGACCATCCTATTTTTCTCCCCGGTCTTTACCACCAGCACTTGTGCTCGCCAGGGGCTGTTGCTAGCCTCAATGACCCCTTCCTTCAGTAGCTGTTGGACTTCGGACCTGATGAAGGTCCGGTCCTGGGCACTGTACCGTCTGCTCCTGGTGGCGACGGGTTTGCAATCCGGGGTGAGGTTTGCAAACAAGGACGGGGGATCGACTTTGAGGGACGCGAGGCTGCAGACAGTAAGGGGGGGGGCATAGGGCCGCCGAATTTGAATGTTAAGCTCTGGAAGTTGCACTGGAAATCTAACCCCAGGAGTGCTGCAGCGCAGAGGTGGGGAAGGATGAAGAACTTGTAGTTTTTAAACTCCCTCCCCAGGACCGTGAGGTCCGCTATGCAGCACCCTGTAATCTGGACCGAGTGTGAACAGGAGGCCAGAGCAATTTTTTGTCTGACTGGGTAAACAGGAAGAGCGCATACCGTGGCGGGGTGGACAAAACTCTCTGTGCTCCCAGAGTCCAGCAGGCAGCTTGTCTCGTAGCCGTTGAGGAGAATCTTCGTGGTTGCCGTGGATAGAGTGCGAGGTCGTGACTGGTCCAATGTGACTGAGGCGAGTCGTGGCAGAAACTCCGAGTCGTCATCCGGCAGAAAGTAGTCACCTGCGGGGTCCTCGGCGCTGATCCAAGATGGCTGCACATGGTGGGGGGTGGACAAAATGGCGGTGCCCGTTCCCCGCACGTGGAATCGGGGGCCCAAAATGGCGGCGCCCGGGGATCGCACGTGGCGTCAGGGGCCCAAAATGGCGGCGCCCGGGGATCGCACGTGGCGGTGGGGGCAGAGAGGTCCGCGGGCCGCATGGGGCCCCTGAGGATAGCGGGGGGAGGACCCACGGTCGCTGCTTGGGACCGCAGAGACCGCTTTTGATTGGCAGACGGCCACAAAGTGGCCCTTCTTGCCGCAGCCCTTGCAGGTTGCGGAGCGGGCCGGGCAGCGCTGACGGGGGTGCTTTGCTTGGCCTCAAAAATAGCAGCGGGGCCCCGTGGGTTTATCAGGGCGCCTTGCGGTGCAGGCCTGGGGGGGGGTCCGAGTCCTTGGGGGTGAGAGAGGTCGCGTTCCACGTTGCCCTGGAGGCTGCCGTGCGGTCGGGGGTGTACGCGCAGGTGTTACGATTCGCAATGTCTAGGGAGGAGGCGAGGGCCCGTGCCTCCATGAGGCTTAAAGTCTCTCTCTCTAAAAGTCTGGCTGATCTGCGAGGACTGTATACGTGCAATGAAAGCGTCTCTGATCAAAAGTTCAGTATGCTCGGCAGCAGAAACCTGTGGGCAGCCGCTGTTCCTCCCCAGCACGAGGAAGGCACTGTAAAATTCGACCAGGGACTCACCAGGTAGTTGCTGCCTCGTGGCCAGTAAGTGCCGAGCGTAGACTTGGTTCACCGGCCATATGAAGTGGCCTTTAAGTAAGTCCATGGCCGCTTTGTAGTCTGTCGTGTCCTCTATGAGCATGTACCCGGTAGTGCCGACGCACGAGTGGAGGATGTGCAATTTAAGTTCCCTCGTCGGGACGTCTTCCGCTGTGCTAAGGTAACTGTTGAAGTAAGACAGCCTGTGCTTAAATGCTGCTGTTGCATTTGCTGCGTGCGGGCTGAGTCGAAGACACTCCGGCTTGATGTGAAGCTCCATCCTTTAAAATCTTGTGTATTAAATTGATGCACAATCAATGGACATGAAACGTAGATAAAGTCCGAACGATAGGCTTTAATACACAAGAAGTAGACCCGGCAGCAGACGTATAGAAGAATGGCAGACTGCCGGGGAACACGGGTTCTTATACCCCGCCTCATAGGCGGAGCTACCTACCTCAGCCAATCGGCTGAGAGGCACATGACATACCTGGGCCAATGGGCAGCGAGTCCTCTGCACCAATGGCAGCTCACACTTCCAGGTACCGTAATACCCCTAGTCATACTACCACACTGAGTCCAACACATGTGCCCACAGCAACGAGTCCAACACCTGTGCCTGCAGCGAAGCCGGAGCTGAGGCAATCACAGAGAACGATTAAGGCTCCGGACAGACACGATATGTGAGCCAATTTCACCCTCGCTGGACTTCAATTTTTAACAGGGGGTGAATGTGGTGAACGTATTGTTACTGCAATTCACCACTGTATTGTATTATTTTGAATACCCTGTAGGCTCCATCTGTGGCTCCGCTCCCTCGGGGGTGGTATATAAATCTGCAGCCTGTAGGCGGCACTCAGTACAGAGCAGTCGCAGGCAGGCACAGATCTAGCTTATTAAAACCACTGTTCACTTCTACTAATCGTCTTGTGTGAATTGATGGTCGCAACAATGTTTTTGGTCTCAATAATTTTTTTAAAATCACTTCTTTACTCGATTGGGCTAAAAGCAGATGGCACCATTGCACAACAAGCTTTTGATGAATCATCTGTCAAATTTGACCATGTTTCCAAACCTTTAGACGTCTATTTCAGCTTGAATCATTGTTAATCAGAGAGTTAAATTTAATAAGAGTATCTGGATCCCTGGGGAATCGCTTGATTCCTTCATTAACGGTCTCTATAGAATGGAAGAATGATGTGAATATGGTGATTTTGTAATCTGAGCTCATCTGAAACAGAATCATGATGCATGTTGCAGACGATTCACTCTGATTTCCTACGAGCTAATGATCTTATATGGCTATCCATCTAGCTAGACTGTCTGGGCTACGTGAACCATCTTCATGGGGAAGAAACCAACCGTCAGTCCACCATATCAGGTCACAAAAATGCAGGAACCGTCCAAATCAGGGAAAACATCCCCTGAACCACCCAGCAGAACGACTGTGCCAGCACTGCCTTTTAATGGCCTTTTGCAGGCGTGAGTTTCTGCATAAAGTCTGGGCTGCAGTTTGTACATTTGCAAGCTACAGCCTGTCTGTGTTCAAGCTTGGCCGAATTTCCCATCACTCTTTGCGGGAGGCCATTTTAAATGGCCACAGGTGATTCATAGAAATTTTTTTTCCACTTGCTATAGGGACATCATTTTGCATTGGGTGTTCACTTGGTTATCGAATGCTGAGTTATCGAATGCCTCAGAGATAGCCCTCTCCTGCACCTCCCTGGACCAACGGCCTCTGTTCACGACGGTGAGGGCCGGGATGTTCTGGGACGCCCCCTCCGGTCTTCTCAAGCTCCCTTCTGTTATGGGCCATCTTTTTCTAGGGGACACATAAAAGGACATGGTGAATTGCAGGCAAGTTGTGCGGGGGTGGTGGGGTAGGAAGGGTTTCTGTAGCTAGTGGCATGTGTATGTAAGGCAGCTGGCCAAAGAGGACAACACAGGTGTTGGGATTTGGTGCAGGGTGGGACTTGAGGGAGATGGGGGCAGGTGGGTTTTGATTAGCCTCTAAGGTTGTGGGGGTGTGATGTGCAGAGTGAGGGACAGGAGTGATGCCAGAGGAACAGAGGTGGTGGCTCACCCGAGCTGTCCGAAGGAGGTTGTTCATTTTCTTGCAGCACTGTGTGCCAGTCCGTCTGGTGAGACTCACCACACTGAGCGCCTTGGCCACCTCTGCCCAGGCCTGGTTAACGACCTTGGGTGGTAGCCTCCTGCCCACCCTGGGGAAGCGAGTGCCCGCCTGTCCTCCACCGCATCCACCATTCTCTTGAGCTCCATGTCCGTGAAGTATGGTGCTACTCTTCATGGAGCCACCTTCTTGGCTGGAATTAGTGTGTGGAGAGTGGAGTTCTTATAAGCAGCCAGCTTGTCAAGCTCTCCAGCGACAATTCCGACACCAGCGAATCCTATGGCGGTGGAAATGAGATTTGCTCTAGATTCACGTGGGCAGAATACTGACCCATTAACATGTCCTGAATTGCTCCAAAAATAGCCCCCCCCCCCCCCCCCCCCCCCCCCTCCCCAATGGGAATGCGAACCACAAGCAATTCAGTCCTGGCATCAAAACCTTAGGCTCCCAAACGGAGAATGTCACCCATAGTGTTAATGTACGACTGAGTACCATCCACATAAGCGTACATTAACACTGCAATGAAGTTACTGTGAAAATCTTCTAGTCGCCTGTTTGAGGGAGAATTCAAAATGTCCAATTCACCGAACAGCGCGTCTTTCGGGACTTGTGGGAGGAAACCGGAGGAAACGCAGACACGGGGAGAACGTGCAGACTCTGTACAGCCAGTGACCATGCTGGGAATCGAACCTGGGACCTGATGTGTTGGGCAAGCTGGGTCGATGTGGACTGCACTTGATGCAGTGTAGCGAGAGACAGACCTCCAACACTTGATAAGATGCAACACGATTTTATTTAACGTCTTAACTACTATACATGCTCAACTGTGGGTTGACACTATACTGACTTGACTGGGGACCTAGTACTAGCCTGACCAGACTTACTAGCTACCGCATGGTGTTTGCACTGTCTAGCTCACGAACCCTGACTGTCTCAGTGGCTGGGTCCCGAGAGAGCAGGAAACCTAGTGCCCTCTGGCTTTATAGTGGTAGTGTCCTGTCTGGTGATTGGCTGCTCTGTTCTGTGTGCTTACTGGTCATCCTATGTGTCAATCACTGCCTGTCTGCACTTCATTATATACATAGATGTATACTGTATTATGACAAGACCCTGACACTGTGAAGCAACAGTGCTAACCACTGTGCTACTGTGATGTACATAGTGATGTAAGAAGATACAGGACCCAGAGTCAGTCTGGAGATGGACACAGTTGGTTTAAGACCGGGAATGGTATTGGCTCCATAACTGTACTTTCTGATGTAAATATGTCCACAGTTGTTAATAAAGACTTGCAGTTAACATACTCCAGACTGGAAGCCTACTTGACGGTCTCAGAAGCAGGATTATTCAGAATTTCTGCCAGTTCTCTGCAGGAGCAATCCAGCTAGTTTTAGTCCCCTTCTTTTTCCGATTTTTTTTTCCTTTCAAGTACTTATTCAGTCCCTTTAAATCTGTGAATAAATCTGTCTCCACCACACTTGCAGGCAATACATTCCAAACCGTAACCACTCACTGTGTAATAAGGTTATTTTCCTCATATTGCCTTTGGTTCTTTTGCCAATTACTTTAAATCTGTGTCCTATGGTTCTTGACCCTTTCACCATAGAACATAGAACAGTACAGCACAGAACAGGCCCTTCGGCCCTCGATGTTGTGCCGAGCAATGATCACCCTACTTAAACCCACGTAACCCGTATCACCCACGTAACCCGTATCCCAACAATCCCCCCCATTAACCTTACACTACGGGCAATTTAGCATGGCCAATCCACCTAACCCGCACATCTTTGGACTGTGGGAGGAAACCGGAGCACCCGGAGGAAACCCACGCACACATGGGGAGGACGTGCAGACTCCACACAGACAGTGACCCAGCCGGGAATCGAACCTGGGACCACTGGAGCTGTGAAGCATTGATGCTAACTGTACCAATGGGAACATAGAACATACAGTGGAGAAGGAGGCCATTCGGCCCATCGAGTCTGCACCGACCCACTTAAGCCCTCACCTTCCATCCTATCCCCATAACCCAATAACCTCCCCTAACCTTTTTCGTCACTAAGGACAATTTAGCATGGCCAATCCACCTAACCTGCACGTCTTTGGACTGTGGGAGGAAACCGGAGCACCCGGAGGAAACCCACGCAGACACTGGGAGAACGTGCAGACTCCGCACAGACAGTGACCAAGCTTGGAATCGAACATGGGACCCTGGCGCTGTGAAGCTTCAGTGCTAGCCACTTGTGCTACCATGCTGCCCTATTTACTGTGTTTCTATTTACTGTGACGATCCTTGACCTGGAAGTAGTACCAACACAAATAAATTAAAGTACAAAAGCTGTGCAGCACACAAAGAGGAAAACAAGAGCTGGAGAGATAGACAGTCAGAACGCCAAGTGAGAGAACTGGATTCCTGGGCAGTCAGAAAGCTAGGACTGCTGCTGCTGTTTCTTTCACTCATTAGTGATTGAATGCCAAAAATTGGCTATACTGTGTGGTAGTTCAGGTGGTTCTGGTGGGTCAATAATACCTCAACCAACAGGAGGTAATAGGTGAGAAGGTTCTGGAAACAAGGGGCGCGATTCTCCGGACTCACGAAAAATCGGGAAATCGGCGGGAAAAACGGGCGCGTTTGACGACGGTCGGGAAGGGTCCATTTCCTGACGTATTCACTTCCGGGAAATGGGCTAGTAACGCGGCCGCGTCAAATACGTGCACCATTATGACGGAACGCGGCGACGACACGAACACGCCCACGTGACGCCGCCCGACGCCGTAAAAAGGCGCGGGCGAGCACAGAATCTGTCGGCCATGATGTCGGAGCCCAGGAGAGCTGCCCCTCGGTTTGTTGAGGCTGATGTGGAGGCGCTGCTCGATGCCGTCGAGCAGAGGAGGGGCATCATCTGCCCGCGTAGAGGGCATCACCAACCTTCCGGCGTGGTACGCCAGGCCTGGCGTGAGGTGGCTGCTGCCATTAGTGCTGTGGGGCAGACCCCTCGCTCTGCAGAGCAATGCACGAAAAAGCTGCACAACCTCACCAGGGCTGCCAGGGTAAGTGCCAAGAGGGTGCCCCCTGGTCACAACCATCCCTCCCCCCTTAACTTAATCACCCACCTGCCCCCCTGGCACGGGGGGGGGGGGGGGGGGGGTGGTGGAGGGGGATTGGGGCAGAGTTATTTGAGGGTGGTTCACAAAGTTGTCACACACCCAGCGCTCTGGCCTCCGTGGAGAGATGCAATGGTCTTATGACAACTTCACCCCCAAACTGTGCCAGTATCTGAACGGACTTCTGATACCTGCCGTATTGTAATGATCTACCTATGTCACCTCCCCCAACAGGCCAAGTCCGCTCACAACACCCGTGAGCGGCACAAGATTGGAGGGGGTTCGCCCAACTTGCACCCCCGACCACATTTGAGCTGAGGGCACTGGACCTTGTTGAGGGGTCTGGCACCCGGGAAGTCGCGCTATGCGAGGTTGGCGGATCTGCAGCAAGTGAGACAACCCTCCTTGACAAACACCCACCCCTCCCCCATCCTCTGTCCCTTCACACACCCTGCCCACTGGGACCGTCCAGCGGCCGGCCGAGCGAATCTAAATAACCCGTTTCATTCTCTTCCCTAGGACGTGATGCCGAACGACCAGGGCCGTCTGGCTGCAGACGGACACAGGCATCTGCCCCCACCTCACCTGGGGCCGAACGACAGAGTGTGCTTAATCAGCGGGGAGTCCCATCCTCCCCAACCCAATCTGCGGAGCAGGACGCCCAGAGGGTGGCAATACCACAAGCCACAGAAATGGCCAGCGAACACCCTGCGGACTCTCAGCGGCCCCATACCATAGAGGAGGCGTTAAATACAGACGACCTCGTGCTTGCGGCACTGCTATCTCCCACACCATCCATCATCCCAGAGACACTCACCCCGGCGGGCCTATTTAGTGATGAGTCTCCTGGGTCACAGTCTGGTTCGCACATCACAGCTGAGCAGGTACAGCAGGCCCGGACACGCGGAGGCCAGGCCAGGCCCAGCATGCAGCTGGCTCCCAGACGTTTTCTGAGTTCCTGGAGTTTCTCAACCCACCCGCACAGCCGATGCCTCAAGAAACCCAGGGAAACAACGACGGGATGAGGGCTGTTTTCCAGACTCTGCAGACGCTGTTAGGGGAGTCGAACCGCGTCCACGAGCAGGGAGTGGTGCCGCTCATGGCAGAGACCCAGGCTGACACCGCACGAGTGGCATCCGTGGTGGAGGCAATGGGTCAGGTTATGCAAGGCATTGGGGTTAATGTGCACGCGTCATCCTCGGCCCTGGACAGGATTGCCCTCTCATAGGCAGCAATGCGCCAGAGCCAAAACGACATTGCCGGCGCCCTGCGGGCCTTGGCCCAGTATCACCAGGTCATGGCCCAGTCGCAGCAGTCAGTCGCCGAGAGCATCAACCGCCTGACACATGTGCTGGATGGTGTCGTGCACTCACAGGTTGAGGTCGCACAGTCCCTGGCGGGAATGTCTAACTCCCTGGACTCCGTGTCTGCAAACCTTCGGATCCTGGTCATACCGTCGCAGGCCTCCAGGACTGGCAGCGCCAGGTGTCGGTGGCACGACGGGGCACCTCCCCGCTCGCACCTCTGTCCCAAAGTGAGGCCCGGGTGCCACCGGGCTCCCCGAGGGAGGAGGGAGGAGGTTTCGGGGCCCGTCCCATTAACTCCATCACGGGACGTCCCGGAATTCTCGGCCTCCCCCCGTCCCATCCCTGGTGCATCGGGTGGGCAGCAGGCAGAGCAGGGTGGCACAACGTCACCCGAGACGCCCGCAGAGCAACCTGGCCCATCAAGGCCGGGTCGCCCCAGGAAACGCTTGCCGAAGGAGAAACAAGTCGAAGGGGGCGATTCGCACCAGTCCTCCTCCACTCCTGCTGTATCATCTGGGGACTCACTTAGACGTAGTGGTAGGGCCCGTAAGGCAACAAAGTGAGACACAGAGTAAGTTGGCATGGATGAAGGGCACAGTTTAGTTGTAGGGGCTAGGGCACCTGTAAATGTTTGTTCACATTAAACGCACTGTTCCACCTTACTTGTAATACCGTGTGATTGTTCCACAGCCACAGGAATCGTGATGGTGACCGAGTGTCGCTGGGGTTGACGAACGGTGAAACTTGGGTGCCGGGTGTGCAGTCCCTGTCCCTGCCCCCACCCCCTCCCACAGCTAGCCCACGCGGGCACGTGATGGAGTGTCCATGACGAACTCAGCGGCCACCAAGGTGGATGGTTCAGCTATTGCCGTGGGTCAGACTCTCTCTAACGATTCTGAGTTCACAGCTCTTCGCAGAGCGGGCTGTCATCATTCCACATGGCACTGATCACACCCGCTGACACAGCCATCAATGTTGTGCCATACCGTCTGGACCCAGTGGTAAGGGTGATGTCGAAGTGGAGCACTGTACACTGAGAGGGAGTGGGGGGGGGGGGGGGGGGGGGGGGGGGGGTGGGGTGTGGTGGTGGCAGTTATGTGTTGACCCTCTGCACGACTAGCGATGCAGGTGGTGGTTTAGTGTTCAGCGGGGACGTCACATGCGACGTGTGAACCATGCTGCCACCAAGGCGTCGCGTGCCCGCCGTCCTCACCGGGTCTGTTGTGCCGCCTCCTGGGCATCACCAGCACCTGGGTCGTGTCTGCGTGCTGTGCACGCCACTCCGCCAGCCTCCTCCTCCTCCTCCTCCTCTGTGCTGGCACCACTGCCACTGGTTTCTCCCTCCGCCTCCTGCAGCAGGTCATCTCCCCTCTGCATCGCGATGTTGTGCAGCGCACAGCAGACCACAACAATGCGAGCGACCCTGTCGGCCTGGTACTGCAGGGCCCCTCCGGAGCGGTCCAGGCACCTGAATCTCATCTTCAGGAGGCCAAGGCAGCGCTCCACCACACCCCTGGTTGCTGCATGGGCCTCGTTGTATCGTGTTTCCGCATTGGTCTGAGGCCTCCGTATAGGCGTCATCAGCCAAGACCTCAGCGGATAACCCCTGTCGCCTAGCAACCAGCCCCTCAGCCGGGGGGACGTCCCTCAAACATCGCAGGGATGAACGACTGCGCCAGTATGTAGGAGTCATGCACACTCCCTGGGAACCTTGCACAGACATTCATGATCCTCATGTGGGGGTCGCATACCACCTGGATATTCATGGAGTATGTCCCCCTTCTGTTTGTGAACACGTCCCTGTCCCCTGCAGGCGGGCGCATGGGGACGTGAACACAATCGATTGCCCCCTGCACCCTCGGTATCCCGGCCACTCTGGCAAATCCACGAGCTCGTGAGTCTTGACTTGCTTGGTCCTTGGGAAAGGTGATGTAGATGTTAGCGATGGCATAGAGGGCGTCGGTCACATCCCGGATGCACCTGTGCACCGATGACTGGGAGATCCCGGAGACGTCCCCGCTCTGAGACTGGAAGGAGCTGGTAGCATAGAAGTTAAGAGCGACCGTCACCTTGATGGCAACCGGGATCGCGTGTCCTCCCCCCGTTCCACGTGGAGCGAGGTGCGCCACGAGGTGACAGATATGTATCACCGTCTGCCTACTCAGCCGGAGTCTCCTCCTGCAGGTGATGTCCGTCATTGTTAGGAAAGAGACCCGGACACGGTACACCCTCGGCCTTGGTCGTCGCCTCTGGCGCCGTGGCTGCACCCTCACTCTCTCCTCCTCCTCCTCCTCCTCCCCATGCTGCTCGACGACTGGCAACTCCTCGGCCCTTCCCTCTGCTGCTGCAGCTGGCCCTGCATCCACTGCGGGTTGTGGGTGTGGATGCTGCTGCATCTCCAAATGCAGTGCAGCGGCCCCAACCACTGCGCAGAACATAGCCGTTCTGTTCACAGACATTGTGCTAACCTACAGAAGGGTGGTGGGGGGCAGAGAAACGGGACATGTTAGACGGAGGTTAGTCGACACCTTGGCAGCCGCCAGCCACGGGATACCTGTGTGTCCCGGTGGCCTGGTCGCGCTGCTGACACGCGGGCAGCCTAACCCCTGGTCACTTTCTGCATCCAACGGGCAGTAAACTATGTCCTCCTCACCGGTGCGTCAGTGGCCTGTGTCCGGAAGCCACAGGGGAACCAGCGGCCGTGTCCTCGTGACCGGCACACCATGGTATGGTGGCAGACATTTTGTTACGGGGTTGGACGGCTCACTCGCTCACTCTCTCCCTAACACCCCCCCCACTCCCACTCCCCCCCCGTCTCCCCCACTCCCCCCTCTGTCTCCCCCACTGCCCCCTCCATCTCCCCCACTGCCCCCCTCCGTCTCCCCCACTCCCCCCTCCGTCTCCCCCACTCCCCCTCCGTCTCCCCCACTGCCCCCCTCCATCTCCCCCACTCCCCCCTCCGTCTCCCCCACTGCCCCCCTCCCTCTCCCCCACTCCCCCCCTCCTACTCCCCCACTGCCCCCTCCATCTCCCCCACTCCCCCCCTCCGTCTCCCCCACTCCCCCCTCCGTCTCCCCCACTCCCCCCCGCTCTGGACCCCCCTCCTGTTCTCAGGGATGCCTTCCCCGTTGTGGCCAGACTCGAGCGGTGCGCTGAGCGGTGCGCTGAGCGTTGCGCTGAGCGGTGCGCTCACCTCCTGGAAGCAGTCGTCTGCCAGCACGACTGGTGATGAACTTAAAAAGCAGGTGTGTTTGACGCTGTGTAAACAGTGCGCGATTAAGTCGGGACTTCGGCCCATCCGGGCCGGAGAATAGCGGGGGGGCCAAAAACTAGCGATTCTGGTCGTGTCGGGGGCGCGTTAGAGGCGTTTGGCGGGAATGGCGACTTGGAGTTTGTGCGGGGTTCGGAGAATAGCGGGAGGGCGTCGGACCAGCGTTGCAGTAAAAATTTGCGACGCCCGCTATTCTCCGATTTTTCGTGAGTCCGGAGAATCGCGCCCAAGCTGTTTCGGCAGAGAATTGGCTAATTCTTAAAGGAAAGGGACTAGAATTCTGTTTGAGCTGTGTGGCTGCAATGGGGATCACACTGGTGGAGTGAACTTCCTACTAACTCAGCGAGACTGTTGTATTTGCTGTTCCATATGTAATTTACTGGGATCACAACTAAATTGGGGCTCTTGCAGGATTAAAGCCACGGACTGAAATGTGTCCAATTTAATTTTCCAGATTTTAAACCAATAATGTCACAATTTACTTTTCGTTGATTGTGGTGGAACGTTTACATGGTTACTTTTAATGCTGAGATGTATTTGGAAAGGGCCTTGTCTGGTCGTGTCGTGCAAAAGTTAGCAACGATTAATTTTCAATCTGCAGGAGAGCACATGGGTTTAATGTAAGATCAGGAGCTAAGAGGAATTATATATTTGAAGAATTGTCTAGAACCCAGGACTTGAGGAAGAAAGGACTGGTGCTGTTAGCGATCAAGTTCAACTGACCAGAATTGAAAAATAAATAGAGATAAGAAAGATTGTCTGAGAAGGAGAAAAATCAGTTAGAGCAGAAAGAGATGAGAGAAATAGCTGAAAAACTCAAAATGGTGCATCAATTTTGATTAGATAAACTTGAGTTGATGAGGAGAAGTGACGGGGACTCAGGACTGCTCTTAATTTTGATTTGATGATGAATTTTCACTTTCTATCTAAATTTAGTGAGGAGGGAGTATCTAGATTTAGTGAGGAGGGAATGTTGTGATATATGTCTTGTCATTCAAGAAAATTGCCACAAATCTGGATTAGCTGAAGGAACAGTGGATTATGTTCTTGCAAAGATACAGAAGCCTATAGAAATGTTTCCTCTTAGGAGAGCACTCGTGTGATTATAAGGAAGTAAAGACTGCTCTACTCAATGCCTATGAAATGGTGCCAGATGCCGACAGGCTGAAATTTACTGGTCTGGTTTGACAGGTGGTGTAGTCATTCAAGGTGAAACAGGACTTAATCTAAAGGGGGATGATGTTGCTGGAGTAATTCAAAAATAGTGTCCCTTTAGGGTTATTGTCACACCTGGAAGACCACAATGTTTTACAATAAAGGAAGTCTAGGTAATGACATATGAGTATGGCTTAACTCAGAAGACTATTAGTCGCTGGCTCCAATTTGGAACCTTGGAGAAACTGGAATGAGAGGCACAGTAGCACAGTGGTTAGCACTGTTGCTTCACAGCTCCAGGGTCCCAGGTTCGATTCCTGGCTTGGGTCGCTGTCTGTGAGAAGTCTGCACGTTCTGTCCGTGTCTGCGTGGGTTTCCTCCGGGTGCTCTGGTTTCCTCCCGCAGTCCAAAGATGCGCAGGTTAGGTGGATTGGCCATGATAAATTGTCCCTTAATTGGAAAAAATAAATTGGGTACTGTAAATTTATAAAAAGAAATAACGATAGAGGCTAAAACATTATGGGCGGGATTTGCCAGTCTGCCAGTCACTTTTCCCTGCGTGGTGCACCCCTGCCGGCAGCGGGATTTTCTGTTCCTGCAGCCGGCCAAGGGGTTTGCCATTGTGGTCACCCCATGCCGTCGGGAAATCTGTGGGCATGGGTGCGCTGCCGGTGGGGATCCTGCCGATGGAGATTTCTGCAGTACATGTTTTCAAGAAGCAGTTAGATATAGCACTTGGAGCGAAGGGAATCAAAGGATAGGGGGAAGGTGGGATCAGGCTATTCAGTTGGATGATCAGCCATGATCATAATGAATGGCGGAGCAGGCTAGAAGGGCTGAAAGGCCTCATCCTACATCTGTTTTCTATGTTTCTGGACACATGAACCTCCAAGTTCCACTGTTCCTGCACAGTCTTCAAAACTATTGATTTTCTGGTTTCTGTAAATGTTGCTTATCAAGCTCATGGATGATTAGGATTGAGGGAAAACAACACTTTATTTCAGGCATCCAGTGGAACCTGACTTAGGCAGTAAAGTAAAATTGGAAACAACAGCCTGTTTTATGCACTACCCCCTTTCCTGTTGCATTGAAATATCTTCTAACAGAGTGCTCTGTTCAATTAATTCAGTATAAGGATCATATTCTGAATTCAGACCTCCTGGACTGCATTGTGGATGATTCTCTGACTGATGATTAAAATGAATTGTCTACAGTGAGTGCAATAATTTCCCACAGGCTCTTTTGGTAGTGAAACTCTGTTAGACAAGCAAAGTTGGAACTTTGTCTCATGTAGTTCATCAGTTTTTCTTCTGGTAAGCACTATCTTTCACTTAACTGACTGCTTTCAGATTTATCCTGTTACTCTAATAGGTCCTTGACTTCTTTAGCAACATTTATTGGAATTGTCATAAAAAGTGGCACAGCAAGAAAAACATTGGTAATTACAAACAGTTTTAGTTTACTTCCTTAGATTAGCTGCTGTAACCATTCACTTATTTAACTATTCTGTAAAATGCAAAAGCAAATAATAAACTGACTACCGGAGCTAGAACTTTATCTTTGGTGCAGAGCTGAGGGGTAGAGTTGGCCTGTGGAGTGCACTTGCTGTACACCTGATAGTTCCAGTGGTAGATCTTGTCCATTTTACAGGTTGAGCCTGTAGTGATCTCTGTATCTGTATGTACATGATTGGTTAATATGCAGTCAGTATAGACAGATGATCACTCGATGGCGACACTAACAGGAACTATATAAGGAGTTTCCCGCTCTTTCTTAGTATTAGTGTGTGTGTATTGCAGCTAGAGGATAGACGCGACCAGCTCAGAATGTGGTGTATTATATTAATTGTTAATTTAATCTAATCTTAGTTAATTCTATTACTAGTCAAAGTATTAAAGTAAAAGAACTCACAAGTATATTATTTTGTTCCTCAATTTGTCATAAACTGGAAGACTTTGACTGTTTATGATCAAGTTAAATACAACTCGGCAAGACAAATGAGTAACATATATATTATGGGCGAGATTCTCCGCAAATGCGGAGAATCGTAAAGGCTGCCGTGGGACAGGCTGTGTTGAAACGGGCGTGAAGGCCCCATCAGCCTCGGAGAATCGGCGCTCGCCATTTTTTACGGCGAGCGGCTATTCGTGGCGTGGGTCGGGCGTGGGGTGGGGAGAATAGCGGGAGGGCGTGAAAAATGTCGGGAGGCCCTCCCGCTATTCTCCCACCCGGCATGGGGGGCGGAGAATCGCGCCCTAATGTCTTTGTAAAATAACGTGGTACCAGGTAAAAAATTGTTTTAAGAACAACTAGTAGTAAGATTAGGAAAGAAAAGAAAAAGTTCCGATACAGACCATTCAACTGTGGAAGTCCTCACAGCAAACAGACCCTTGACAACAAATCAATTTGATGGACCACGTTCAAGCTCCACGGCAGCTAAAACTACCAGTAACTTAAATTTAAATTGGAAATTATTTAAACAGCAGTTCCAACTCTATTTGGAGCTCATGACTTAAATTTAGCCTCTGAAGCTAGAAGACTAGAACCACTACTATCAATGGAAGGTCCGCAAGCACAGTAGCATTGTGGATAGCACAATTGCTTCACAGCTCCAGGGTCCCAGGTTCGATTCCTGCTTGGGTCACTGTCTGTGCGGAGTCTGCAGATCCTCCCCGTGTCTGCGTGGGTTTCCTCCGGGTGTTCCAGTTTCCTCCCACAGTCCAAAGATGTGCAGGTTAGGTGGATTGGCCATGATAAATTCCCCTTAGTGTCCAAAATTGCCCTTAGTGTTGGGTGGGGTTACTGAGTTATGGGGATATGGTGGAGGTGTTGACCTTGGGTAGGGTGCTCTTTTGAAGAGCCAGTGCAGACTTGATGGGCCAAATGGCCTCCTTCTGCACTGTAAATTCTATGAAATATATAATTCATTTACAAAGGATGAAGGAAAGACAGAAGCAAATTTGGAGTGGTTGTTGCAAAGTTTGATGACCACTGCAAGATGCAGACAGGTGAAATCCTGGAGCGTTTCAGGTTTCATAAGAAGTTACAGAAAAACGGCAAACCGACCACAAGCTTTGTCACCGCCTTAAAACTATTGCGTAGACATGTAATTTTGCTGATTTACATGACTCTTTAATAAGAGATCAAATCGTTTATGGACTAAATGATGAAAGGTTAAGAGAAGCAATACTAAGACAGAATGATTTAACTCTCAAAATAGGAATAGAAAAATGCATTTCACATGAGCAGAGTAGAAATCAATACTTGGAATTTTATCACCGAGAAAAGGGCGCCACCACGAGTTGAGAATGTTAAAATGGTGTCACAGGCAGCAAAGAAGCAAGTTCGAGATGGCAGCTATCTTGTGTACGCCCATTCCAACTCGGGACATGCGCAGCTCGTTTAGAAATGCAAGACTCAACAGAAGACGTCTGCGCATGTGTGAACATCACTCATGAGTTCAGAAAGACAACATCATGACTTGCTACAGATGTGGTAATGCCCACTTAAAGGGGAATTGTCCTGCTCAGGGAAAACAATGTTTAAAGTGCTCAAAACGTAACCATTTCGCTTCTCAGTGTAAATCAACAGCAATTTGTCCTAATACAGCACAGAAAAAGCATTTCAATGTTAGATCCACCGATAAAACAGAAAACAAAAATTCACAAAAGAATTCCTCAGAAGATGAAGATTTTTCTCTGGAAAATACGTTTTATTGTTGGCTTCATTGATACATCAGAGGATCGTCAATCATCAAAGGATCTTCAATCATCATCAAAGGATCTTCAATCAAAGGATCTTCAATCAACATCAAAGGATCTTCATTCAACATCAAAGAATCTTCAATCAACATCAAAGGATCTTCAATCAACATCAGAGGTTCTTCAATCAACAACAAAGAATCTTCAATCAATAACAAAGAATCTTCAAACAACAACAAAAAATCTTCAATCAACATCAAAGAATCTTCATTCAACATCAAAGGATGTTCAATCAACAACAAAGGATCTTCAATCAACAAAGAATCTTCAATCAATATCAAAGGATCTTCAATCAATAGCAAAGGATCTTCAATCAATAGCAAAGGATCTTCAATCAATATCAAAGTATTTTCAATCAATATCAAAGGATCTTCAATCAACAACAAAGGCTCCTCATCGAATTAACTTCATTGACAACAATAATGAACGGACAATGACAGTACATGTGAATAACAGCCAGATATTATTCAAGATTGACACTGGTGCTTCCGCCAACTTGATGGATTGTAAGGATCTCTCATCAATCCAAGGAGATTCTGAGATTGTACCTGCGGCATGCAAATTAAAAGATTATAATGGTAACCAAATTGTGTCACATGGATCATGCCATTTAAAAGTTGTCAACAAAGAAGTGCAGAAAGCACTTTGTTTTGAAATTGTGGATGATCACAAAGCTTCTTTATTAGGTTCTCAAGCATGCAAGGAGTTGCAGTTAATTCAAAGAATCTTCCTACACACAAATGAGACATCACATCTGGAAGAAGATATTCAACAATTTCTAAGTGAATACCCTGAAGTATTCCACGGTATGGGCACATTGCCATATCAATACAAACGTTTGCTCAAAAAGGACCCATCATACATCCACCAAGAAGAGTTCCAACACCTCCACGAGAGAGATTAAAAGCTGAATTGCAGAAATTACAATCTCAAGGCACAATTTCCAACTGACTGGCTGGGTCAGCTCATTGTTTTGTGTCAAAAAACCTTCAGGAGGTCTTAGAATTTGTATGGATCCCAAAGATCTAAATAAAAACATACATAGGGAACATTACCCTATTCCTAAATGAGGAGAAGTTACTTCTGAAATGTCAAACACACGCATCACAAGATTTTTTTTGCGGAAGCAGCTCGACGACTCCAGCAAGTTACTCAATACATTCAACACACCGTTTGGACGGTGCTGCTTTAATAGAATGCCCTTCAGGATCATCTCCACCTCAAGAGATTATGGAGCAGATGACGGAAAACATAAATGTTGTTTGAGTCTATGTGCACAACATCATTATATGGTCAACTACTGAGGAAGAGCATATTGCAAGGAAAGGAAAGTATTTCACCGAATACATCAATATGGTTTAAAATTGAACCAATCTAAATGCACATTTGCTACCTCATCGTTGAAATGTTTAGGTGATACTATCTCAGTAAAAGGTGCCACACTGGATGAAGAAAAGATACCAGCCGTATAGAAAATGCAGCAACCTAAAGACAGGGGCTGGATCCTCCCAAAACGGGGCTAAGTATTGACACCGTTTTGAAGACTGTGGAGTTTCACGATGGTGTCATCGGACCCCCAGCGGAGCCATTTAAAGGCCCACAAGGGGCAAGCATGGGCGGGTCATGCAGCGTGTGATGGATCCGCTGCCGATTCGCCGGTTCCGTCATTGACGCGACGCCGCGGCTCCAGTTAAACATTCTCCCCCACACACAGTCATCGCAGGCAAGATGGCGGCGCGCAGGGCAGCGCCACAATTTAGGGATGTGGAGCTCAAGACCCTCCTGGATGCCATGGAGGAGAGGAGGCTGGTGTTACACCCCGGGCCACAGGGCGGCAGGCACCATACCCGCCGTGCGTGGGCAGAGGTGGCCGAGGCCTTCAGCGCCGTTGGGCGGTGGCCAGGACAGCAAACCAGTGCCGGAAAAAGTTGCTCAACCTCCTCAGGGCAGCCAGGGTGAATACCCAGCACTGTGCCCCTGCACCAACCCCCCTAACCCCACACACATGTGACCCGCTCCACTCCAAGCAGACGGTCTCACCCTCCACCCTGACCCACATGATTGCACATAGTGCCCTGTGCACCAGTATCAGCGACCCAACCCCTGGGCTGCATGTGCCGGGCCGTCTAACACTGTCGCTGTTTGTGTCCCCCCACCCCCCGCCCTGCCCCGGGAAAAGTCCGCGCATAACCGCCGGGAGCGGGAGAAGACCGCTGAGGCGAACGTGATGTCCTGCGTCCCCTCACCGTGCCTGAGCAGAGGGCACTCAACATCGTCAGTGGGCCAGAACAGAGGGAGGTCGCCGATGCGGAGTTCGGAGGGGCCCACCAAGTCAGACCTCCTGCCTGGTTGCGGCTCCTCATGGCACGTGTGCCCACCTGTCACCCCCACACCACTCCACCCCTCACCCCATACCCCATACAACAGCAGCCCTCGGCCCTCCACCGCTCACCCCACACACCAACAGCTGTAACCACCTCAAGCCTCACCTTCGTCCACCTGTCTCACCACACATGCTGTCTTGTGTCTTACAGGACCAGCCGGTGATGGGCCCAGCCCATCTGGGGCCCCCTGCCCCCAGCCAGTGCCAACTCCGGTGCCCCCCAGAGACCCAAGCACGGATGGTGAGAGAAGCCGGAACACCAGCCCTCTGGCTGACACTCCCCAGGACACCACGATCCAGGGGACAGAAACACCGGGGACAGACGCACAGCACACCAGGAGCCAGGGGACAGACACACAGCACACCAGGAGCCAGGGGACAGACACACAGCACACCAGGAGCCAGGGGACAGACACACAGCACACCAGGAGCCAGGGGACAGACACACAGCACACCAGGAGCCAGGGGACAGACACACAGCACACCAGGAGCCAGGGGACAGACACACAGCACACCAGGAGCCAGGGGACAGACACACAGCACACCAGGAGCCGGGGGACAGACACACAGCACACCAGGAGCCAGGGGACAGACACACAGCACACCAGGAGCCGGGGGACAGACACACAGCACACCAGGAGCCGGGGGACAGACACACAGCACACCAGGAGCCAGGGGACAGACACACAGCACACCAGGAGCCAGGGGACAGACACACAGCACACCAGGAGCCAGGGGACAGACACACAGCACACCAGGAGCCGGGGGACAGACACACAGCACACCACGGCACAGCAGTCACCGGACATTGGGTCCAATGAGGACGTAGACTTTCCATCACATCTGTCTCCTATACCATCCACCATCTCAGGTTGTCCCACCTCGGTTGGGCAATTTAGAGGGGAGGCTTCTGGGCCACTCACGAGGGGCCGGACAGTCGGAGGGCAGACTGGCCCCATCATCCAGCTGCCACCCAGACGGGTCCCGGGTTCCTGGAAGATCCATTCCCACCAATAGTTCAGGTGCAGTCAGAGACCCATGGACCAGAGAAGGGGATGACGTCCGGCTTCCACCAGCTACAGACGCAGGTGGAGGAGTCCAACCGCTTGCAGGGGCAGGGAGTGGTGCCGGTCATTGAGTGTCACTCAGGCTGAAACCACACGGGTGGCGTCCGCAGTGGAGGCAATGTGTGCAATGTGTCAGAGATGGGTCAGGTTTTGTAAGGCCTGGGACATTCTGTGCAAGCGGGGGCCGAGGCCCAGTACAGGGCTGCCCACTCACAAGCAGCCATGTGCCTGAACCAGCTGCATATTGCAGCGGCGCTCCTCAGCGTCGCCCAATCCCAGAAGGCCATGGCTGAGAGCATCGGCACCATTGCCCATGTGCTGGCCGGCGTCGCACAGTCCCAGAGGGAGGTGGCACTGTCCCAGAGGGATGTGGCACAGTCCCAGTCAGGGATGGCCCACTCTCTGTGTTCCATGGCCAGGAACATACAGACCCTGGTCGATACCAGAGCGGGCATCCAGGACTGGCAACGCTAGCTGTTGGGGGGGCCTTGGGGTTTGGCTCCGCTCGCACCCCCATCCCATGGAGAAGCCCCAGAGCCATCAGGCACCTGAGGGAGGAGAAGGTGCTGGAGCCCGTGCCGGTGATCCTGCAGGGGCGGGGGGTTCAGTGATGGCCACTGTGGGTGAGGAGTGGTGGACGGACGAGGCCTAGCGGGTGGGACGTGCAGCCCCCCTCTCTCCCCGACTGTCCCCATCACCCGTTCCCAGCTATTCGACAGGGCTATGTGATGGACTGACCAACCCACATGCGGTGCACACCCTGGTGGGAGGGGCTACTGTGGGCATGAGTCAGACATTGTCGAACCATGTGGAGCACGGAGCTCATCGCAGAGCGGGCTGTCATCATCCTCTATCCCATGGACCGGACCCGTTGTCATTGGCAACCCAGCTTGCTGTGCCACAGGTATATATAATGGAGGGGGGTGTGCATGCAGGTGGTTCGGTGGTGTGATAAGTGAGGGTGGTCGGTGGTGTGATAAGTGAGGGTGGTCGGTGGTGTGATAAGTGAGGGTGGTCGGTGGTGTGGTAGGTGAGGGTGCCTGGTGGTGAGGTGGTGTGGTAATGTGGCCTCCGTGCCCCTGCCGAGCAGCATTCCCCCCCCCCCCCCCCCCCCCAAGTTGGTGGAACGTTCGTCGACTAAAGCATCCCGTGCTCGCTGGATCTGCCGATGGCATAGTGCGGCCTCCTGTTCATGGCCGGCTCCCATGTCCTGCCCATTTTGCCCCTCCCCCCTCATCCTCCTCATCTGGAGAGGCCTGCCCTTGCTCCTCATCCTCCTCCAGCACATCGCCCCTCTGCTGGGCTATATTGTGGAGGATGTAGCAGACCACAACGATGCGGTCGACCATCCTTGACTTGTACTGGAGGGCCCCTCCAGAGTGGTCCAGGCACCTGAAGCGCAACTTCAGCACCCGAAGCACCTCTCCACCACACAGTGGGCACCATTGTACTGGTGCTCCGCATAGTTCTGTGGCCTCCAAGCCAACCCCTACCTCCTCCCGCAGCCGCCTCAGCCAACACGCCGGCTTCACCATTTTTGTATAGGTGTTTAGAACCACGCTGTCAGGAACTCGGCCTATTCGGGCCTCAGAATCGCTGGGGCCCGGAGAATCAGTCGTTGGGGTACCTGAGGCCATTCTCCGGGCTGCATGGCGGGTGCCGCGATTCCGTCGAGTTGGGGGGTCTGGAGAATCAGAATTCGGTGCTCACTTCACAGATGATCTGGTACAGCAGCTGGAGGTAGGAACTCTCGAGGGGGCAGACGGTCAGAGAGCGGGCTGACCCGAGAAACTCGCTGTCGTCCAGACGGGTCTCGGGCTTCTGGAACAGACAGTTCCATCCATAGTGGCGATGCAGTCGCAGAGCCAGGGACTGCATGAGCATTCGGTGAGCATCCAGTATCTGCTGACACAGGTGGAGGAGTCCAAACGTGTGCAGGAGCAGGAGGTGGTGCCGACAACGTGTCCGACGCAGGTCAACACAGCACGGGTGGCTTCTGCGGTGGAAGCACTGGGGGTGAGAATTTCAGTTATGGATCAGCATGTCCAAGACCTGGGGACTCTGTGTAGTCACTGGCCAAGGCACAGGACAGGCTGCCACCTCACAGGACATCGCAGTGGTACTCCTGAGCATGGCCCAGTCACAGCAGGCCATGGCTGGGAACGTCGATGGCATTGCCCAGGCGCTGGCCAACGTGGCGGAAACACAGAGGGAGGTGGTCCAGTCCCAGACGGAGATGGTGCATTCACTGGCTGATGTTATACATACCCAGAAGGTGGTGGTACAGTTGCAGCGTGATGTGGATAGACCCAGATAGAGATGGTCCACTCCCTGTGCTCCATGGCTATGAGCATGCAGACCTTGCTCGAGACCACAACGGGTTTCCAGGACTGGCAGCACCAGGTGATGGGAGAGCCTCAGGGGATAGCTCCATTCGTCCCGTGAGGAGCCTGGGGCCATCAGGCACCCCGAGGGAGGAGGAGATGATGGGGCCTGTGCCGCAGAGGAGGTGCATGAACACCGCAACTTCAGACTCCCTCCTTTCTGTCCCTTGCGCATCTGGTGGGCAGCGGGCAGAACAGGGCAGCACCATGCCACCTGGGACACCCGAGCAGCAGCCAGGCCCATCCAGGCCCGGTCGCCCCAGAAGACGCTTGCCAACGGGGACCCATGTCGCAGGGCAGTGATCACAGCAGGCCACCTCCACTCCTGCTGTACCATCTGGGAAACCACCCAGAAATAGCGTGAGGGCCCATAAGGCATGAAAGGGAGACACCAGTTAAGTGGGCACAGGTGCAGGGCACAGTTTAGTTATAGGGGCTAGGGCACAGACTATATATTTGTTCACAATAAACACCTGTTACCACTATCACAACCTGCCTTGTTGCTCTGTCAGATGGGTGGGCTGCCCAGAGGAGGTGGTTGGGGAATGGGCAAACTCTGTGGGTGGCCCTTGCTCCCCCCCCCCCCCCCCCACCCCACTCCCCGACTGCCCCCACCATCGTCACCCCAGGGATCCGATGAGTCCGTGTGATGGAATGGCCAGCTCGCATGCCGGGATCACCCAGGTGGGTGGTGGCAAGTGCTGCCGTGGGCAGGAGTCAGCTGTTGCACGATGTGGAGCATTGGACAGCAATCAGCAGCTACGACCGCAGCAGTAACGCCTGGCACCCAGGAGCCAACCGGGCAGCTCGAACATGTCAGGAATCGTCGAGTACACCAGGTTGAAGTGGTCGTGTACACTGCCTGTATATCGGTGCTGACGTGTATGATGCGCTGCTGATGGTCACATATCAGCTGCACGTTCATCGAGTAGAAGCCCTTTCAGTTTGTGTGAGTGGCCTATTATCCGCACGTGCCCATAGTGCGACATGCATCCCGTTGATCATTCCCTGGACCCAGGGCATCGACGGTAGCGAACCCCACTGCCAGGGCATCCTGGTGGGCTCGATCCACAGTGAAATGGATGTATTGAGCTGCCTGGGCATATAGGGCCTCCGTAACGGCACGGGTGCACCTGTGCACTGAGAGATCCTGGACAGGTCCCCACTCTGCACCTGGAAAAACCCGCCGTGTACAGGTTTGGGGCGACCAGCGCCTTGATGGCCGGGTGGGTGTGGGTGTTGAGGCGGGGTGTGTGATGTGGCGGAGGGGTAGGGTGCATGGGTGAGGACATCCAACTGGCCAGTGTCACTCTGCAGAACCATGGTGGGTGGTCAGTGTACCACAGCAAGATGGCCACTGTAAAGGCAGTCCATGCCTGCACACCGCTCTGTTCCCGTGTGGGGTCACCACCCCAGCCACTAGAACTGCTCCGTCCCCCCCCCCCCCCAAAGCAGGGCCCCCATACCCCAGCCAGCCTGGCCCGTGTCCGATCCTGCGTACGTTCCGGTACTCATTTACGCTGCTGTCGGGGTGATGGAGAATTTGGCGTCAAATCGGTGCCGCATTTTTGGCAGTGGAACTGTTTCTCCGCCCAATCGCCTTTCCCGATTTCGGCATCGACCAATGGAGAATTCCCCCCCCCCCCACCACACAAATCAAGGTTGTTTTGCATTATTCCTGTCTTAAATGACAAGGAGCTGGAGGAAGTAAGTGTAACTTTTTAGAAATGAATCTTCAATTGAGGATTTGAATTTGTTGTAGCAATTATACTTCAGTTCTGGAATGATTAGATTGCGATCCCTGGAAATCTACAGTCAACGCTTACACAAAATATATTAAAACATTTTCAGCCAAACAAAATCGGCTTTTACACAAATATATACAGGAATAGTGATGTGGCTGTGGAGCTATTGCCACAATAGATGAATTGAGGATTGCCCAATTTAATTCTTTGGGTATTGTGTGGATGAAGGTGGTAGATAACATGACCAACTCTGACATCAAGTGGAACTTAGAGCATATTCGGCAGTCTATACCATTTGCTGAGGTATTCCAAGTAGTTAAAAGTCATGCATTTATCTAGCAGCTTTCACATCCTCAGAACCCACCAGTGTTTCACAGACATTGAAGCACTTTTTAAGTGTGGTAATTGTTGTAATACATGTTGTGTTTGGTCTTCTATTCTTGCAAAGGAATCCACCAACACCTTGACTTGTCCAAACCAGGATCTTTATTATCTCACACGTCATAAGACAGCGATCTGTTACAGAACAATTTATCATGGAGGTTTTTGTATCCTCTGGAACTACGCCCAGCATGAATATTCACCTGTATGTCTTACTACCATCTGGTGATGGCCAGATGGTGTGAAATATTGAAATTTCATTTACTGAGGAAAAAAAAAGAGAACAAGAAAATCCTGAAAACATTTTGAAGGAGTTATGAAAACACAATGGCCAGATGGTTGTATTCCTGAATTATAGACGTTCACTAATAGAAATAAGGTAATAGAGATCTGTTTTTACCTGCAAGTTAAAAATTGTACATTTAAAACTGGAATGCTGAGGTTTATTGTTTTGATCTAAATCCCTTATTTCATATATGAGTGTAAGAATTTCCTGCATTGTGTCCAAGTAATTTAAATAAGTCATTTTTGATGTTGAACTAATGAACTGATTCCACTTTCAATACAACAATTTTTCTAGGAGGGTGTTTAATCAATTATCTTCTATGCCCTTATGTGCTTCATAGATTTTTCAATTACAGAGCATAAGAATTCTGATACTAATTTTATTCTACCATTCAGTTCTAATTTTGAACTAACACGTGTGAAACATTCCCATGGGGAACAGGATCTGTAACAATATGGCAATTGTTTTTAAACGTAGAAAGAGTATAGCAGCATGATTGCCATACTTGGTCTGCACTGAGTGCCTGCTTGGCTGAATGAGAGTTCTTTTAGAGTTGGACAAACAACAGGGAGTTAGGCAAAACTGAGAGAAGGTTAAGATAAAAAGACTGAGTGTGGAGCTCAGTCTCAGTCCAGCCAGGAGTGGAGCATAGCAGAGTTTCATAAACACCATGGCCAGATTCCTGTTCTCATTGACTTCACTGTCAGCATTACAGCGAACGTAGTGAGTATAAAAAGTGCTTTCTTTGTTTTCTTTTGTCCGGAGGAGGGGAATAACTGAGAAACAGCACAAATAAATTTAAGCCAAGGTAATTATAATAAAGTAATATAAGTAAACAATGTAGGGTAAGGGAAGTAAAGTTAGCGTGCGGGAGGTAAGTAAATAGACTTCTTAAGTTTTTGTTAAGAAGGGAGTAAATAAGGGCCTTAAGGGTAGTCACGGCAGGAGGGCTTGCACCCTCGTTATGCTCCTGTGCTATGTGGCAAATCATGGAAGCTTCAGTTGTCTCTGACCACTTGTGCAGGAAGCGTGTCCAACTGCAGCTACTGGCTATCTGCATTTGGGAGCAGAGGGTGAATTCACCCAGGAACATCCGCAATGCTGAACAAGTCATGGATAACACATTCAGTGAGATGGTCACACCGCAGGTGAAGATTGAACAGGCAAAAAGGGCATGGGTGACCACCAGGCAGAGCAGAGGAAGGCAAATAATGCAGGAATCCCCCATGGCCACCCCCCTTTCTAACTGATATACCGTTTAGAATACTGTTGGGGATGACTATGTAGGGGAAAGCAGTGGCAGCCAACTTCACGATGGGTGCGTCTGCTGCACAGAGGGGAGGAGGAAGAATGTCAGGGTTTTAGTCGTAGTCAAATTTAGAAGAGACAGCAATGAATCAGGAAGGCATAGAATATCTAGGCCAGTTAAGTCATAAGGGAGTTTGGTAAGATTGGATGGTATTTATTTTAATGCAAGGAGTCTAACAAGGTAGGTGATTTGAGGGCACAAATTGAAACATGGGGGCATGATGGCATTGTCATCATTGAGACACGGCTGAAAGAGGGGCAGGATTGGCAGCTCATTATCAATCCTCACTATTCCAGGATGCAGGATCTTCAGGTGAGATAGGGAAGGAGGAAAAAGAGGAGGGTGTCACAATAGGAGGGATGACATCTTAGAAGGCTCAACTGAAGCCATATGGGAAGAACTTAAAAACCAAAAATGAGCCATCACATTGGGAGTGTTCTATAGGCCCCCTAAAAGTCTGACAGAAATAAAAGAGCAGATATGTAGGTATTTTTCAGAGAAGTATAAAAGTAATAGGCAAGTAATAGTGGGGGTTTCAACTTCCACAATATTAACGCGGGTAGCTATGGTGTGAAAGGTTTAAAGAGAGTGGAATTCTTAAAATGCATCCAGGAGAACTTTTTAAGCCAGTACATAGAAGGACCTACAAGAGAAGTGGGTGGGGTATTGGACTTAATTTTAGGTAACAAAGCCGGGCAAGTGGTTGAAGTATCAGTGGGGAAGCATATTGCCCACAGCGATCATAACTGTGTTAGATTCAAGGTTGTTATGGAAAAGGACAAGGATGGGCCTGAGATCAAAGATCTAA
Organism: Scyliorhinus canicula; assembly: GCF_902713615.1. Lineage (NCBI taxonomy): Eukaryota > Metazoa > Chordata > Chondrichthyes > Carcharhiniformes > Scyliorhinidae > Scyliorhinus > Scyliorhinus canicula. The sequence goes on along the minus strand of NC_052148.1, from coordinate 104,086,978 downwards.
ACTGGGGGAAGGCCGATTTTAATAAGATCAGATATGATTTGGCCAGAGTGGACCGGGAGCAGACACTTTTAGGTAAATCTGTGACAGAACAGTGGGATGCATTCAAAAAGGAAATAGGGAGACTAAAAGGCCAACATGTTCCAATCAAGAAAAAGGGAGGGACCAATAAATCATGTGAACCCTGAATATCAAGGGATATACAGCATTGGATCAGGAGAAAAAGGGGGGTTTATGGCAGATACCGAGGCTGAAAACAGAAGCCCTCGAATCGTATTGAATGTGCAAAAGGGAACCTAAAAAGGAAATTAGGAGAGCAAAATGGGGACATGAAAGGATACTGGCAGGTAAAATAAAGGAAAATCTTAAGTAGAGGGTGTGTCAGGTGTTCACTCGTGAGAGGGACAGTGTGGGTATAGAAATCAGGGAGAAGGACAGTGATAAATTTAAAGAGATTAATACAGACAGAGGAGGTTCTGTGTGGTCTGGCAGGCTTAAAAGTAGACAAATATCCAGGGCCAGATGGAATGCATCCCAGCTGTGAGTGAGGCAAGGGAGGAATTAACAGGAACGCTGGCAAATAATTTTTAATTCCTCACAGGCCACAGGATAGGTGCCGGAGGAATGGAGGATAGCCAATGTGGTATTATTCAAGAGAGGAAGGGATAAACTAGGAAACTACAGACCATTCAGTCTAACCTCAGTGGTGAGGAAACTATTGGAAGCAATTCTGAGAGACAGAATTAATCTGCATTTGGAGAGGCAGGAATTAACAAGAACAGTCAGTATGATTTTGTTAAGGGGTGGTCACATCTGACCAACTTGATTTGAGTTTTTTTGAAGAGGTGAGCAGGTGTGTAGATGAGGGAAATGTAATTGACATGGGAGACTGATAGTGAAGGTAAGAGCCCATGGGATCCAAGGAAATTTGGCAAATTGGATCCACAGTTGGCTGAGTGTCAGGAAGCTGAAGGCGATGGTCGAGGGGTAGTTTTCTGACTGGCACCCTGTGTCCAGTGTGGTCCCATAGGGATGTGTTGGGGCCCTTGGCTGTTTGTGTTTTATATAAATGATTTAGACATGAATGTAGGAGGGTTGATCAGTAAGTTCACGTAAGATATGAAAATTGGTGGAGTGGTAAATAGTGCAGAGGATAGCCTTAGATTACAGGAGGATATAGACCGACTGGTCAGATGGGTTGATCAGAGGCAAACGGAATTCAATCTGGATAAGTATGCAGTTATACACTTGGGCAGAACAAACAAGGCAAGGGAATACATGATAAACAGCAGGATCCTAGGAAGCATAAGGATCAGAGGGACCTTACTATGTACGTACACCAGTCCCTTAAAGCAGCAGAGCAGGTGGATACTGTGTGTAAGGAGGCATTTGGTGCACTTACTTTTATTAGCCGAGGCATAGAGTTTAAGAGCAGGAATGATATGGTGGAACTGTATAAGGTGTTGGTTAGGCGACAGATAAGAATACTGTGTGCAGTTCTGGAATGCACATTATAGGAGGAATGTGAAAGCACTGGAAAGGATACAGAGGAGATTTACCAGGATGTCGCCTTGGCTTGAGAACTTTAGTTATGAAGAGATTGGGTAGACTTGGGTTGTTTTCCTTGGAGCAAAGGAGACTGAGGGGGCACATAATTGAGATACATAAAATTATGAGGGACATAGAGTAGACAGGAAGAAACCTTTCCCCTTGGTGAAGGGATCAATGTCCAGGGGGCATAGGTTTAAGGTAAGAGGCAGAGATGTGAGGAAACGTCTTTTTACCCTGAGGATGGTGGGAGTTTGGAACTCACTGCCTAAAGGGTGGTGAAGGCAAAGACCAACATAACATTTAAGAAGTATTTAGATATGCACTTGCGATGCCAAGGCGTACACTATTGACCAAGTGCTTGAAAATGGGGTTAAAATAGTTAGGTTGTTGTTTCTGACTGGCGCAGATCAATGGGTCGAAGGGACTTTCCTGTGCTGTAGGACTCTATGACTACTGATCTAGAGGAATTAATAAATGATCCAGAAACATGGGTCTGGATTTGATGCTCTGCCACCAGTAGGCTTGAGGAAGAAGGCGTGAGGGGGCATGCTGCCAGCTAGAGAGGCCAACCAGCCAGAGAGACCAACGCCAAGTGGACAGCCCAGCAGATTTCCCTGCGAGTTGGTGGTCTAGCTCTCCTAACATTACTCTCCTCCAGGCTCACCGCACCCCCCGCCCCATCCCGTTCCAATCCATCACCAATGCTTCCTCAAGCCCTGGGTGCAATATCAGAAGTGGCCACAGTGGTGCTGCTGGTGCTTGAGAGCTTCTAGCCTCCAATTGTCCAGCAGCTCTCGGAGTCGTGTTTCCTGTCTCCCACCTATTATACACAGCCTTGTAAAGCCACACAACTATGTACATTTATGGTATGTTTACTCTAATACAGAAATGCTTGCCTTACGGTCACCAGACATTGCTGTGAAAGCTTGAATTTTCCATAAAATAGTTTAGTGATCATACTTGGAATACTCTGAACAGTTCTGGTTGGCGCAGTGCAAGAAGGACCTTGCAACTACTGCAAGGATATTGAAGACAGCAAACAAAATGATTGAGGGGAACATGAACCCAGTAGTTGTAAGGTTTTTGTTCCTGTGCTACCTCAACAAGTTACCAGCAACTAGTAGTCTGGTTGTATCCCAATACAAATATATTTGCATCATTTTGGCATATTGTGAATTTTTCCTTTAGTTCAAACAGCGAGGCAGACTGAAAACTCTTTATTGAAATAACACATCAGTAATGCATAAATGGTAAAATATACAGCATTCATAAACATTCTTCAGCTTCAGTGCTGAGTTTTACAAAGCCAAAGAAAAGATTATCTTCAAATTGGAAAGCCTTCGCCCCTTCGCCCTCCTTTTATTTTTAGTTGTTCTCATTCCCATCTCAATGTTCATAAAATGAATCTAAAACCAGATTATTTCAGACCTTAGCTACAACTTTTATATTAGAGTCTTCAATTATCTCACAAAATAACAATGCCTCAAATAAACCAAGACAATGTAAATAAGAGGAAAGCAAGTTATGACAAAATAAACAGGGAGACTGTTCAGGAACAAGAGCACGTTCTAGAAATGAAATTGTCTACAAAGATGACAGTATGGCACTGTAATATGGTGCTCAGTTGTGTTTTTAGTTTGGGGTAGCTGGTCTCTGTGTTCCCACCTCATTCCCCCAGAGTTCTGAAAATAAATATCAGAACACTAATATCGAGGATTATCTTAACATAATGGACAGCAACCGCAACTTCCGGATAAAAATGAGTTTGGTGATCACACACTAATTGGTAAAACACTATTTTGATGATGGTTTTGATTGACAGGAAATTTCAAGAGTTTCTTGCAACTTGGATGAATGAAGAAGTTACAAAACAATAATTATTTTTGAGGCACAAAGAGTGGAACAAGAACCCAGGTCCAATTACACAACAGCAGCCACTACTATATGGAAATGTACCAATGCAATATTTTTGTTCAGCTCCCTCAAGGATTGCATCAAACTGCTTCCACTATGTTATCCTCTCACACTATTGGACAGAATAGGACACTTTTCACCCGACTTAGATTTTTCTCATTTCTAGCTTTCAATCTTTCTCAATTTCAACTTTCTAAACCCCTCTCTATTAATATATTATTGCTTCTTTTAACTTTCTTCTCCTGTTCCTCCTAAACGTTCTTCGTCTGTGCATCCTCTTTATGTTGCAACTATGATTTAACATAGTCTTCAGTATAGCTAATTCTTTCTCATGACCTCAATGCAACTTATTAGCTCCCCCAGGCCATCCTTCCTCATACAAACTTCAACTGATTCAAATTGAAACCTTGCATTGAGGAACCATTGCTCCTTGATTCTTCCCTACTACTTTTTCAAGTTTGGTGTCAACTGTTCTGCATTGATTGACTGATTGATTTATTGTCACATGAACCAAAGTACAGAGAAAAGCATTTTTCTGCAAAGAGAACGTACACAGTAGACAAAAAGAATAATGGACAAAGTATATCGACAAACAGCGATTGGTTACAGTGCGGTACAAGGCCAAACAAAGCAAATACATGAGCAAGAGCAGCATATGGCGTTGTGAAGTGTTCTTACAGGGAACAGATCAGTTTGAGGGGGAGTAGTTGAGGAGTCTTGTAGCTGTGGGAAAGAAGTTGTTCCTATGTCTGGAAGTGCGGATCTTCAGACTTTTGTATCTTCTGCCTGATGGAACGGTCTGGAAGAGGGCATACCCTGGGTGTGTGGAGTCACTGACAATGCTATCTGCCTTCCTGAGGCAGCAGGAGTTATAGACAGAATCAATGGGAGGGTGTCAAGTTTGTGTGATGCGTTGGGCTGAGTTCACCACACTCTGTAGATTCTTGCGATCTTGGGCCAAGCAGATGTCATACCAAGCTATAATGCAGCCGGATAGGATGTTCTCTATAGCACATCTGTAGAATTTGAGAGAGTCGATGCAGACATGCTGAATTTCTTTAGCTTCCATAGGAAGTCGAGACGTTGTTGGGCTTTGACTGTTTCATCAACATGAGTGAACCAGGACAGACTGTTGGTGATGGTGACCCCCAGAAACTTAAAGCTATCGACCATCTCCACTTCGGAGCCATTTGTGCAGACTGGGGGGGGGGGGGGGGGGGGGGGGTCATGCTACGCTTCCTGAAGTCGATGATCAGTTCCTTGGTTTTACCGACATTTAGGGAGAGGTTGGTTTTGGTACACCATGCAACCTAGTGATCTATCTCCCTTCTGTAGTCTGATTCGTCATTGTTTGAGATACGACCCATCAGTTGTACCATCCGCAAACCTATAGATCAAATTGAAGTTGAATCTTGCCACACAGTCGTGCGTGTATAGGGCGTACAGTAGAGGACTGAACACACATCCTTCCGGGGCCCCGGTGTTTTAAAAAAAATTAATTTAGAGTACCCAATTATTTTTTCTCCAATTAATGGGCAATTTAGCGAGGCCAATCCACCTAACTTACACATCTTTGGGTTGTGCGGGTGAAACCCACGCAGACATGGGGAGAATGTGCAAACTCAACATGGATAGTGACCCAGGGCCGGGATTCGAACCCGGGTCCTCAGCGTCTCAGTCCCACTGCGCCACATGCCGCCCATGGAGCACCGGTGTTGAGGACTATTGTGGAGGATGTGCTGTTGCCTAATGTAGCCACCTAAGATGGACACTGGGCTACAAAATGGAGAACTGCTAAGGCTGTAGGGAGAAAACAGTTTTAGCCAGGACAAGCAGTTTGCAGAAGGCTAATTAGCATTCTGCACGTATCGAAACCAGTTTATGGCCAGGTGCAAGATCTCAACCAAAGGTGTAAATGGCAACAACGCTTTGCATAGCAATGAGGCGATCAAGATCCAGGCCAGCACAATAGATACATTTAGATATGAATAGATACTTTTGAGAGAGGCCCAGACGAAACGGCACCATAAGTATCCATCACAAAGACCCAAAGAGACCGCCCCACCCATCGAGAAGAGACCCTCAGATTGGGGGATTTGTAAAATATCGATTGGGAAAAGACCCAATCGATACATGACAGGTAAAGGCCCGCCCCGAAGAGGCACGGACTTTGGGGGACCTATAAAGGTAGACCCCGCACATGGTTCTGTCTGTTGACTCCGGCCCAGATCTGCTGTTTTGCTCCGGCTCTGTTGCTTCCAGACTCCGGCCTAGGCTGTTGCATCCTGACTCCGACCCCAGCCTCCAGATCCTGTCTTTCATCACCGGCCGTTGAGCACCAGCCATCGATCAGTAAGTGCCAAAACGACGCTCGCTACGTGACCCCGGCATTGCTTATACTCTAGCCGACTATTAGTGAACAGAAGGTGCAGTCCAGAAAGGAACAAAGGCCTTGTCCCCTGACCTTGCTGGTTCCTACTTAGATAAGTATTTAGTCGTTTAATAGTAGAAATAAGTATTAGTCTTTAGCGTATGCATGTGTATTTATTATATTGGTTATAATAAATATTAATCGTTTGAACTTACTAATCGGTGTAGTTTTATTACTTTGAACCTGACCTTGATATACTTGTGAGGTGTCTAAATACGGCACCTGGCGACTCCGAGCAGAAATTACATACACAGAGCTGTAGTAGTGTTAAGCACACGGCCTTTAAACGGAGGCGTGTTAATACACTCCAATAAACGCGCAATACACTCAAGTAAAACGTGCAACACTATCCTGACAGATTGCAGTCTGTTGGTGAGAAAGTCAAGATCCTTGTTGTTGAGGTTTTCGAGTGTTGATTGTAGGGCCAGGGAGATAACATCTACTGTGGACCGGTTGCGGCGCTAGGAGAACATTAATGGATCAAAACCATCTGGGAGGTTGGCATTGATCCGTCTCATGACTAGCCGCTCAAAGTATTTCATAGTAACAAATGTCAGGGCCACTGCTGGTAGTCGTTGAGGTATGCTATCTTGTTCTTCTTTAGTACTAGTATTATGGTGGTCTTCTTGAAGGTGGGAACCTCAGAGCAGAGAAGTGAGGTGTTGAAGATGTCTGCGAATACACTCGGCAGCTGGTCTGCGCAGGACCCGAGAGCCAGCCCAGGGATTCTGTCGGGGCCTGTCGCTTTCCGTGGGTTCAAGGCAGCTCTTACCTCTGAGGCTGTAATAGTGGGTATGGTTGAGTCCAGGATTGTTGGGTGGGTGGTACTGATGAATTGGCTGTCTGCTCAAAGCGGGCATAGAACTTGTTCAGTTCATCGGGGAAGGATGCTCCAGCCCAGGAGATTGCACCTGGCCTTGCTTTGTAGCCCATAATCTCGTGTAAACCCTGCCATAGACGTTGAGGGTTGTGTCATTGGCCTGGGACTCCAGTGTGATCTGGTATTGTCTTTTGGTGTCCCGGATGGCTTTTTGTACGTCGTATAGGATTTCTGACATAGGTCGGAGTCGCCAGACTTGAACGCCTCCGTCCGGGACTTCAGCAGGGAGTGAACACTTTGGTTGAGCCAGGATTTCCGATTGGGAAACACTCATATTGTCCTCTTTGGTACATAGTCCTCGACACACTTACCGATGAAGTCTGTCACGGTGGTTGCGTACCCGTCCAGGTTAGCTGCCGCAGCCTTGAATATGGACCAGTCCACATACTCCAAGCAGTCGCGGAGGATGTCCTCTGATGCCTCAGACCAGCACTGCACGGTTTTCTTGACTGGCCCAAGACGCTCGAGTTGCTGTTTGTTAGACGTAAGTAGGAGTATCGACTTGTGGTCGGGGAATTGAGTGGGATTGGATTTATTTATTGTCACGTGTACCGAGGTACAGTGAGAAGTAATTTTCTGCGAGCAGCTCAACGGCTCATTAAGTACATGGGAAGAAAAGGGAATAAAAGAAAATACATAATAGAGCAACACAAGATATACAATGCAAATACATAAGCACTGGCATCGGATGAAGCATACAGGGTGTAGTGTGAATGAGGTCAGTCCATAAGAGGGTCATTTAGGAGTCTGGTAACAGCGGGGAAGAAGCTTTTTTTGAGTCTGTTCGTGCGTGTTCTCAGACTTCTGAAAGGTAGGCATCTTTGATGCTCGTGTAGCAGTGAAACAGGGTGTTTGCACCTCTGGTGGGGCAGGAGATATGTTGATGGAGTTTGGGTAGAATGGACCTTGATGGAGTTTGGCAGAATGGACCTGGAGAATTGGGCATCAGAATATTTCTGTAGTTAAATAAATCTTTGCACTGTCCCATGCGAAACAGGTTAAGGCTTCCATTAGTTAATTCATACCCAAAGATTGTGAAGCAGGGAAAATCCAGCACTGCATCTCCCAACTCCAGTCTCTAAAGGTCAACATTAATCTAGAAAAATTGAACTTATCCGTTTATCCACCTCACCTGAAATACATAGGCTGAGACAAAGATGAAGAAGGAACAGGAGATAAACCTCTTGGTTCCCTTAAATTAGTCTGATTGCTAAATGCCCTTTCTAACCTTTGATAATCAAATTATACTCGGGCTGATTCTTCACCTGGAAAACAAATGCTAGGCTTTTATGTCTTGTTGGGGATTAAAACTACTCCTGTTCATGCTCCAGGTCACTTTAACACTGCTGAGCCACATGATTAATTGTCGTATTTAGGTGGAGACTGAAAAACATGACTCCAGAATATCTAATATGATCTTTTTATTCATCATTTGAGGTTACTATGACCATGTTCGCCATCTGGGGTGTTTGGCAGTGTTCCAGTGGGTATGTAGGTAACTGCTAATGTCAATATTTGAGTCTGGAAGATTCTGCTGCAAATTGGACAGGATACTGCAGACAACTGAGTTTTGGATGAGTTGTTGGCTCAAGATTTCCTCTGCATTTTGTCTCTGTCTCGGATATGCATTTGCTTTCAAACGAGGTCACACTGTTTGTTTGGCTACACCAGTTGTAATGATCCAGGGACAGCTTCTCCCAGGACTCAAAATCAATATCAAAACTCCTCTAAGTGAAGCCTTCAGAGTGACCGTGCGGTGCTTCCTTTGACCAACATGAGAGCAGACGTGACTCACACCATTACATTCTTGCTCAAAACAGCAGTGACTGTCTCAATATGGCGTGGATGCTTGGCATGCCAGTTCAGGAGACCATCTCATCTGTTCAATCGATGCTTCCAAAAGCAGTTCAAGTGAAAGTGGTTGAGCTAAAAATGAAATTTGGGTCTAGGATCAGAAGTCTAATGGCTAAGCCACATGTTTCTCCTGCTGAACTTACTAGCAACGAGCCTGTTATTATTAAAACCAGCATTCCAGAGAAAGGTTTGTTTGATTTGTGCTGTATGAATGGACAGAGAGAATGCACAGGACGTGGAATGTGCTGACACCAGAAGCTTTGAAACTATTTGTGAGATATGCCAAATAGCTCACAATGCCTACAAGCAGCATCTGATAAAATACAATTGCTCATGTCTTTCAAAGGCATGGATGCTTATAAAAGAATTGTGATCTTAGAAGAATAATAGAACAATAGAACATTACAGCGCAGTACAGGCCCTTCGGCCCTCGATGTTGCGCCAACCTGTGAAATCAATCTAAAGCCCATCTACACCATTCCATTATCATCCATATGTTTATCCAATGACCATTTAAATGCCCTTAATGTTAGCGAGTCTACTACTGTTGCAGGCAGGGCATTCCACGCCCCTACTACTCTCTGAGTAAAGAACCTACCTCTGACATCTGTCCTATATCTATCTCCCCTCAATTTAAAGCTATGTCCCCTAATGCTAGCCATCGACATCCAAGGAAAAAGGCTCTCACTGTCCACCCTATCTAATCCTCTGATCATCTTGTATGCCTCTATTAAGTCACCTCTTAACCTTCTTTTCTCTAACGAAAACAGCCTCAAGTCCCTCAGCCTTTCCTCATAATATCTTCCCTCCACCAGGCAACATCCTGTTAAATCTCCTCTGCACCCTTTTCAATGCTTCCACATCCTTCCTATAATGTGGCGACCAGAACTGCACGCAATACTCCAAATGCAGTCGCTCCAGAGTTTTGTACAGATGCAACATGACCTCATGGCTCCAAAACTCAATTCCTCTGCCAATAAAAGCTAATACACTGTACGCCTTCTTGACAACCCTATCAACTTGGGTGGCAAGTTTCAGAGATCTATGTACATGGACATCGAGGTCTCTCTGCTCATCCACACTACCAAGAATCTTACCATTAGCCCAGTACTCTGTATTCCTGGTACTCCTTCCAAAATGAATCACCTCACACTTTCCTGCATTAAATTCAATTTGCCACTTCTCAGCCCAGCTCTGCAGCTTATCTATGTCCCTCTGTAACCTGCAGAATCCTTCCGCACTGTCCACAATTCCACTGACTTTAGTGTAATCCGCAAATTTTCTGACCCATCCTTCTACGCCCTCCTCCAGGTCATTTATAAAAATAACTAATCGCAGTGGCCCCAAACAGATCCTTGTGGTACACCACTAGTAACTGAACTCCAGGCTGAACATTTCCCATCAACCACCACCCTCTATCTTTTTACAGCTAGCCAATTTCTGATCCAAACCGCTAAATCACCCTAAATCCCATGCCTCTGTATTTTCTGCAAGAGCCTACCATGGGGAACCTTATCAAACTCTTTACTGAAATCCATATACACATCAACTGTTTTACCCTCGTCCACCTGTTTGGTCACCTTCTCAAAGAACGGTAGCATTGTGGATAGCACAATTGCTTCACAGCTCCAGGGTCCCAGGTTCGATTCCTACTTGGGTTACTGTCTGTGCGGAGTCTGCACATCCTCCCCGTGTGTGCGTGGGTTTCCTCCTGGTGCTCCGGTTTCCTCCCACAGTCCAAAGATGCGCAGGTTAGGTGGATTGGCCATGATAAATTGCCCTTAGTGTACAAAATTGCCCTTAGTGTTGGGTGGGGTTACTGGGTTATGAGATAGGGTGGAGATGTTGACCTTGGGTGGGGTGCTCTTTCCAGGAGCCAGTGCAGACTCGATGGGCCGAATGGCCTCCTTCTGCACTGTAAATTCTATGATAATCTATGAAACTCAATAAGGTTTGTGAGGCACAATCTATTCTTCACAAAATCATGTTGACTATCCCTAATCAAATTATTCCTTTCTAGATGATTATAAATCTTATCTCTTATAATCCCTTCCAAGACTTTGCCCACAATAGAAGTAAGGCTCACTGGGCTGTAGTTAACGGGGTTGTCTCTACTCCCCTTCTTGAGCAAGGGGACAACATTTGCTATCCTCCAGTCTTCTGGCACTATTCCTGTAGACAATGATGACATAAAGATCAAAGCCAAAGGCTCTGCAATCTCCTGCCTAGCTTCCCAGAGAATCCTAGGATAAATCCCATCCGGTCCAGGGGACTTAGCGATTTTCACACTTTCCAGAATTGCTAACATCTCCTCCTTATGAACCTCAATCCCGTCTAGTCTAGTAGCCTGTATCTCAGTATTCTCCTTGACAACATTGTCTTTTTCCTGTGTGAATACTGACGAAAAATATTCACTTAGCACCTTTCCTATCTCCTCGGACTCCACGCACAAATTCCCACTACTGTCCTTGACTGGCCCTACTCTTACCCTATTCATTCTTTTATTCCTGACATACCTATCGAAAGCTTTAGGGTTTTCCTTGATCCTACCTGCCAAGGACTTCTCATGTCCACTCCTGGCTCTTCTTAGCTCTCTCTTTAGGTCCTTCCTGGTTAACTTGTAACTCTCAAGCGTCCTAACTGAACCTTCACATCTCATCTTTACATAAGCCTCCCTCTTCCTCCTGACAAGTGATTCAACGACTTTAGTAAACCACGGTTCCCTCGCTCGACCACTTCCTCCCTGCCTGACAGGTACATACTTATCAAGAACACGCAGCAGCTGTTCCTTGAACAAGCTCCACATTTCAATTGTGCGCATCCCCTGCAGTTTCCTTCCCCATCCTATGCATCCTAAGTCTTGCCTAATCGCATCATAATTGCCTTTCCCCTAGCTATAATTCTTGCCCTGTGATATATACCTATCCCTTTCCATCGCTAAAGTAAACTAAAATAAGGCTGTTACTCTCTCTATATTTAGAATGTAACGATATAGAACATGGCTAGTAGCAAAGGTCTAAGAGAAGAGCAGATTTTCCTATTAATTTCCCCCTTCCATGCTTAAAAGCGAGCCTTTTCTGTTTTGATCTCTGTGAGGTGGCCCGGTAGCACAGTGGTTAGCACTGTTGCATCACAGTGCCAGGGACCCAGGTTCGATTCCGACCTCGGGTGACTGCCTGGGTCGAGTTTGCACTTTCTCTCCGTGTCTGCATGGGTTTCCTCCGAGTGCTCTGGTTTCCTCCTGCAGTCCAAAGGTGTGCAGGTTAGGTTAATTGGCCATGCTAAATTCCCCCTTAGAGTGAGATTGCAGGAATAGTGCAGGAGATTGGGCCGAGGTAGGTGGTCTTTCGAAAGGTCGGGGCAGACTCGATGAGCCAAATGACCTCCTGCTGCACAGTAGGGATTCTATGAAATTAGAAAACTTTCATTTGAGAATTCCTCATAGGCTCAGGGAGCTTTATGTACAAAAATGCAACCCATTTTCTGAATAACTTACTGTCACTTATACAACTTGAAAAATCATACAGCTCCAAAAAAAAACCTTCCCCACAGTAGTACACCATTTCTTGTAGTGGAAGCCAGAATCAATGCTGTGTACATTACTTTTAAAATTTGAGGATCACAAGAAGATACCTAAAGTAATCTGGCAAAAAAATGCTAGTAGTACCGTGTATCTCACAAATAGCACAAGATTTACATGCCACAAAGTATTGCTCATCAATAGTTTACAGATCTAATTCTCACATGCTCAACCTTATGATTCATACATTGCATCTCAAGAATAACTCTAACAGTTTAGGACTCACCAAGATGCAATCTCCATTTGAAAAATCTAGCAACAAACATCTTTCAAGGCAACAGGATTTGAAGTCATTGCAAATTATTTAGTAGCTTGATGCACAGGCTGGAATGCATGCTGTGCCAATCCATTACTGTATATGTGTTTCTTTCAATCCCATGCATCTCAAGGTTAGTTTATGTTGGTAGAAGGGCAACTACCTCATCCCAGGGACCAATCTAGCGAACCTTCTCTGTACCACCTCCAATGCTATATCCTTTCTTAAATGTAGGTCTCACCAAAACTCTATACAATTGTAGCCGGACTTCTTTATTCATGTACTCCAATCCCCCTGCAATAAAGGCCAACATACCATTTACCTTCCTATTTTTCTGCTTTACTTGCATGATAACTTTGTGTTATTGTACGAGCAAACCAAAATGTCTTTGAATGGCACAAACCCTCTGACGAACCCAAGTGGCTCTGGCAGGATCGCTGAACCTAACTACTTGGGTAACAGGAGGCCAGTATCGCCATCTCAGATATCCTTCCTCCAAATTATTCCCCTGGAGCTCCTTCACCTTCAGCTTAATGAAAGCAGCAGGAATACAAGAACTAAGGGCAGGAGTAGATTACTGGCTCATTGAGCCTGATCCGCCATTCATGGTTGCTCTCGTTTGAACTCTACTTTCCCGCCCATTCCCTATAGTTCTCGATTCCCTGAATCACCAAATATCTGTCCATCTCAGCCCTAAATATATTCAATGACGGAGCATCCACACCTGTCTACGTGGAGAATTCCAAAGATCAACAGCTTTGAGTGAAGAAATTTTTCCTCATCTCGGTCTTAAATGATCAGCCCATCATCCTGAGGCTGTGCCCTTGTGATGTACATTCCCCAGCCAACGGAAACGTCTCTCACCATCTACCCTATTAAGCCCCTTCACAACCTTTTATGTTTCAATGAGAATGTCTCATATTTTCCTAAACTCTATAGAATATAAATCCAATGCACCCAGCCTTTCATCATAGGACAACCCCCTCATCCAGGGAACCTTCATTGCAAGTAATGTGGAGACGAAACTTGCACATAGTATTCCAGATGTGGCTTCACCAATATCCTGTACAATTGTAGCAGGACTATTTTATTCCTGTACTCCAACCCCCTTGCTATGGCAACATACCATCTGCATTTCTTACTGCTTATTGTACTTGCATGATAACTTAAGTGTTCCTCCTTGTATGAGGTCTCTTTAAATATCAACACTTACAGGTTTCTCAACATTTTTTAGAAAATCTGCATTTTTGTTCTTACGACCAAAGTAAATAACTTCATAATATACTACACTATATTTCATCTGTCATTTTGTTGTCCCCTCACTTAACCTGCCTATTTCTCTTTGCAGCCTTTTTGTGTGACCCCACAACTTACCTTTTCACCTAGCTCTGTATTATCCACAAATATAGATATATTACTCTCTGTCTCTTAATCTAAGTTATTATTATAGATTGTAAATAGCTGAGGTCCTAGCACTGATCCTTGCGGCACTCCACTATTCACTGCCTATCAACTTTAAAATGCTCTGTTTATACCAACATTGCTTCCTGACCATGCTAATATATTATCCCCAATCCTGAATCAAAGGTATTTTGGTAAATTATAGATAACTTAGACTTTATCAGCAGTTCGCTCTTTTAGAACCCTATCAAGTCCTAGGCATGTCAGATTTTAGTCCCTTAAATTTCTCCCAATATTTTTTATCTCCTGTTATTCATTTCTCCAATTATCTCCCTTTATTTTTAGGCACTAGGTTACTGTCAATTTCTAGTATGAAACTTGTGACTTCTATTGTGAAGACAAACACAAACTATTTGTTCAATGCTTCCGTAATTTCCTCATTCCCATGATAATTCCTCCTGCCTCTGCTTCTAAGAAAGGGACTTTACTTTTTACTTTAGCTATTCTTTACTTTTAGCTATTCTTTACTTTTTTAATATACTTATAAAAGCTCTTACAATTTGTTTTTCATATTTCTGGCTAGTTTATTCTCATATTCTGTTTTTTCCCTCAACTTTTTGGTGACCCTTTGCTGGTTTCTAAAACGCTCTCAATCCTCAGACCTGCTGCTATTTTTTTGCAAGATTGTAAGCTTCTTCTGTCAATTTAATACCATCCTTAACATCCTGAGTGTGCTGTAGATGGGTCCTTCTTGTTGACTTATGTTTTTTAATTAATTGTATTTTTGTTGAACATTTTGAAGTGTTTCTTTAAATGTTTCCCACTGTTCATTTATCTCCATGCCTTTTAGTCTATCTACCCAATTAACCCATGCTAGTTCTCTCCTCGTACCTATGTAATTGGCTGTTTCATTTTCAGATTCTTGTTTGTGATGGCAGTCTGTCACTTTCAAACTTAAAACAGGATTCATTGGTATTATGATCATCATTTCCCAGTGGATCTTTTACTATGACTTTACTAACTTGACCCTACTTCATCACACAATACTAGGTCTAAGATTGCTTTATCCTTAGGTGGTTTCACTGTATATTGCAACAAGAAACTGTCTATAAGCTCATCTCCTGGACCATTCTTGCCAATTTGATTTCCCCAGTCTAGATGAAGATTAAAGTCCCCACAATTATTACATTGCTTTTGCTACAAGCTCCAATAATTTCTTGGAATTTAAATTGGAAATCCAATGGGTCCTGTTGCAAACCAGTAAAACGCAAGTTTTACTGATTGGCAAGTGATCGGAAAGGTAAAATAAAAGCAAAACACAATGAAAAAAATGCAGCAAGTGGAAAACAAAAAGAAAAGCATGAACAGCAAAACTAATGAGCACACACAGCAAGAAGACCAGGAAGTCATTTCTGTTTGAATGATGACATAGCAAATGTGCAACAAACTACCAAGAAATTTTGGGCTGAGAGTCCCTACCTTCATTTATATATTTATTTGAAGGTCCAATGAGGCTCAAACACTTCCCTGTGTTTCCTGCAGTGTTGTCTCATTGTAAAATACTGGACATCATTTCTGACACTCAGTGGCTGGCCCAGATTTTCCACTTTTGACAACAAGCACAGTAAATGCTTGCAACACCAACAGCAGATTTTCTTTTTTTAAGATAATTCTTGATCAGTGCCTGGTCTGTCCCACTCCTCGTTGATTTTCTTAGTAATTATTGTCACAGTGTTCCATGAGGGAGCATTTATCCATGTTAGAGGAGAGGAACATAATAGTAATGGATTGGAAATATTCTCTCAAAGTATATTTACTCTTTATCATTTGTATCAGTAGGATCAAAAGTGGTAATGCTGTGAGCAGAAGTTTGAAGTATGGAGCCGGACAGAGAAATGGCCAGAGGTGATAGTCTGAATTAAATAATTTTTCCACCTGGCTGCCCCTTGTGATTTCCTGCTCATTCAATCAGCAATCTGACTATCAGTGATCGTTGACAGCTAGCAGGTCCAATTCAAATGAGTCTCAATCATAAAAAATAATCCAGTCTCTCATTAGCACGTCTGGGTAGGCAGTTTGGCCTACTCTTTATAGAAACCGGTCTCACAGATTCCATTCCTTCCAATGATATAACGTTAGCACAGTTGAAGCAATGTTTTCCTTAATTGTAAAGGATCCTCCATTGAGCTCTTAATAATTATAATTACTGGAGAAATCAATAGGAAGAAAAGAATCATCATCCAGGATTTATATAGGCCAAGTAAAATAATAAAGGCCTCCTTTCAGATCAATTACACCACAATAGCACACTAATTAAACCATTAGGTGAAAATAAATTGAGACTTCGATACTTCGATCAGGTGTCATTGTTAAAATGAAAATTATTGACCATTACCTTTCTAACATTTATTTTATTGGAAGTATTTAAATTTTCTTTGTAGCAACTTTAAATAAAAATATAAAGTGAAGGTTAAAAAATAATGATTTTAAACTTTACTCCAATAGACTATTGTTCTTGCTTTTGGGTATCTAATATATTGTTAATATTTTTCTCAAAGGTTCACGCTAACATTTGAAGAATGATCTTAAATCAATGAAAGCAACTGTTTAACATACTTGCCTAAAACCTGCATTACAATTCTGGTTTTATACAGGGTGTATTCTCCACTATCGCCAGTTACTTGCAATATTAATCTTTAGACAATAGTTTATTTACAGTGGAAACATAATGCCAAACATTCTCTGTAAGGAATAAATAAATCTTGCTTTCAGTTGGTTACATTCAAGTTTTGTATAAAGTCCAAGTTGTGTTCAATTTTTTATGGAAATTGTATCCAGAATAAATTGCATTAACTGCACTCTGCAGACTCCACTAATGGCAGCTTGGATTTCAACAATGATGGTTAATACCGCAGAAGATAATAGCAACTGGAAAGAACATTACAAACTCATCCTTTCAAATGTGTTTGCCTTTATCATGTCCCTTGGTGTTCTTTAACTGAAAATGTGCAATACTTAAGGAAATGTTTTCAAAGCTTGCTTATCAACATTACGTGGTTCAATCTTGTCTGAATCCTCACTTTGCCAAGGTCCTAATGCACCATTTAAAAAGATGGAAAGAAAAAGTAGCAGAGAAAGCAAAAAATTATGAATCCAATGACCCAGTTAACAGAATAGATATAAATGATAACCATGTCCATATCAAATCTCCAGCCACGATTGTCATCCTCAAAATCCAGTCTGTAGGCACCATGAGGGAACTGTCTTCTTGCAACGGGATCGGAATGTCTTCCAAAACCTGTGTGATACACAACTTTTAATGGCATATGGCACGTTATTTTCTGACAACTGAGTAACAGCATATCTGGCACATTGTCATTAGAGCACAACAGCCCAGGCGATAAAGTAACGCAAAGTTGCAGTCCAATATTTAAAAAAGCTTACGTCCCTTAATTTATTTAATGTTAATTTTCAAACAGTAACTAAAATAGGTGTGGAGATGCAATATAACCTGTTCAACGCCAACCTAGATTAATGTGTTAAAACCATCTCCTCTCTGCTGTGGAACATCTGCTGAATTTTGTCACTTTAGCGCCCTCCCCCATTGCTTTTATAAACACACTTCTGGCCAAAGCAAGATCCCCTCCAAGTTGCACATCAATCTGACTTGGACCAACAAAAGCATAATAAACACTTTTATCAATAGCTGCACAAAGTTGAATTTTCTGTAAAGAGGATCAGTTCCAATGCAGTGAAAAACAGGTAGTAGCAGAGAAGCTTTAATTCACCTCTCTAGTAGCCCAACGCTGAAATTGGAATCGGCGATTGAGCGGAGAATGGCTTCCGACGCCAGATTCGGGACAAGAGCCGGTTTGACGCCGGTCTGCGATGCTTCGCCCCCCTCCAAATCGGCGTCATCGGGACGCGCAGCATGCGCAGTTGCAAGCCGTTGGCGCATCATCAGCTGGCCCACCCACAATGCTCCGCCCCCGATGGGCCAAGTTCCCAACGGCGCCGGGCCACGTCTGATTCCAGCGATGGGAACCTGGCTGCCGGCTGCGGACAGGGTCCAGCGCTGCCACAATCATCCGGGATCCATGCCGCTGGCTGGGGGGCTGCTGTTAGGGCTGGGGTTTGGGGGGGGGGGGGGGGGGGGGGGGGCAGATGGCGGGTTGTGGGGCCGTGTAGGGTTCCAGCACGGACGGCGCCATGTTTTCCGGCCTGACTGGTGCAGCTTGTCAGCCCTGCGCATGCGCGACCCGCGACCCAGTGATTCTCCAGCCGTTTCCCGCACAATCTGCCAGTGTTCAACGCGGCGTCGGTGCTAGCTCCTCACCGACACTGGAATAGGTGAGTGGTTCGCGCCAATTTTCCGATTGCAACTCACCCACGGATTCTCCGTTGGCGCCGGCACTTAGCCTCAGACTGTTATCACTTACAAATGGAATTGGCTTATATTAACAATCAGTAGCTGCAGCCAATCAAAGAACAACAAAACTGAAATCAATGCTGGTCGAAAATAAATCTGGACTGTAGCATTTCCTCCACCTCAAGCTGGCTTCTTAAATTCAAATAAAAGGTGACTTTAATGGAGCCATAATTAGAGTGAGCTTTCTATTCTTTCTTTTGTCAGTTTTTCCTATACTAGTTTGGCATTTTACCATAATTCATGGATAGATTCATTTTATTGGAACTGACTCACTCCACGAAACAAGAGCAAGGGGACAGATATGTCACACATTGTCCCAAAATCCGATAACAAAACTTCCATTATAATTTATATTTGTACATTGTACCGTACTGTTTTGAGAGCATGATTTTAAGCAACGTACTGAAATGGCCTAAGCAAGCCACTCAGTTGAATTAAATTGCTATAAAGTCAACTGCAAGGAATGAAATCGGACAGTGGTGATAATCTGAATAAAAAAATCTTTCCAACTGGCTGCCCCTTGTGATTTCCTGCTCATTCAATCAGCAATCAGCTTTGTCGACCCTGAAAAGTTCTCATTACGAACATCTGGGGGCTTGTGCCACAATTGGAGGACACAGCCTGACATAGTCGTACGCATGGAATCATACCTTATAGACAATGTCCCAGACACCATCATCACCATCCTTCCTGCCCCAACAATAGCACAGCCCCACTAGAGGTAGGAGTATAGTGTTATACAATCAGGAGGGAGTTGCCATAGCAGTTCTCAGCACTGACTCTGGATCTCATGAAATCTCATGGCATCAGGTCAAACATGGACAAGGAGACCTACTGCTGATCAGCATCCACCAGCACTCCCTCTTCTGATGAATTAGTGCTTCTCCATGTTGAACATTACTTGGAGGGAGCACGAGGGTGGCTAGGTCACAAAATATACTCTGAACGGGGCCCTTCAATGTCTGTCACCAAGAGAAGCTGGATAGTAACAGAACAGACCAAGCTGGCAAAATGCTAAAGGACATAACTTAGACTGGGTCTGCCACAGGTGGTGAGGGAACCGACAAGAGAAAAACGTATTTGACCTCACCAATCTACCTGTTGCAGATGCATCTGTCCATGTAAGTCCTGCCTTCATATTGAGGATACCGTTCATCGGGCTGCATGGCACTACCACCATACTAAATGGGATAGATTTCGAACAGATCTAACAACTCAAACTGGACAGCCATTAGGTTCTGTGGGTCATTAGCATCAGTAAAGTCACCATAGTCCCAGAGGACCATAGAGCTGCTTTTCCCTTTGAGGGGGGAGTTAGATTGGTGGTGATTTAACCCGAGGTTCACCATACTACAGACGAGGAGCAAGTTTGAGAAGGTGGGTTTTCATGAAACGTGTCAGCCGGTGCAGGAATTGAACCCACATTGTTTGCCTTGCTCTGCATCATGAGCCAGCTGTCCAGCTAGCTGAGGTAAACCACCCTCCACTATCAGCAGCAGTAATACTGTATGCACCACAATCTGTAGCCTCATAGAAACATAGAAAATAGGAGCAGGAGGTGGCTATTTAAGCCGGCTTTGCTATGCATTATGATCACGGCTGAACATCCAACTCACTAGCCTAATCCTACCTTCCCTCCATATCCTTTGTTCCCCTTTGCCCCAAGTGCTCTCTCTAACTGCTTCTTTAAAACATACAATGTTCTGGCCTCAACTACTTGCTGTGGTAACTAATTCCACAGACTCACCTCTCCCTGGGTGAAGAAATTTCTCCTCATCTCATCCTAAATGCTCTACCCCATATCCTCAGACTGTGACCCCCTAGTTCTGGATATCCAACAATCAGGAAGATCCTTCTTGCATCTACCCTGTCTAGTCCTGTTCGAATTTTATAAGTTTCGATGCGATCCCCCCTCATTCTTCTGAACTCCAGTGAATACAATCCTAATCAACTCAATCTCTCCTCATATGCCTGACCTATCATCCCATGAATCAGTCTGGTAAACCTTCACTGCATGCTTTCTAGAAGAAGAACATCCTTCCACAGATAAGGTGACCAAAACTGCACTCAATATTCCAGGTGGCATCACCAAGTCCCTGCATAGTTGGAGCAAGACTTCCCTGCTTCTGTAACCAAATCCTCTCGCAATGAAGGCCAACATACCATTTGCCTTCTTTACCACCTGCTGTACTTGCATGCTTAGCTTCAGTGACTGAGGACACTTCGGTCTTGTTGCACATTCTCCTAATTTATGACCATTCAGATAATAGTCTGCCTTTCCGTTTTTGCTACCAAAGTGGATAACCTCACATTTATCCAAATTATACTGCATCGACCATTCATTTGCCCACTCGCACAACTTGTCCAAATCACACCAAAGTGTCTACATTCACCTCACTGCTCACCCTCTCACCCAACGTTATGTCATCTGCTAATTTGGAGATCTGATTTTGTTTCTTCTTCCAAGTGATTAATATATATTGCGAATGGCTGGAGTCCCAGTACCAATCCCTCCGGCACCCCACTAGTAACTCCCTGCTATTTGGAAAAAGATCCATTAATTCCGACACTTTGTTTCCTGTCTGCCAACCAATTTTCTATCCATCTCAACACACTACCCCTAATCCCATGTGCTTTCATTTTACACACTAAACTCTATGAAGCACTTTGTTGAAAGCCTTAAGAAGGTCTAAATAAACCACGTCCACTGGACCCCATCAACCTCACCAACTCTATGTACTCAAAGAATTCCAGTAGATTTATCAAGCATGATTTCCCCTTCATAAATACACACTGACTCTATCTGATCCTGGTACTGTTTTTCAAGAGCTCTGCTATAAAATGTTTGATAATGAATTCTAGACTATTCCTCATTACGACGACAGGCTTACTGGCCAGAGTGCCAGATGGCACTGTCAAGGTGTCAAGCTGGCCTTTCTTGCACTGTGGCGATCGGACCGGGGTAACCTGCGTGGGTGTTGGGGAGGGTGAGCCCAGGGACCGTCCTATGGTGCGTTGAAACTTGGGGTTCAAGGGTTGCTTTAGACGCTCCAGAGATTTCCCGAACTCTCGCTACACTGAGAAGCTCCTCAGTGAACAAAACGGCACTGAACACCAGCAATGAACGCGGATGCAAAATATCATCCCTAGTGTCCGACATCATATATAATTCATGGACAACTTGCTAAACAATCTAACAAATAAACTTACTATCAATTTACGATTCTCAGTTTGAAGTGTGACGCATTCACACCAGCGAGAAGCTTTGATATTCACACACAAGGCCCTCTCCTTTGTAGATAAAAGGAGCACATCCACACATTGTTCCTTCATCCTAAAGGGAGGCGGTATTGTCACTGGACTAGTAATCCAGAGATCCAGGATAATGCTCTGGGAACTGGGTTTTAATCCTACCATGGCAGATGGTGAAGTTTGAATTTGATAAAAATCTGGAATTAAAAGTCTAATACAACCATTGTTAAAAAAAAACACCCTGTAGAGAAGGAAATCTGCTGTCCTTAATTGGTCTGACCCACCAAATGTGGTTGACTCTGAAAAATGGTCTAACAAGCCACTCAGTCCAAACACCATTAAGGATGGGCAATGCTAGTCCAGCCAGCAATGCCCAGATACCCTGAACTATTGAAAAAAATCAACTGAGCAAAAGCTTGGGGAACAGCCATTCCCTGCTTCATTCCTCATGGCAACACTTTGACCTGAGTTGATCTGCCTGGTTTCAATTTAAACAAACGTTTGGCAGTCAACTGTTCCTCCCCATTCTCCATTATCAAAGATCTTATAGCAGAGCACTGGAAAATAGTGGTAGGATCGGAGAGAGTCATGGATTTATGAAAGGGAAATTTATAATGCTTGATAAATCTACTGGAATTCTTCGAGGATGTTATTAGTAGTTACCAATAGATGTGGTTCATTTGGACATTCAGAAGGCTTTCAACAAAGTCCCACATAAGAGATTAGTGTGTAAAATTAAAGCGCGTGGGATTAGGGATAGCGTATTGAGATGGATAGAAACGGTTGGCAGACTGGGAAATAAAAGTAGGAATAAATATTTTTTTTCACCAAAAGGTAGGCAGTGAGTGACCTGTGGGGTACTGCAGGGATTGGTGCTGGATTCCCTGCTAATCACAATATATATTAATGATATAGACAAGGGAACTAAATATAATATCTCCAAATTTGCAGATGGCACAAAGCTGGGTGGGAGGGTGAGCTGTGAGGAGGATGCAGAAATCCTTGTTTCATTTGGACAAGTTGAGTGAGTGAGCAAATGAATGGCAGATACAGTATACTTTGTATAAATGGGAGGTTATTTTGGTAGCAAAAACAGGAAGGTGGAGCAGGCAGTAAAGATGGCAAATGGTACGTTGGCTTTCATTGCAAGAGGATTTGGGTACAAGAGGAGGGATGTCTTGATGTAATTATACAGGGCCTTGGTACACCTTCAAAATATTGTGCGCAGTTTTGGTCTCCTTATCTGAGGAAGGCTTTTCTTGTTGAAGGAGTGTAGAGAAGGTTTACTAGACATTCCTGGCATGACTGGACTGATGTAGAAGGAGAGATTGAGTCAGTTAGGATTGTATTCGCTGGAGTTCTGAAGAATGAAGGGGGATCTCACAGAAACCTACAAAATTTTAGCAGGACTGGACAGGATAGAAGCAACGAGGATGTTCCTGATGGTGGGGATGTTCAGAACCACGCGTCACTATCTGAGGATACGGGGTTGACCTTTAGGACAGAGATGAGGAAAGACTTCTTCACGCAGAGAATGATCAGCCTGTGGAATTCACAACAGGAAGTAGGTGAGGCCAAAACACTAAGTTTCATAAAACAATTGGATATAACAACTTGGGGTGAAAGGGGTCAAAGGATATGGGGGAAGGGGAAAAAGGTTGGATCAGACTATTGAGTTAGATGATCAGTCATGATCATACTGAATGGCAGAGCAGGCTCGATGAGTTGAATGGCCTCCTGCTCCTATTTCTTATATGTTTCTATATAACACCTCTACCAATCAAAGTCTACTTGCCAACCAATCAGTACTCTCGTCTCATGCAGTATAAATTGTTATTCCGTTTGCAGTTGGTATTTTTGCATCTGTCCTGATGAGTGCAATACGAAAAGTTTGACAACACCTCTTTATTCAGCAATATTCATGATCTGAACTATCAAATGACTTTCTTAACACTAAAAATGTAAAGGTCTTTAAATGCCTTTTAAATTTAAATAATTTAAAGAGTCATCTCAAAGGGTTGCTTTTTGGGTGAATTATATTAAATAAAGCCACAGCCGAATAAAAACTCTACTCCAGTATTTTTTAGAAAGGATAGGTAAAACATATTTGGTGATATCAAGAATGTCCCAAGCTAAGTAAACAGAACAGAAATAGTATGATATTATGTAATGCAGTGGGATCTCTGCTCAGAGGCCAAAATTAGAAGGACCTTCTTGCTACAGCCAGAGTTGGCAAATATAATATTCCTTAAGGGAAAAAAAAGTGAAGCAATCAATCATTTTAATGCATAATATATGCACAGAGAAACGTTCTTAAATGGCGTACAAATGAGCACATAACCTGTGAAACCTTGCTGCAGGAAAGAGCAAAGGACTTCTTACATAATTTAGAAATTAGAGGGGCAGCTGTTCTTCACACTCATGTGTGACTTAGAGAATCAAAAATAGCTCAAAGGAGTTTTCAGGCAATATGTACAGAAGCACAAAGGTGCAGCACATTCTGGACTTCAGGTTTTGTCATTAAAAGACTGTAATACCAGTTTATTGAAATAAAACTTCATAACTCCTTGAGAAGACCCTAAACAACAAATCATTTTATTTAGAATTCTTCTGAAAAAATTATACCATTTTGGCCACTTGTGGTAATAGGCAAGACAATGTATTTTTGCAACTTCAAACCATTGAAAAAATTCTTCCATCCATTTCAAGATTCCATGGTGGAAGACGGGAGGGTAAAAACAATCAAAGGAAAGCAAAGCACAAATCAAGGCATAAAATGGGGATTCCACAGAGGATATCAGTTCACAATGGTGGCACAGTGTGGTTAGCCAGAGTCCCGAGTTCAATTTCCACCCTGGGTGACTGTGTGGAATTTGTACATTCTGCCCGTGTCTTTGTGGGTTTCCTCCGGGTACTCCGTTTCCTCCCACAGTCCAAAGATGTGCCGGTTAGATGGATTGCTAAATTGCCCCATAACATCTAAAGATTCGACTCGATGGGCCAGGTGGCGTCCTTCTGCACTGTAGGGATTCTATGAATGGTTGGCAGGAACTGCCAACCAGGCTTAAAAGGAATTGGGGATAGCGTACCCCTAAGAAAATGGCATGCTTAAGATTATGTAACAGTACTATGATTCAGGAAGGTGCCCTCATATTTCTTATCATAGTATTGCTGCCAAACTGTCCCACAATTTACTACTTGCCCATGTCAAATTGGAAATACTAGGATATTATCACTCTATACAAGAATAAAGAGGGCAACTAGCTTTGTATATGAATAACAGTTCAAACATTGTGCTCTACATACATGTTAAGTAGAAACTAGAGATGATTGAAGATGGCCACTGAGCTTTAGCATTATCGGCTTCCAAAAAGTGGCAGAAAATATTAGAGCAAAGGTAGCACAAAGCATCTGTCCAGTTCTTTGCCACAGCAAGGTGTCTTCTGTCCTACCGATCAACATTAATGCCACAATTGTGCAAGTATCATACTGCTCTACACGTCCTCCATAGCCAAGTGGTTACCTCACCCACCAATAGCGCCCATCCGGAAATTCACAATTTGCCATCTAGTTAATTGACATAATTTTCTATCATACATCGTCAACAGTCAAGGTTTCCTGCTGTCAGCGTGTATTTGAGAAAAATGCCTCTCTGCAAACTAACTACTAATTTTGAAACCAAATTTGGTTAGTTGATCTGTAATGCAACTCCAACTAGCATGTAATGTATTGATAATACAGCATGGTAGAGTGATTAAGGGGGATAAATAGAATGTAAGGGGGATAAATAGAATGTATTAGGTACAAGTGATATAGGGTTGAGAGAGTTCTGAAGGGTATGAAGTCTTTTTGGGGAAAGAAGACTACATATTCTGGCTCATACAGGGTACAGGACTGCATACGGAAATGTGTAAGCAGGCCACTAAAAAAGAGCCAGGCTCATCAAAATATGCTGAATTTACATTATACCTGACAGAGTTGTGAACAATCTGCACTGTAAATTCTATGATATCCTCATGCAACAATGGAACTCTTCCTCATTCATACTCATTCCTCACAGGACACAGAGACAGGCTTTTGGTCTGTCACAAGTCTGCCCTGAGATTCCCAACAATATTATTGAAATGAGTCGAGTTTGTTATTGGTTGAGGTCAGTTAGTTCTCATGCTGGCATGTGGAAAACCTGATCAGCAAAAAGAGTGACCATTTTACATCAATGTTGTCCTATAGCAAAATAGGAGCTGTTTGAAGGTGCATCTTCAATGCCGCATTCCAACATTAAATCCTTTTCTGTTTTCTGGCTGCGAGGATGTTTGTTATTTGCTGCCAGGATGTTTGCAGCCAACCTGAAACAGGGCAGCCAAGGTCACCAGCAGGCACTAATTCCTTTGAGGCAAGCACTCCTCTGCAAATAGGAACATAAAAAGATAGAAACTGGAAAGGCTATTGAGCACTGTTCAACCAATTAATTAGATTATGGCTCATCTCAGGAAAAATAGTGATGACATGAAAATATCAGAGAAATCCAATAAATTGGAAGGCTTTCTGCTGGTTATATATTTTTAAAACTATTGGAAAATGTGGGCTGTTTAAAGGCAGGGACTATTCGGTTGTGTCAAAATAAACATTGAATCCCTACAGTGCAGGAGGCCATTCGCTCCATTGAGTCTGCACTGACCCTCTGCACTCTAGCTAGACCCACCCCTTTTCCTATCCCTGTACCCACCGAACCTGCACATCTTTGGGCACTAAGGGGCAATTTAGAATGGCCAGTCCATCTGCAAGTGGCGGACTGGCCTCCAAGCGGAAGACTGCCCTCCAAGCAGTGGACATTTAAAGTGGCAAACTGATAAGCACATATAGGCCATGAGACAAATATGACACTATTTCTGTCATTGCAGGAGAAAGGAGCTTGAGGCCAACAAGAGGTGTTGTATCCTTCACTGCTCCACATGAAGGTGAAAGTGATGGAGATTCATTGGATTGCAGCAGGCCAGCTTATTGTGAATGTAAGGTGGGTATGGAGACCAGATCCATAGAGAATGAGAATAGTAATGATCGCATGCATCAGTTCTTCTGACGAGTATTTGTACTGGCAGCTCTGTGGTCCTTGGGACATTGGGCTGGATTTAATGAAAATAGGAACCATGGTGGCTGGGGAAGAAGCCTTGCGTCAGTTAAGCATCCCCTGTGAGTCAGAGGGTGAAAGGAGCCGATGCAGGATTCCTGGTCATTGCAGGCGGGATATAAATTTGGCTCAATAATGAGTAAATAACATCCATTATCCGAGTCAACTACAATTTGGTGGTGGCTCACAGATTAAATTGTAGCAGCATGACATTCCCATTCCTCCCAAAGGCACTCCCTACCACCCTTGCCTTTGATCTCCTCTGCACATTTCTCCCACCTCACCACTCAAATTTGGGCCGTGGTTCGTTGGCGATCCTAAGCCTCTGGGAGGCACTGCCATCAGTTACCTGCTCTTCTAGTGCTGCCAATCAGCTGGCCTCTGATTGACCCGCAGCTGTCAGCGAGCGGGACCTTCCCCGTGGAACTATTTGAAGTTCAGTTTGCGACTGAGGCTTCTGTCAGGCCTACTAATTCCAGCCCATTGAGATACACAGCATGAAATGGCGGGGGCTGATAGTGAGTGCAGGACTGGTTTCATGACAGTGCCAGTAACATATTTAGGGCATGTCCTGACAGACCACCGTGCAGCCACCTGTCTTACGCCCGGTGGAGTTACAAGGGAATTTTAGAAGAATTGTGTCTGGATAAGCGAGGGTGATAGGGCCTTTCACCCCATGACCCAGAAGGACAATGGCAGCAGATGGATGAAAACACACACCTGCAAGTCTACTTTCAAACCACTTACTATCCTGACTTGGCACTATAATTGCTGTTCCTTTAATGTCTCTAGTTCGAAATCCTGAACTTCATCTGTAACAGTACGGTGGGTGTACCTACTACTCTGCAGCAATTCAAGGTGGTTCACCACCACCTCCTCAAGGACAATTAGGAACGGTCAATAAATGCTAGCCTATCCAGGTGCCATTGGCTGCCAGGTCTTAAAGTACCACCCCCCTCACCTGCCTTCTTGAAGGTGGTAACATGCTCAACATGCTTATTCATTTCCAATGCAACTCTTCTCAGAGTAACTGGCAATGCAAGGAGCAGCAGGCCACCATGATTCTGGAGATTCCTGATGGGCCATTTTGCAGAGTCTGTCTTAGCATCAGAACCACATTTTCATTCATAGAAACTTACAATGAAAATAGAAGCAGGAGGAGGCCATTCAGCCCTTCAAGCCAGCTCACCAATTCATTATGATCATGGCTGATCAAGTTCTATACCCTGATCCTGCTTTCCCCCCATATCCCTTTAGCCCCAAGAGCTATATCTAATTCCTTCTTGAAATTACACAGCGTTTTGGCCTCAACTACTTTCTGTGGTAGTGAATTCCACTGATTCACCGCTCTCTGGGTGAAGAAATTTCTCCTCACCTCAGTCACCAAAGGGTTACCCCTTATCCTCAAACTATGACCCTTAGTTCTGGACCCCCCCCCCCCCCCCACCCTGTCTAATCCTGTGAGAATTTTATAAGTTTCTATGAGATCCCCTCTCACTCTTCTAAACTTCAAAGAATATAATCTTAACCGATTTAGTCTCTCCTCATATGACAGCCCCACCATCCCAGGAATCAGCCTGGTAAACCTTCGCTGCACTCTCTCCATAGCAAGAACATCCTTCCTCAGATAAGGACACCAAAACTGCACACAACACTCCAGGTGTGGCCTCACCAATGTCCTATAGAATTGCAGTAAAATATCCCTATTCCTATATTCAAATCCTCTCGCTATGAAGGCCAACATACCATTTGCCTTCTTTACTGCCTGATGTACTTACTTTCAGCGACTGATTCATGAGGACACCAAGGTTTCGCTGGGTATCCAACTCTCTCAATTTACACCCATTCAAATAATAATCTGCCTGCCTATTTTTGCTACTGAAGTGGATAACCTCACATTTTAAATTAAAATGAAAAATGAAATGAAAATCGCTTATTGCCACGAGTAGGCTTCAAATGAAGATACTGTGAAAAGCTCCTTGTCGCCACAGTCCGGCGCCTGTTCGGGGAGGCTTGTACAGAAATTGAACCAACGCTGCTGGCATGTCTTGGTCTGCTTTAAAAGCCAGCTATTTAGCCCTGTGCTAAACCAGCCCCTATGTGGGCGGCATGGTAGCATGGTGGTTAGCACTGCTGCTTCACAGCGCCAGGGATCCAGGTTCGATTCCAGGCTTGGGTCACTGTCTGTGCGGGGTCTGCACGTTCTCCGTGTCTGTGAAGGGCACGAATACTAATTTCCGTCAGCCCCTCACTACAATTTACATTTCTCAGAACTTCCAGTACAGTCTTCCCCGTTAGACATTCTCCCGTTTCTGTCTGTAAGGGGCTACATTCATTTTTATTAATCTTTTTCTCTTTACATACCTTTAGAAACTTTTACAGTCAGTTTTTGTTCCCCGCTAGCTTACTTTCATATTGTATTTTCCTCTTCTTAATCAATCCCTCAGTCCGCCTTTCAAACTGTTCCCAATCCTCATCTTTATTACTTTTTCTTGTTAATTTGTGAGCCTCTTCTTTGAATCTAATACGATCTCTAATTTCCCTTGTAAGCCATGGTTTGGCCATGGTTCCCTTTCTACTCCTGCGCCATGTAGGAACAAACAACTTTTGGAGTTCACCTATTCATTCCTTGAATGCCTGCTATTGCCTGTCCACTGTCCTTCCTTTCAGTAACGTTTCCCAGTCCATCATAGCCAATTCATGCCTCATACCATCATAGTTTCCTTTATTGAGATTCAGGACGCTGGTCTCAGAATCAACTACCTCACTATCCATCTTGATAAAGAATTCCCCTTTACAGATCGGTCTTGGGCGTCAAGGTTTATCCACTAAAGTAATTTTTATTGGGGCCGGTTTAGCTCAGTTGGCTAAAAAACTGGTGTGAGATGCAGAGCGAGGCCAGCTGAGGTTATTTATGAAGGCCCCGCCTTCTGAACCTTGCCCCTTGCCTGAGGTATGGTAATCCTCAGGCTAAATCAGCACCATCCCCAAGGGTTCTCTCACAACTAGATTGTCAACTAATCCTTTCTCATTGAACAACATCCAGTCCAAGATGGCCTGTTCCCTTGTTCGTTGTTCAACATACTGGTCCAGAAATAGCACAATGGTTAGCACAAATGCTTCACAGCTCCAGGGTCCCAGGTCCGATTCCCGGCTTGGGTCACTGTGTGGAGTCTGCACGTTCTCCCAGTGTGCGCGTGGGTTTCCTCCGGGTGCTCCTGTTTCCTCCCACAGTCCAAAGATGTGCAGGTTCGGTGGATTGGCCATGCTAAATTGCCCTTAGTGTCCAAATTGCCCTTAGTGTTAGGTGGGGTTACTGGGTTATGGGGATAGGGTGGAGGTATGGGCTTGGGTAGGGTGCTCTTTCCAAGAGCCGGTGCAGACTCGATGGGCTGAATGGCCTCCTTCTGCACTGTAAATTCTATGAAATGAAATGAAAAGCTATCCTGTACATGCTCCAGAAATTCCTCCTCTATTGTACTGTGATAAATTTGACTCCCCCAATTTATATGCAGATTAAAATCACCCATAATCACAGATGTTCCTTTAACACATCTCTGATTTTCTGTCCAAACTATTCCCAACATCAAACTGCAGTGTTAGTGGTCTGCATACTACCCCTATATTCTGCTTCGAGAACCTCACCCCTTTTTCTTTACCTAAGCCGTTTGTACCCATGTGTACCATGACCACTGGCTGTTCACCTTCCACCTCCAGAATGTCCAGTAACCGCTCAGAAGAGAAGGAAGTAGAAATGTTCTTTAGGACTTTTGAGAAAATAGCAACTCAAATGGAATGGCCAAATGCAAAGTGGACATGACTGCTGCAGAGTAAATTGATGGGGCGGGCACAGAACGTTTATGCTGCCTTGTCAGAGCAGGAGTGTCAGGATTATGAGAAGGTAAAAAAGACTATTCTAAGTGCATACCAATTGGTTCCCGAAGAGTACAGGCACAAATTTCGGAATTTGTGGAGACAGCCGGAACAGGCTTAAGCTGAATTTGCAAGGGTTAAGCAGAATCATTTTAATAAGTTGGTACGAGCATTGGGAGTTGAAACTACCTAATGAGGCTCTGAGAGAGGTCATTCTCTTAAGAGGAGTTTAAGAATTCCATACCTTCCATAATAAGAATGAATCCATGTTGAAGATCATAGGGCAAAAACTGCTAGGTAGGAAGAAATTATGACTGACGATTAATAATAATAATCTTTATTGTCACAAGTAAGCT
The DNA here is from genome assembly GCF_902713615.1 of Scyliorhinus canicula. Lineage (NCBI taxonomy): Eukaryota > Metazoa > Chordata > Chondrichthyes > Carcharhiniformes > Scyliorhinidae > Scyliorhinus > Scyliorhinus canicula. Next base: position 104,056,076 of record NC_052148.1, on the reverse strand, counting down.
TATATGAACACTGCAATGATGTTACTGGAAAAGCCCCTAGTCGCCACATTCTAGCGCCTGTTCGGGTATTTAGAGGGAGAATTCAGATTGTCCAATTCACCGAACAAGCACATCTTTCGGGACTTAGGGGAGGAAACCGGAGCACCTGGAGGCAACCCACGCAGACACAGGGAGAACGTGCAGACTCCGCACTTATGAGCTAATCCATAAATTTTAACTTTTGTTCCATCACCTCCATAATTTTGAAAAGGATAGGAAGTGGGAGGGTGAGAGAAAGGGTGGTATCCAATAGTTGCTATGTTCCGAGATCTCGTCCTCAGACCACAAAGGGAGATACTGCAACTGGAGGTGAGACTTTGAAACCTAGCTGTCACCATTGTAACAAGATGGGACAACATTCAATCAGCATGTTGGAAGTTGCAAGGAAAGCTCATGGGACATGTATGGGTTCATAGGAAGAATACTGAAAAGGGAACAAAGGTCTACAGGGCACTGGAGACACCACACCTAGAGCACGGTGTACAGTATTTGTCTCCTTATTTAAATATGTAAATGCATTTAAAGTAGTTCGCAGTACATTTACTAGATTAATACCTGGGATGAGTGGGTAATCTTATGAGGAAAGGCTAGACTTGTATCTGTTGGGGTCGACAGGTGACTTGATTGAAATATACAAGTTCCTGAGAGGACATGACAGGGTGAATGCGAAGAGGAGGTTACCTCTTGTGGGGAACCTAGAACTTGGGGTCACTGTTTAAAATAAGGGGTCAGTTATTTAAGAGATCAGGCAAAATCTTTTCACTCAGATGGTCATGAGTCTTTGGAATTCTTCTTGAGTAGATGGTGGGAGCAATCTTTGAGAATTTTAAGCAGAGGTGGATAGACTCTTTGTAAGCAAAGTGATAGGGTGATAGGTTATTGGCAAGTGGCAGGTGTGTGAAGTTGAGGTTGAAGTCATATCAGCCTTGATATTGAATGGTAGAGCAGGTTCCAGGGGCCAAGTGGCCTACTCTTAAATTGCATGTATTTGACAAGGTGGCCAAATAAATTTGACGTCAATGGGAATCAAAGGGAAAACTCACACCTAGCGCAAAGGATGATGATTGTGGGTGTCAAAGTTCACTTACAGAACATCAGTGCAGTAGTTCCTCAGTGTAATGTCTTTGGCCTAATCACCCTCTGCTGCTTCATCAATGACCTTCCCTCCAACATAAGATCAGAAGTGGAGGTATTGGTTGATAAATTGCATGTGTTTGCAGCTCCCCTGATACTGAAGCTGTCCATGCCCAGAACGACGGGGACAACATTCAGGCTTAGGTTTATAAGTAGCAAGTAACATTCAGGACATACAGGTGGTAGGCAATGGTTATAGCAACATGAAGCACGAGGAGGCCATTCAGACCCTCGAGCCTGCTCCATCTTTTAATCATATCATGGCTGGCCTGCCTCAACACCATCTTCCAGCACTATCCCTGCTTCTCTTGTTTTCATCAATATTCGGACTATCTACCAATTGCTGCTTTGAACATAATCAATGACTGAGCCGCCCAGCTCTTTGGAATTACGTTTCACCACCTTCTGAAAAAAAATTCTTCTCATCTCGATCCTAAATGGCCTACATCTTATTGTGAGGCTGTGGCCACTGGTTCTAGACCCTCAAACCAGCGGAAACATCTTCCCTGCATTTGCCCTATCCAGCCCTGTAAGAATTTTGCACACTTCAATGAGATCACCTCTCAGTCATCTAAACTCTGGAGAATATAGGCCTCATCTTCTCAATCTTTCCTCATGGGACAATCCTACCATTTCAGGATTAGTCTGGTGAAGCTGTATTGCATTCCCTTGATGGTCTGTGTATCCTTCCTTCAACAGAGAGAAAAACTGCATTCAATATTCCAGCTGTGGTCTCACCAAAGCTCTTTACAGCTTCAGCAAAACTTCCTTACTCCTGTATTGAAATCCCCTTGCAATAAAAAAAAGCATACTATTTGCTTTTTTCATTGCTTGTGGCACCTGCATGTTAGCATTCAAGTGGCTTATGGACAAAAATACTCGGGTCTCTTTGGACATCAAGACTTCCCAATATCTTCCTCCTTTTTGCTTTTCCTATCAAAAGTGGATAAATTAGCATTTTGCCACATTATATTTAATCTGCCATGTTCCTGCCACTCACCCAGCCTGTCTAAACCTCCATGAAGCCTCTTTAAATCCTCCTCACAACTTACAAAGGTTTGTGTCATTAGCAAACTTGGAACGATTATCGTTGGTCCCCAAATCCAAATAATTATAGATTATGATTGTTGGGTTCCCAAATACTGATCCTTAGTCCACGAGTCACAATCGACCAATATGAGAATGATCAGATTATCCTTACTCTCTGTTTTCTGTCCGTTATGCAATCCTCAATCACGTCAGTACACTACCCCAATGCCATGAGTTCTAACTTCGTTTACAAGCCTCCTGTGTGGGATCCTGTAGAAAGCCTTTGGAAAATTCTAATAAACCGCACCCATTGGTTCTTTTACATCTACTCTGCTAGTTACATTCTCAAAAAGTTCCCAACTGGTTTGTCAAACATGATTTCCCTTTCTACAAATATATAAAACAAAAAAAAGAGAGGCTAAGGTAAATATTGGTCCTTTAGAGGATGAGAAGGGAGATTTAATAATGGGAGATGTGGAAATGGCTGAGGAACTGAACAGGTTTTTTGGGTCGGTCTTCACAGTGAAAGACACAAATAACAGTGACTGATAGAAATGAGGCTATGACAGGTGAGGATCTTGAGATGATTGTTATCACTAAGGAGGTAGTGATGGGTAAGCTAATGGGGCTAAAGGCAGACAACTCTCCAGGCCCCGATGGAATGCATCCCAGAGTGCTAAAAGAGATGGCTAGGGAAATTGCAAATGCACTAGTGATAATTTACCAAACTTCACTTGACTCTAGGTGGTCCCGGCAGATTGGAAAGTAGCAAATGTGACACTACTGTTTAAAAAAGGAGGTAGGCAGAAAGTGGGTAATTATAGGCCAGTGAGCTTAACTTCGGTAGTAGGGAAGATGCTGGTATCTACCTTTAAGGAAGAAATAGCGAGGCATCTGGATGGAAATTGTCCCATTAGGCAGACGCAGCATGGGTTCATAAAGGGCAAGTCGTGCCTAATTAATTTAGTGGAATTTTTTGAGGACATTACCAGTGCGATAGATAATGGGGAGCCAATGGATGTGGTATATCTGGATTTCCAGAAAGCTTTTGACAAGGTGCCACACAAAGGGTTGCTGCATAATATAAAGATGCATGGCATTAAGGGTAAAGTAGTAGCATGGATAGAGGATTGGTTAATTAATAGAAAGCAAAGAGTGGGGATTAATGGGTGTTTCTCTGGTTGGCAATCAGTAGCTAGTGGTGTCCCTCAGGGTTCAGTATTGGGCCCACAATTGTTCACAATTTACAGAGATGATTTGGAGTTGGGGACCAAGTGCAATGTGTCCAAGTTTGCAGACGACACTAAGATGAGTGGTAAAGCAAAAAGTGCAGGTCTGCAGAGGGATTTGGATAGGTTACGTGAATGGGCTAGGGTCTGGCAGATGGAATACAATGTTGACAAATATGAAACTATCCATTTTGGTAAGATAATAGCAAAGGGATTATTATTTAAATGATAAAATATCAAAACATGCTGCTGTGCAGAGAGACCTGGGTGTGCTCGTGCATGAGTCACAAAAAAAAGGTTTACAGGTGCAGCAGGTGATTAAGAAGGCAAATGGAGTTTTGTCCTTCATTGCTAGAGGGGTGGAGTTGAAGACTAGGGAGGTTATGCTGCAATTGTATAAGTTGTTAGTGGGGCCACACCTGGAGTATTGTGTTTTTGGTCTCCTTACCTGAGAAAGGACGTACTGGCGATGGAGGGTGTGCAGGGGAGGTTCACTAGATTATTCCCAGATCTGAAGGGGTTGGATTACAAGGGGAGTTTCAGTAGACTGGGACTGTACTCGTTGGAATTTAGAAGGATGCGGGGTGGGGGAGGGGAGGAATCTTGTAGAAATATATAAAATAATGAAGGGAATAGATAGGATAGATGTGGGCAGGTTGTTTCCACTGGCGGGTGAAAGCAGAACTAGGGGGCATAGCCTCAAAATAAGGGGAAGTAGATTTAGGACTGAGTTTAGGAGGAACTTCTTCACCCAAAGGGTTGTGAATCTATGGAATTCCTTGCCCAATGAAGCAGTTGAGGCTCCTTCATTAAATGTTTTTAAGATAAAGATAGATAGTTTTTTGAAGAATAAAGGGATTAAGAGTTATGGTCTTCAGGCCGGAGAGTGGAGCTAAGTCCACAAAAGATCAGCCATGATCTCATTGAATGGCGGAGCAGGCTGGAGGGGCCAGAAGGCCTACTCCTGCTCCTAGTTCTTATTTTGTATGTGATCAGTTAGCTACACGCTTTAATATAGATTCTAGCATTTTCCCTGCTGCTGATGTTAGGCTAACAAGTCTGTAATTCCTAGTTTTACCTCTCCTTCCAGCCTGTGCTGAGGATGCTGATCCCAATGTGGTGTCTTCTACATCGGGGAAACTAAACGTAGACTAGGTGACCACTTTATAGAACACTTTTGTTCAGACTGCAAGCATGACCCCAACCTTCCTGTCACATGCCATTTGAACTCAGTACCTTGCTCTCATACTGTCCTTGGCCTGCTGCAATGCTTCACTGAAGCCAGGTACTGGCTGGAGGAATAGCATCTCATCTTCCCATTGGGCATTTGGCAACCCTCAGGACTCAACTTTGAGTTTGGCAACCTTAGATTTTGACCTTTCACTTCCATCTTAAAACTTCCCTTTATTTTTATTTAAATATTCCAGTCATGCCTCAATGCAAAACAACCCCTCCCCTCACGCCAGGCCATATGCCTTTTGTTCTTAAAGTTGCTACTTTTTCTTGCACCTTCTACATTCTCCCTCATTTCTGTTCTGGCGAAGAGTCTATGGTCTTAAAATTTTAACTCTATTCCTCTCCTGATAGATGCTGGTAGACATGCTGAGTCTTTCCAGTGTCCTCTGTTGTTGTGACTTTATTGATTAGTGGTGAAAATCCCGGGACTCGCCATCAACAGCACTGTAAGAGTATCTACACCATACCAACTGCAGTGGTTCAACTCAGCTTATATTCTGGCTTTTTACTCTACATCTCACCAGTTGTGATTTGCAGCAATGTGCCATCTCCATAATCTTTTCTATTTATATGCCTAACCCATCCATTCTTGATAAGTAAAGGGGTGAAGATTATCGACAGTAGGCAGGAATGTGGATCAGATTGGTCATGAGCTTATAGAATAGCAGAAAGCTCAAAATGGGTTGCTTTGCTCCTAACTGTATGAATTTAGAATTTAGAACAGTACAGCACAGAACAGGCCCTTCAGCCCTCGATGTTGTGCCGAGCAATGATCACCCTACCCAAACTCACGTATCCACCCTATACCCGTAACCCAACAACTCCCCCTTAACCTTACTTTTTAGGACACTACGGGCAATTTAGCATGGCCAATCTACCTAACCCGCACATCTTTGGACTGTGGGAGGAAACCGGAGCACCCGGAGGAAACCCACGCACACACGGGGAGGACGTGCAGACTCCGCACAGACAGTGACCCAGCCGGGAACCGAACCTGGGACCCTGGAGCTGTGAAGCGTTGATGCTAACCACTATGCTACCGTGCTGCCCAGAACGGTATGCTCACATGTATTTCTTTGCCATTGGTTCAAAGAGTAGAACTAAATAAAAATTATACCTTTGAAAATCAGTCATTTAAGTTTTTTGAATTGTTCACATATTTTCATTGGTTGAGGCATCCTAAAGGTTACTTTTGTTGATAACTGCAATTACCAACTTGAGGCTTTTACACAGTTCATGAAATTTCCCTATCACTCAGGCCATAATCTTTTCCTTAGCGCAGGGAGTGTTTTGGGAGAGCTATTGGAAGGGCATCTATGGGCCTACACACTGAAGGATTAACAACTGTGGCAAAATTCTCATACTTTTATTGAATGGCAGTATGTAATCAATTATTAGGAAATAATGATGTTTCTGAGCACTATCTAATTATTTAATTCCTCTTCTCTCTCCATGGATTTCATCATGCAATCATCAATATTTTGTCACTAGCACAGTACGAGGCACAAATTACCATGGTTATACTGAATAACCGCTCTAATTAGCTTATTATACGAAGGGCACAGGTCATTGCCTCAGAGCTTGCTGTCATAAAAAGAATGCAATCTGTCCTTTCTCAGTTGAAGCACAAGACAAAATGATCCTCAGGTAAAAGTTAGCAGCATATAATGGTTAATCTTTAGCCATTCTTCAAAAAGTATGCTTTCAGACAGCTTGCTTTGTCTCAAATAAAATGTGTGGCCTCTGTGAAGCATGAGAACAGGAATGAACACAGCATTTGTGTAGATTCTCCCAAGTTTGGAGGAAAAATGCAGAGGCCCTTTTATTGGTGCATGCTCAGACCTCCTGATATTACAACATTCACTCAGTTGATCTGGTGTTCTGGGACACCGATTCAGATACATCTCCAATTTTATTTAACATATAAAGAGAGTAAAATACAGGTTTTTGCTGAAAAAAACATTGAACCACAACAAGTTTGAATCAAAAAACCTTTCTACCTTAGCCATCAACTCCGTCCCTCTTCCTGGTAATGGTCTTAGGCTGAACCATATGAGCATGCGAATAAAGGGAATTTTGGAATATTTGAAAAAAAAAAATCCAACTAAGGGGCAATTTAGCATGGCCAAACTACCTACTCCGCACATCTTTGGGTTGTGGGGGTGAGACTCCCGCAGACACAGGGAGAATGTGCAAACTCCATATGGACAGTGACCCGGGGCCGGGATTGAACCCAGATCCTTGGTTCTGTGAAGCAGCAGTGCTAACTACACCAGATCAATTTTGGAATATTAAAACACCGACCATCTCACTCCCTACTTCTTTGGAGATCCTAGAATGAAGTCCATCAGGGCCAATACTCACTTTAACTCTTTCACCATCTATAGAAACTCTTACTAACTGTCTTTATATTTATGGCCACCTTTCTCTCCGACTATAACTTTTCCATCCTTAATAATCTTTTAGTCATTATGCTGTTTATTATTATTTACTTATTTTTAAAAAAATTTAGATTACCCAATTATTTTTTCCAATTAAGGGGCAATTTAGAATGGCCAATCCACCTACTCTGCACATTTTTGGGTTGTGGGGGCGAAACCCACGCAGACACGGGGAGAATGTGCAAACTCCACATGGACAGTGACCCAGAGCCGGGATCGAACCTGGGACCTCAGCGCCGTGAGGCGGTTGTGCTAACCGCTAGGCCACCGTGCTGCCCTCTGTTTATTATATTCTGATCAATTTTCAGACCTGCTACCATCGTTGTGCAGTTATATATTTTTTGCTTTGAGTTTGACACTACCTTTAATATTTTTTAGTTAACCACAAAGGGCAGCACGGTAGCATTGTGGTTAGCACAATTGCTTCACAGCTCCAGGGTCCCAGGTTCGATTCCCGGATAGGGTCACTGTCTGTGCGGAGTCTGCACATCCTCCCCGTGTCTGCGTGGGTTTCCTCCGGGTGCTCCGGTTTCCTCCCACAGTCCAGAGATGTGCAGGTTAGGTGGATTGGCCATGATAAATTGCCCTTAGTGTCCAAAATTGCCCTTAGTGTTGGGTGGGGTTACTGGGATAGGGTGGAGGTGTTGACCTTGGGTAGGGTGCTCTTTCCAAGAGCTGGTGCAGACTCGATGGGCCGAATGGCCTCCTTCTGCACTGTAAATTCTATGATAATCTATGACAATCCGTGAATCCCCCCTTGGAATTTTTCTTTCTTGACGGAATGCATCTCTTGTGTATTTTGAAATGTACCTTTAAATGACTACCACTGCATCTCTTTACCAATCCCCTAATTTGCTAGACCATTTTAGTTAACAGCAAACAGCAAAAGTTTTTACAAATATATAAAGCAAAAAAAAGTGGCTAAGGTAAATATTGGTCCTTTAGAGGATGAGAAGGGAGTTTTAATAATGGGAGATGAGGAAATGGCTGAGGAACTGAACAGGTTTTTTGGGTCGGTCTTCACAGTGTAAGACACAAATAACATACCAGCAACTGATAGAAATGAGGCTATGACAGGTGAGGACCTTGAGAGGATTGTTATCACTAAGGAGGTAGTGATGGGCAAGCTAATGGGGCTAAAAGTAGACAAGTCTCCTGGCCCTGATGGAATGCATCCCAGAGTGCTAAAAGAGATGGCTAGGGAAATTGCAGATGCACTAGTGACGATTTACCAAAATTCACTAGACTCTGGGGTGGTCCCAGTGGATTGGAAATTAGCAAACATGACACCACTGTTTAAAAAAGGAGGTAGACAGAGAGCAGGAAATTATAGGCCAGTGAGCTTAACATCGGTAGTAAGGAAGATGCTGGAATCTATCATCAAGGAAGAAATAGCGAGGCATCTGGATAGAAATTGTCCCATTGGGCAGACACAGCAGGGGTTCATAAAGGGCAGGTTGTGCCTAACTAATTTAGTGGAATTTTTTGAGGACATTATCAGTGCAGTAGATAACGGGGAGCCAATGGATGTGGTATATCTGGATTTCCAGAAAGCTTTTGAAAAGGTGCCACACAAAAGGCTGCTGCATAAGATAAAGATGCATGGCATTAAGGGTAAAGTAGTAGCATGGATAGAGGATTGGTTAATTAATAGAAAGCAAAGAGTGGGGATTAATGGGTGCTTCTCTGGTTCATGATCAGTAGCTAGTGGTGTCCCTCAGGGATCCGTGTTGGGCCCACAATTGTTCACAATCTACATAGATGATTTAGAGTTGGGGACCAAGGGCAATGTGTCCATGTTTGCAGATGACACTAAGATGAGTGGTAAAGCAAAAAGTGCAGAGGATACTGGAAGTCTGCAGAGGGATTTGGATAGGTTAAGTGAATGGGCTAGGGTCTGGCAAATGGAATACAATGTTGACAAATGTGAGGTTATCCATTTTGGTAGGAATAACAGCAAACGGGATTATTATTTAAACAATAAAATATTAAAGCATGCTGCTGTGCAGAGAGACCTGGGTGTGCTAGTGCATGAGTCACAGAAAGTTGGTTTACAGGTGATTAAGAAGGCAAATGGAATTTTGTCCTTCATTGCTACAGGAATGGAGTTTAAGACTAGAGAGGTTATGCTGCAATTGTATAAGGTGTTAGTGAGGCCACCCCTGGAGTATTGTGTTCAGTTTTGGTCTCCTTACTTGAGAAAGGACGTACTGGCACTGGAGGGTGTGCAGGGGAGATTCACGAGGTTAATCCCAGAGCTGAAGGGATGGATTACGAGGAGACGTTGAGTAGACTGGGACTGTACTCGTTGGAATTTAGAAGGATGAGGGGGGATCTTATAGAAACATTTAAAATTATGAAGGGAATAGATAGGATAGATGCGGGCAGGTTGTTTCCACTGGCGGGTGAAAGCAGAACTAGGGGGCATAGCCTCAAAATAAGGGGAAGTAGATTTAGGACTGAGTTTAGGAGGAACTTCTTCACCCAAAGGGTTGTGAATCTATGGAATTCCTTGCCCAGTGAAGCAGTTGAGGCTCCTTCATTAAATGCTTTTAAGGTAAAGATAGTTTTTTTAAAGAAAAAAGGGATCAAGGGTTATGGTGTTCAGGCCGGAAAATGGAGCTGAGTCCGCAAAAGATCAGCCATGATCTCATTGAATGGCGGAGCAGGCTCGAGGGGCCGGATGGCCTACTCCTGCTCCTAGTTCTTATGTTCTTATGTTATACGCTAATAATTGCCCATACTTATGTTTAAAATACCACTCTTAGACCTACTCCTTTAGCTCAAATTGAATGCAAAATTCAATCATATTATGATCGCTGCTACCTAAAGGGACCTTCACTATAAGGTAATTAATTCATCCTATCTCATTGCACTATACCAGGTCTAGTCTAGCCTGCTCTCCAGGTGGCACTAGAACGTGCTGTTTTAAGAAACATTCCATGAACCCCTCACCTCAGCTACCTTTGCCCATCTGATTTTTCCAGTATAGATGTAGATTAATAGGCCCGATTGTCACCATTCTTTCTGGATAAGTTCCCACTACTTCTTCTTTTGTACTCTGTCCTACAGTCTGTGTACTGTTAGGGGGCCTATATGCCACTTCCACAAGTAACTTCTTACCTTTACTGTTTCTCATCTCTTTTCAAACCACTTCCACATCTGGATTCCCTGAATTTAGGTCATCCCTCTCTATTGTGCTAATGCCATCATTAAATAATAGAGCCAATCCTCCAATGTTTCCTGGCTTCCTGTCCTTCCTAAATGTCACTTATCGCTCAATGTGCAGTTCACAATCTATGTCCTCTTGTAGCCATGTCTCTGTAATGGCTATCAGATCATACTTATTTATTTCTATTTGTGTTTTTTTTAATGTTTTGTGCATTCTGATACTTAAGGCTGGATTCTCTGCCCCGCTGTGCCAGATTTCTGGTTCAGCATGCCAGCGGGATGCTCCACTTCGCCAGCTGTTCAATGGGGTTTCTCTTTGTGGGGCAGCCCACGCTGTCGACAAACCCCCCGGGCTGCCAGCAAAACGGATCATCCCGTTGGCAAAGAATCCAGCCCAGAACCTTTAGTTTTGTCCTTTTGTTATTTTTTGTAACCTCCTGCATTATCTGCTGATTTATCTTAGATTTATACACTCTCTCAATTCCTGTCATGGTCTGTTTATCATTTTTTATAATAATACCCTTCTGGCTTGCCTTTTTTCTACTCTTTGGTCTACCGCACCTTCCCTGCCATCATTTAGTTTAGCCAGGCTCTTTCATATCTTGGTGTCGTATTTGAACCCAAGATGGGCTTCCAACTACACATCCGTGCTATCACTAAGACCACCTTCCACTTTAAAACTATCCACCTGCGTTGCTTATCTGTTGCCAAAACACTCAGCAATGCCTTTGTTACCTCTAGACTCGACTACACCTAATCAGATTCAGATCTTCCACCCTCCATAACAGTTAGACACATCCAAAACTTTGCTGACCCTGCTCCCATTCAACCATCACTCCTGTACTCCCTGACCTACATTGCCATATGCTAAGCAAAAACTTGATTTTAAATTTCCATTCTAGTTTTCAAAATTGCAGCCCACCTCTCCTTATATTTCTGATCTTCTCCAGCTTTCGAATCCCCAGTGTTGCTCCAATTCTGGCCTCTTGAGCATTTTCAACCTTTAAGACACTCCTTAAAATCTACTTATTTGACCAAATTTTTGCTTATCTGTCTGAATATTTCCTCAGCTGATTCAGTTTGAAATTCTGTTTGCTATTGCTCATGAAGCATCCTTTGGATGTTTTATGTTAAAGCCCCCAAATAATGTAAGTTGTAGTAGAATTCTGTAACTACAGATTTGTTCCACTTTTGATGCACTTGTTCCCAATCAAACGGTTATTCTCTCTCACACACTGATTGTTCCCTTGATATGACATTCCTTTTTTAAAAATTCATTCTTGTGATGTGGCCAGCCTTTATTGCCCATCACTAATTGCCCTTGGCGGTGATGAGATGCTTCCTTGAACCGCTGCAGTCCACGTGGTGTAGGTACACCCACAGTGCTGTTGGGGAGGAGTCCCAGGGTTTTGATCCAGTGACAGTGAAGGATCATTGATATGTTTCCAAGTCAGGATGGTAAGTGACTTGGAGGGTTAACTTGCAACTGATGGTGTTCCCATGTATCTGCTGCACTTGTCCTTCAAGATGGACATGGGTTTGGAAGGTGCTGTCTAAGGAGGCTTGGTGAGTTCCTGCAGTGCACCTTGTACATGGTACACATTGCTGCCACGGTGCTTCGGTGGTGGAGGGAGTGACTGTTTGTAGATGGGATGCCAATCAGGGCGGATGCTTTTTTCTGGACGGTGTCAAGCTTCTTATGTATTGTTGGAGCTGCATTCAGCCAGGCACGTGGATAATATCCCATCACATTCCTGGCTTGTGCCTTGTTGTTTGTGGACTGGTTTTGAGAATCACAGTGATTTGCTTGCTACAGGATTTCTAGCTTTTGACCTGCTCTGGTAGCCATGGTTTCTATATTACGAGTCCAATTCGGCTTCTGGTCAATGATAATGTCCAGGTTATTGATTTTAGGGAATTCAACAACGGTAATGCCATTGAATGTTATGGGGCAATGGTTACATTCTTGCTTGTGGAGTTGGTCATTGCCTGGCACTTGTGGCTGCAAATGTTACTTCCCACTTGTCAGCCAAGCCTGGATATTGTCCAGGTTTTATTGGATGGACTTGTTCAGTGTCTGAAGAGCCATGAATGGTTCTGAACATTGTGCAGTCATCAGTGACATACGCACTTTTGATCTTGTGGAGGAGAGGTCATTGATGAAGCACCTGAAGGTGAATCGGCCTAGGACACTACCCTGAGGAATTTGTGCATTGATGTCCTAGAACTGATTGATCTCCAACAGCAAAAAACATTTTCCTTTCTGCTAATATCACTACAGCCAGCATCGAGTTTCCCCCCTGATTCTCATTGACTCCGGTTTTACTAGGGCTCCTTAATGCCACACTCAGTCAAATACTGTCTTGACACCAAAGGTAGTAACTCTCACCCCACCCTTCACATTCAGCCCTTTTGTTCATTTAAACAAAGGCTAGAATAAGGTCAGGAAATGATCCTGGTGGAACTCAAACTGAGAGTCAGCAAGCAAGTGCCACGAAGTCTTAGGGGCGCAGAATTAAAAGGATATGGTAGACAACTGGTTTAGCCATCCGTCGCCAAATCTAACTTGCTCATCTAAGGCACTATTGAGCCATGCTCCTGTATGCTGAAGCTGTTCATTATCCCAACAAAGGTGAACAACAAAACTGAGAGTAAAAGGGTCGTATCGACTTGAAGCATTAACTCCGTTTCTCCCTCCAGGCCTGCTGAGTTTATCCATTTTTTTCTGTTTTTATTTCAGATTTCCAGCATCCGCAATATTTCGCATTTATTTCCTTGAATACGTTGTCGCCTTTTAATCGCTAATGTACTCCATGGATCTATCCTTAGCTCTATCCCATTTCTCATCCATATGCTACCCCTCGGTGACATTATTTGAAAGCAGCACACATCCAGTGCTATCTCACCACCACTCCTCTTGACTCCTCCTGCCACCATCATGGTGGTCTACATCCCACCCCAGGCGGAAATGAAGAAGGCGCTTGATGCATTATACACCGGCATAAATAACAATGAAATAGAATATCCGGAGTCCTTGTTCATTGTGGCCGGGATCTTCAACCAGGCCATCATCAAGAGTGTACTGTCAAAACTCCACCAACACATCTCCCATCCCACCAGGGGCCTCAGCATCCTTGATAACTGCTACACAAACTTCAAGGGTGCCTAGCGATCCATCCCCAACCGCACTCAGAAAATTAGATGACAAGACGGTGCTCCTTCTCCCGGCATTCAAGCAGAAATTTAAGTGGGAGAGTCCGGTTTAGAAGGTTGTGTAATGCTGGTTCAAGGCAATGGAAGAGCTCCTTACCAACTGCTGGACTCAGTGGACTGGTCCATAATCAAGGACTCAGCGGTCAACCGAAACTAGTTATGCCACCACTGTCACAGACTTCATCAGTAAGTGTATCAAAGATTGCGTGCCAAAATAAGGTAGTATGTGCGTTCCCCAACCGGAAACCATGGTTTAATCGAGAGATTCATTCCCTACTGAAGTCCAGGTCTGAGGCGTTCAAGACAGGTGACCCTGACCTATACAAGAAATCTATGTACGACCTCCAAAGCCATCAGGGACACCAAGAGACAACACCAGACTATGCTAGCGTCACAGACTAACGACATGTACTCTCGTCGGTTGTGGCAAGGCCTAAACAACATAATGGGCTACGATGCAAAGCAGAGTAGAATTTCTGGCAACAGAATGCCCCTCCATGTTGAACTCTATGCATTCCTTCCGCGTTTCGAGCAGGAAACCAGCGAGTCGTTGTCAGCTGCCCAACAGCCTCGGGCATACCCATACCTACCGCCACAGCATAATAATAATAATCTTTATTGTCACAAGTAGGCTTACATTAACACAAATGAAGTTACTGTGAAAATCCCCTAGTCGCCACATTCTGGCGCTTGTTTGGGTACAATGAGGGAGAATTCAGAATGTCCAAATTACCTAATAGTACATCTTTCGGGACTTGTGGGAGGAAACCGGAGCACCCGGAGGAAACCCACACAGACACAGGGAGAACGTGCAGACTCCACACAGACAGTGACCGAAGCTGGGATCAAACCGGTAATCCTGGAGCAACAGTGCTAACCACTGTGCTACCATGCATCAGATGTCAGATCAGCCTTTTTGAAAGTGAACCCACGAAAAACAACGGGTCCCGACGGAGTACCTGGCCGTGGACTCAGATTGTGCAGAGACCAACTGGTGGGTGACACCACGGTCGTCCTCGACACCGCGGTCGTCCTCGACACCTCAGTCGTCCTCGACACCTCGGTCGTCCTCGACACCTCGGTCGTCCTCGACACCTCGGTCGTCCTCGACACCTCGGTCGTCCTCGACACCTCGGTCGTCCTCGACACCTCGGTCGTCCTCGACACCTCGGTCGTCCTCGACACCTCGGTCGTCCTCGACACCTCGGTCGTCCTCGACACCTCGGTCGTCCTCGACACCTCGGTCGTCCTCGACACCTCGGTCGTCCTCGACACCTCGGTCGTCCTCGACACCTCGGTCGTCCTCGACACCTCGGTCGTCCTCGACACCTCGGTCGTCCTCGACACCACGATCGTCCTCAACACCACGATCGTCCTTAATACCGGGGCCCCGCAAAGCTGCATACTTAGACCCCGACTATACTCCTTATTCACACACACAACTGAGGGGCAAACTTAGGTTCCAACTCTATCTACAAATTTGCTGATGACAACCGTAGTGGACTGGATCTCAACAACGATGAGTCAGAGTATAGAAGGGAGATACAGAACCTCGTGGCATGGTGCAACAACAACAATCTCTTGGTCAATGTCAGCAAAACTAAGGAGCTGGTCATCAACTTCAGGAAGTGAAGTGTCATACACACCCATGTATGCATCAATGGTGGAGTTGGCTGGCAGCTTCAAATTTCTAAGAGTACACATCACCAACAATCTGTCCTGGTCCACTCATGTTGATGCTACGACCAAGAGAGCACAACAATGCCTATACTTCCGCAGGAAACTAAGGAAATTCGGCATGTCCACTTTGAATCTTACCAATTTTTACAGGTGCACCATAGAAAGCATCCTACCTGGTTGCACCACAGCCTGGTACGACAACTGGTCAGCCCAAGACCAGAAGAAACTACAGAGAGTCACGAACACAGCCCAGTCCGTCACGCGAACCTGCCTCCCATCCATTGACTCTGTCTATACCTCCCGCTGCCTGGTGAAAGCGGGCAGCAAAATTAAAGGGCCCTCCAATCCGGGTTATTCTCTCTTCCAACATCTTTCATTAGGCAGGTGATACAAAATAGACTCAAAATAATAGACTGACAGACTCAAAAACAGCTTTTTCCCCGCTGCTACCAGACTCCCAAATGGCCCTCTCATGGACTAAACTGATCTCTCCACACATCTTCTCTACTGTGTAGTACTACACTCCATATGCTTTACCCGATGTCTATGTATTAACTTTGTGTATCGATCATATGTCCTATGTTTTTCATATATGGTACGATCTGACTGAACTGTACGCAGAACAATACTTTTCACTGTACCTCGGCACACGTGACAATAAATCTAAATCTAATCTAAATCTATTGTTATTAAATCATTGGATCACTTATCTGACATCCCATATCAGTTAGGCAGAAACTTCCTCCAATTAATTGTGAAGACGAAAATAATTAGCCTGACCTTCCGTTTCCCAGGTTTGGGAGAGGTTTTATCCAGGAGGAACCCCAGAAGGAAGACCTGGGGAATTGCCTCGGAAGTTCAAACATCTAATGGACAATTACCGTGCATTGGGCTATCTGATCATCCATTTTTTAACTGAGACATTGGATGGCACTGACTCCCTCAGCAGAATAGCTACCAAGAAATGTTAGAAGGATTTTATATTAAAACCAAACCCAAGTTCTGAATAACTATAGTGCTGACGAAATGTTCCCTCCCCACCCCTCAATGATCAACCCAAACCCCTCTTCCCCCCCACCCCCCCCCCGCCCCAACTATCCTCCACCTCCTCCTCCACTGCCCCTCAATCCATCCTACACCCAACCATCATCTCATCCTATCACACCCTTGATCCCCGGATCGAGCCTACCCTGCCGATCCATGCTATCCGCTCCACCGACCACCCTTGTCCCTCACCCACTTCTCCCTGGCTTCTCAAAGTGGCTGGAATATTTAAACAAAGGCAACTAGTGCCATAAAATGATGACTTGACTCATTTCCCCCGGCCATTGCTGCTCTGTGCTGAAGAATACCAGAAGCCAGTATGTCTCACATTTGAGGAGGCCCCAGTCGAAAGGTTGAGCAAGAAATATTTAGCATCTACCTCCCAACTCTGATAAATAAAAAGGAGCGGACTAACTACTCAACTATGATTGCCACTCCTTGGAAGCTCTTGCCCACAGGTTTCAATCCCCTCTCCAAACTCCGTTCCCTAGCTACTGACTCCAAGCCTCTCCTTGGCAACAGTCGGAGAATAAACCAGTTTGATCATAATCGTGGTGCATCATCTTTGACCTCGTGATGAGCTCCTGTTGACTATCAGTAAGACCACTTATTTCCACCTCCGTAACAGTATCTGGTTTCACCCATCTCAGCTTATCTGCCACACTCATTTATGCCTTTAGCACCTCTAGGCTTGATTATTTCAAAGTACGTCTGGCTAGTCTTCCTCATTCTATCCACCATAAACTTGAGATCATCTACTGCCCCCGTCTTAACTAGCACCCATTCCCATTCACCTGTACCCCTGGGCTCACTGACACATATGCTTCAGGTCGAGGAACACGTTGATTTTGAAATTCTCATTCTTGTTTTCAAATCCCTCCATTTCCTTACCAGATGTCATCCACCCCCTTATCCGAATAATCTCCTGAGAGATATCCATCCTCATCTAATTTCAACCTCTGAGCATCCCTAACTTTAAAATTACTCAGCGATCAGTTATCCAGGCTCCATTCTGGAATATCCTCCCTAGGGCTTTCTGCCTCGCTTCCCACTTTCCTCCTTTAAGGTAATCATTAAAACCTTGTTGCTCAAGCTTTTTAATGATCTGACCTAATGGACTCCCAACATGGGCATTTGAGTCGGGATATTTCCCAGCTCTGTGCTTGCACCTCAGGAAAAACTGTCCCGAATGGCACAAACTTTCTCTTTGTTGGGGAGTGCGGGTGACAGATGCGGGATGCAGTCCTGGTGGCCACAGGAGCTGAGTGCCAAGGAGGGTTGTTTAAAAATAACACCGTAGTGTTCTCAGTCTTCGTCCCAGTTGTTTTCTTAAATATTATGGCCCCTAGCCCTCACTTTTCACCACCTACCCACTCTCCATACATGGCAACTCATGCCAACTTACGTTCCCCATCCACCTCCAATCGCCTCTCATATCCTGCATGCCAACCTATGCCTCCCCCACACTTTTCCTAATGGCTCCTTATAGGGCTTATGCCAACTTGGTGCCAACTCACCACCTTTGTCCTTACACTCTCCATGCCAACTCACGTGGAATCCTTTGTAGGCAGACCTCAGGAGGCATGCTGAATCTAATATCCCTTCCAAAGAAGACTCAAAATGTTAACTCATTCTCTCTCTACCGGTGCTGCCAGACCCCACATCAAAATCCTTTAATTACCTCTGAGCTCTCAATCTATGAACCAACCCCATATGCAGATAATTATCAGTTGTGGAAAGCAGTTAAGCAATAATAACGATAGCACTTAAGATGTCAACAAACAGATATTGAAGCAGGTTTTTTTTCCAACCGTCACAGATGCAGGCATGCAGTTTTTCCTCAATTCTTATAGAGCTGACCATTAAATCAACTGATATCTTGACAGTTCTACAAATATTATTCACCTCTCCAAAGATTTATAACTTCCAGACTATGAGCTAAGGCCTTTGCTACAGTGAAATGGGGTCTGTTTGAACTCAGAACTTCAGCACTGAATTCAATTGACACTGCTGAGTTCAGGTTTCCCCTATGTGGGAGTCATGTCCCGCCTCCCTTCCCCCGTCATTCCCCCACTTCCCACCGATGAACATAGGATGTGTCAGAAATGGGGACATGACTTCCAAATCCAGGTCCCAACCACCAATTTTAAAGGTCCTTGGAGTCACCATGAAAGTTCAGCCTAATATCTCCTTACATGACTTTGTATCACACTTTGCTTTAAAATGTTCCTGTCAAGTACATTGGGGTGTATTATTTGGACGTCAAAGGTAATATACAGAAAAAGTTGTCGCTGTGGTACAATATCCATTTGCAGTCTACAACTAAACATTAGACCAAGTAACAATAAGGCATAGGTCATTTTAAAAACTTTTAATTCGGAAGGCTTTGTATTAAAGATTTGCCCCATATCTTTTGAAATATAAAACTTCAGAAATTAGTTCTAAACAGCGATTAGAGCGGAAGTTATTATTTGCAAATATCTGAAGCTCTTACCTCCCAAGATTCTGAACAATCTCCTGCAGCTAGGTAATGGCCACTTTGCACAGCTTGCTTTTTGAAAGCTTTGTCTTCTGGCTAAATACTCCTCAGAGAATAAATGTTTCATCGTATTATTCAACTCTGTAAAGCAGAATAGAATAAAGGATATTAAAAGTTTCTGTTAATTAAGAGTTAGGTATGTGTAAATGTCAACCTCTGAAGTAGAGTCAGTGTTAATTAAAATGTCACAGAGTCCTCAGCCTCAATTATGCTGCTATGGAGAGTTGCATGGTGAAGGGAAGCCATTTCCCAACTGATAGGAAGGGAAAATAAAAGGGAGCATCTAGGCTATTCTCCAAGTATTGACTAGCTTTGGAGGAATATTGTGGAAGAAAGAGGAAGGCTACTAAAATAGTTTAAATTTCTTTTAGAGCTTCATCAATGACTTGGATAGTTAAAGCAGCCAGTAGCTGAGAAATATAGATTTCAAGTTCAATTTCTAGTTTATGTTCAGTTGCCGAATCACAGCTGGGTGGTGGTTAAGTCACTGCAGGTGGCCACAGTACCCCAAGGTTCGAGGGGGAAATGCAGCCGTGTTTCACACTTCTTGTAACTATTCACTGACATCTGTTGAGAGTGAAAGTGAAATTAATATTCGAAGCAGACAGGACTAGGTTCGACTGGGATGGCCCGCCATGGTTAAGACACCTGCTGAAATTCATTATCTAGGGTAATTCGTGAATAATGGACAATTTGAAATGGTGAATGCGCAACTGTGCGCAACTAGTAATCAAGTACTTCAAGAGGAGAAAAAAGTAATGAACAGATTCTCCAATAATTTAATTAAATTATTTAATGGCTACTCTCAATAAAATAAAGTTAAAGTTCCTGTTTTTGCTTTGATTACCTTACATTGTCACTATCTAAACATAGATTATGATATTTAGTTCTGTCACGACAGGTTTCTCAGTGCTGGGACTACGGTTTTGCCTCCAAAATGCCATCCACACTGCATGCACACACATTCAGGCAAGAACTTCCTGGCCATTCACATGGGTGGAATATTCCAGTCCCACCAACGGCGCACCCCCGTCGCGGGTTTCACAGCACTGAGGGGTGCATTCAATGGGAAATCCTATTGGCAATGGCGGGACCAAAAGATCCTGCTTCCGGCTAATGGTGGGCTGCCTCCACATTTGCGAAACAAGCAGTAGGTTGCGTGGAAAAGCCTATCCCCCGGTGTCAAATACCATTTTGGCAAGTCTGTTCGCACATGCTCAGGGAGCAATTACGGGAAGTATGCAGAATAGGCAGGTTCTGATGTTAATCTGCATGTAATGTTGTAGTGAAGTCAATAAACACCTTGGCTGTGCTGCAAGGATTTCACAGAAGCCAAAACACGTTCTCTCCTAGTTATGGATATATTAGTTTGCAATCACCACAAACTACAGAATGACAGGGAGAATAAGGAGGTGACATAAAACAGGTCCAGATGCTGGAAGGGGGGGGGGGGGAAAGAGCTCTCAGCTGGAGAGCATATCTCCCCAGAGTTCTCATGGAGTTTGTCTCCAGTGTGGAAGTGGAGGCCAAGGGCTCCAAGATCTGTGCCAGGTTGATGCCAAATTCTTCATGCTCTTGGAAGGGGGGGGGGGGGGGGGGGGGGGGGGGGGGGGCGGCTCAGGTAAAATAGCAACATCTGCAGTTTGAAAATCAGAAGGGGGGAGGTAGGGAGGTGGATTAGGTATAAGCATTCAACCATCAACGCTTTCAGCTCTGTTGCTAGCCATGGCCACTCCGATGAAGGTGAATACCATCTCCTGGCATGGGGGCAAGGACTTGAAGCCGAGTCTGTCTCTTGCCGGTTAGGTGTTGCTACCTCAGGTTATGTGCCATCTTGTCTTGTAAAAGAGATGGAAGTGTGCCAGACTGTAGTTCAACGTTTTGAGTGATGTGGCTGTCATTAATTGCTGACAGCGTGGAAGCTGCAAAATGTGGGTGAGGTTTGCAGCACTGCTGTGTGTGTGAGGGTGAGGTGAAGCTATGAAAATTAGCTACAGGTTGTAATTGATAGAGTTTATGGGTAGGCGTGTGATGAAACAATGTATTGAGCATTTTGTGAGGTTAGTGGTGTAGTTAATAGAATCTGATATTTAAATATGGGCTTATAGACCTTGAACAGCCATGTGAGGTCTTCGTAGAGGTTTGTAGCAGTGCTAAACGTGCGAGTGAGAGGTGAAACTATGAATGTTAGGTATCTGTTGGTACAGCTAAAAACTGTTGGTAGGAGGGGAGGAGGAGGTCTGGTGAATTGAGAATGAGGCTGTAGGTGCAGTAGGAGGGATATAGCATTTGAAGATTAATTCACTAGCCTTGACCACTGAGCTGGAATCACTGAATTTATAGAATCACAGAATACC
This sequence comes from Scyliorhinus canicula, assembly GCF_902713615.1. NCBI lineage: Eukaryota > Metazoa > Chordata > Chondrichthyes > Carcharhiniformes > Scyliorhinidae > Scyliorhinus > Scyliorhinus canicula. The sequence goes on along the minus strand of NC_052148.1, from coordinate 104,034,964 downwards.
TACACAGTTCAGAAGGCTATTCGGCCCATCGAGTCTGCACCGACCCTCTGAAAACTCACCCTACCTAGGCCCAATCCTCCACCCTATCCCCATAATCATGAAACCCAATTAACCTTTGGACATGGAGGCAATTTAGCATGGTCAATCCACCTAACCTGCACATCTTTGGACTGTGGGAAGAAACCGGAGCACTCGGAGGAATCCCACGCAAACACATGGGGAGAATGTGCAAACTCCACACAGTCACCCAGGGTCGGAATTAACCCCGGGTCTCTAGTGCTGTGAAGCAGCAGCGCTAAACACTGTGAGACCATGCTTTACATCCACGTCCTTGGGGCCACACTCCTAGCACTGACCACTGGAGCTATCTGGCTTCCACTGCCTTTGCACAGTTTCTTTGAATTACGTCCTAGACCCTTGTAGATAGATGACCTCTTTCTGCCCGTCCATCTCTTCTACCAAGGCCTCTAGTGAAGAGTCACAGAACATGGGCGCACTGCCGTTGCACCATAATTCAGTATTCATCACACTCTTCTGCAACCAGTTCCAATACCGCCTCCAGCCATAATGCGCTGTCACAATGTGTGCAGCATGGCTTTACGTAGCGTAGGCCAACTTTAAGTGGTACTAGCGTTGCACAGCTTTGGCTCCCTGAAGCATGCAACCATTCAGCAGTGCGGTTAATGCTGCCTGCAAGCAATTATCATACACATTGAAGTTTGCATGCGGCCTATATCGGAGGCAACAGTACAAGTTGTTTTATATGTTGCTATACCAGCCCTATTCAATTTTCAAGTCATAGAATCATATAGTACAGGAGTAGGCCATTTGGCTGAATTTACCTGTGCCAGTTCTTTGAAGGAGCTATCTAATTAGCCCAGTTTCTCACTCTTTCCCCTAGCCATGCAATTTATTTTCTTTAATGTGTATACACCGTGCCCTTCTGAACGTTACTACATAATCTGCTGTCTTTCAAGTAGTGCATCCAGATCATAACAACTAGATTCGTAAAATAATTTGTCCTAATTTCCTGTGGTTCTTTTGCCAAATATCTTAAATGATAGCTTCCTGGTTACTGACTTACCCTCAAGAGGAAACAATTTCTCCTTAGGTATTGCCTCAGAACCCCTTATAATTTTGAACATTATTACATTTCTCCTCAATCTCATGCCCATTTTCCCAAATCTCGTCACAGAGTAATCAGCTTCTTTAGTTTCTCTACATAACTGTGCCTCACACCCTTGGTTTAATCCTGGTCAATCGCCTCTGGACCCGTTTCCCAGGCCTGGATATCCTTCTTAAAATGTGGTGCCCAGAACTGCACATAAAACTCTGGTTAAGGTCTGAGCAGTGATTATGCAGCTTTAGCACAACTTTATTGCTTTTGTACTATATACATTCTGTTTATAAAGCTCAGGATCTCATTTTTTTCTTGAAAAACAGCTTTATGGCTCAGATGGGGAATTCTGGACAAGATGGAAGCTGCTGTTCCGTTCTTCTCTCTCGTTACAGATTTATTTGTTGCCAACAGGTAAAGGGAGGGGGTAGGGGAGATGGGATAGGGGGGAGGGAAAAGGGAAAGGTTTAATGAAAGTAAGAAAAAAACCTCAAATTAGAGAGGATTGTATTTTGGGTTTTTTTTGTAATTGATATATCCATATTGGAATAAAAATATTTCTAAAAAAGGAACAGCTTCAGAATGATGCTGCCACTTTGTAGTTAAACTTCCAGGTGTTTCTGTTCATGCACCTCCTTTACAGTTGTATCATTTAATTCATATTGCCTCTTCTCATACTTCTTCTCAAAGTACATTTCATTTCAAACTTCTGTTGGCGTGGCTTTGGTGTATAATTGTTAAAACGAACAGACAAACAAAAACATACTCCCACCGACTCATACTTAAGGTTCTAATCAATCAGATATACATATTTGTGGCACAAAGATTTTAAGATATGAACATGTCAAATTCAGGTTTATGGTGGGAACTACTGTAATGTCACATACTAACTGCTTATAGGATGTAGACTGAATAATATCACTAACTGAATATCAAATAGAACTCTTAACTCTTATCCCCAGCGGATATTTACATTATGATTGAAATGAATAGTCAGACAATCATTTTTTAACTGCTTGAATTAGGTGTTGTCAATTACTAACTGGAAAAAACTGCAATTCCTCAATAGAGGTAATTTTGTGAATAGTTAAGCAGGCAATAAAGGTCGGTATTATCTGGCAGCTCACACCGGCAGGACTCTGGTCCTGCCGACGGTGCATCCCTGCCATGGGTTTCCTGGCAGCGAGAGATGCATTCAACGGGAAACCCTGTTGACAACAGCAGGGCCAGAAATTCCACGAAACACGTGGGGGGTTGCTCAGGAAATCCCCCCGAAAGGTCAGTAGCACAATATTAAATTTAAGTCATTGCCCATGGCATAAGTATGATAAGGTGCACAAATTTAAGTTTTGGTAAACATTGCTTCTGAATAAATTATGTTTTTTGTGTGTTTAGTTTATAAAGGAAATTATTTGATTATATGGTAAAGTATTCTTTTTAATGGATGTATTTGGATCAAATATTCCCCCAAAACACGATAGGGTTGAAAATCCTCGTCTCCAATGGCAATGCTGAGGTGCCAAATGGGTACAGGGGGCCCAGCTTTTAACAAATTATCCTCATGGTAGCACTGTCCATAGATCCAATTACTTGCCAGTGTTGTTTCTTCTATCTCCACTGTTGGCAAGTGTCCAAGATACACCCCGGTAGCACAGGTGGCAGTCCACAGGGCAAGGTCAAATGATACAAACACCAACTCCAACAGAGTGTTCAGGGTCAAGAGCAGTGACAGTCCACTCTTTGCAGTGGATCAGTTCTGAGGATTTTCAGCACCTATATCTATTCTACTTCATTCATGTTCAGAAAAAGACAAGTTGATACAATTTCTGTGGGGTTTCTCCCACTGTTGGCAAAAAGGTATAAACACTTATTTGTGCCATTGGTGCTACTGACCTTCTGGCAAGAGCGTAATATTGACAAATCTGATTTGAAAACATATTTATGAAAGTATTTAACTCACAGAAGACACTTCTCAGAATACCACTTCTATTTTATACCTGTTTGAAAAAAGACTCTTGTGATGGCGGTGCGACACAAAGGACATGGTGTATTCGTAGGGTTGTCCTTTGCAAGAGTCCGAAGACAGGGCTCACAAAAGATGTGATGACAAGGATAACACATATAGGGACTGAAAAATATATCCAGACAAACAGCACAAATGTAGCCTTCCTTCTTCCACTTGATTTCATCTTCATCACCTGAAGTGGTCAGATTTGAACTGGAAGTCTGAAAGACAAAAAAACATTTTAAACACAATGTACAGAGATCTTTCTTTATACACTAAGAGCCATGAAAATAAAAATAACGACTGAAAATAAGATCCCATCAAGAGTGGGCTGAATAGCATGCAGCCCTACTGAATGCACAAGATACGATTAGAAAAATTAGGCTTAAATTGTATCTTAATAATAATCTTTATTATTGATACAAATAGGCTTGCATTAACACTGCAATGAAGTTACTGTGAAAAGCCCCAATTCGCCACACACCGGCCACTTGTTCGGATACACCAAGGGTGAATTCAGAGTGTCCAATTCACTTAACAAGTACGTCTTTCGAGACTTGTGGGAGTAAACTAGAGCACCAGGAGGAATCCCACGCAGACACGGGGAGAACGTGCAAACTCCGCACAGACAGTGACCCAAGCCGGGAATCGAGCCCGGGTCCCTGGCGCTGTGAAGCAACAGCGCTAACCATTGTGCTACCGTGCCGCCCATTTTGATTTACTGATTAAGAACCATCAAGACAGCACACCCCTATTTAAAGGAGTACGTGTGTTTACCAGGCGTACAAGACCAAACTCAGACCTGGGGTCATGGAAGATGCAAATGAGCACAGGAGAAGATGTGCTGACTCAACAATTTGAACTCTCCTGTATGTGCTAAATTTAATGAATTAATTTCAACCTTGAAGTCACATGGACAACTTAAAACATTCAAATATGGTTCTGGGATCAGACTCCCATCATATGCACCTTTTCTGGTTGAACAGATGCCTGTTTTCTTTGCGATATTGCCAATTGAAATAGATTGAAATGATTTCCTGTGGTGTTTTTGCGCAAAGAAAAAATTTATATTTATTCGAGAAGGGTAATGGTAAAGAGTCAGAAGTACACCAGCTTTGATGGACTAGTACACTCCTAAAGGCGAGCAGCATTATTTTTGGAAGCTAACTTTAAAAAAAATAAATTTAGAGTACCCAATTCATTTTTTCCTATCAAACGACAATTTAGCGTGGCCAATCCATCTATCCTGCATATCTTTGGGTTGTGGGGGTGAAACACACGCAAACATGGGGAGAATGTGCAAACTCCACATGGACAGTGACCCACAGCCTGGATTGAACCTGGGACCTTGGCGCCATAAGGCAGCAGTGCTAACCACTGTGCCACCATGCTGCCCATTTTGTAGGCTAACTTAATGGGCAGCATGGCTGATGCTCCTAGAAATGTTCTAGTCAGTGAACAGAGTCTTGAGGTTTCATTGAAAGAAATTGCCTGAACAAAGTTGTAACTTCTGGGACAGAGGGCATTACTCCACCACCTATTTAGTAACTCAAACACAGCCTTGCCAATATCATCCTTATCCCAAGAACATGGAAGAAAATTGCTGTGTAGAAAGAATGACGAGCTACTAATGGTAAAAATGCTTACTTCTTAATACATTGCTCACGGGAACAAACGAGGAAATAAATTCTTCGGAACAAGCGACAGAACAGTTATGAAGGCCGACTAAAGTTAAAAGAGATGGCTGCACAATGTATGCATGAAGCATTCAAGCAACAGTGCTTTATCACATATGCAAAGCGATTGTTTTGATCTGGTTACTTATAGGATTTTTTTTGTTTTACTATTTGCTTGAAGGGGAATCATAATCAGCTCTTGTATCTGCAGTTATGTTCTGCAATTTAAATTATAAAATGCCTGCACTAGTCCATTCTCCTCCCCACTGTGTTACAGGAATCATGTGCTGGATTCTCCGCAGCCACTCGCCGAAATCGCGTTTGGTGTGTGGGCGAAGAATCAACTTTCACGCCGGAATGGGCCTGGCGACTTTCCGGGACCCGAGAATTGAATCGGTGTGTTCGCGGAGTACTCCGCGCGACTGGGGGGCCATTGCCAGAGGCCCGCCCAGCGATCCTCCACTTCCGACCGGCCTTATTCTCGATGGCATGGTTCTAACCACCTATTGCCATTTGGGAATGTCGCATGGCGGCTGTGGACTCAGTCCGCGGCCACCCTGGTGGGGGAGCAGGGGAATCAAGAACCGGAGGGGGGGGGGGGGGATGCCCTTATAGGCAGCCTTGGAAAGGTTGGGCCGATCGAATTTTTGTGCCAGCAGCCGATTGGGGGGCCTACATTTTCCAGCTGCCTCTGCGGTCAAAGCCCGCCATGGCACTCGGCGTGGCCACTGGAGGCCACCGCAGTGCACCTGTGCGGACTAGAAGCCGGAAGTGCGGGGGCCCATATCCGCAGCTGCGTGAATCACTCTGGGTCCCTGTTAGCCCCCTGCAGGTAAGTTAATTGACTAATCATTTCATTGGAAACTCGGGAATGAAACGCCAGCATTTTTACACCGGCGTGGAGAGACAGTCCCATTTTGGGAGAATCCAGCCCCACATCTTCAATAACCTGCTCACTGACACACAGATTGGATCCGCTAGGGTCATTCAGCTCCTGCCCTCATTGCAGCCTTGGTTCAAACATGGAAAGAAAAACTGAACTCCAGACGTGAGGTGAGAGTGACTGCCCTTGGCATCAAGGATCCCTAGCAAAACTGGAGTCAATGGTAATCAGGGGATAACTCTCCACTGGTTGGAGTTACACCTAGCATAAAGGAAGATAGTTCTGGTTGTTGGAGGTCAGTCATCTCAGTTCTAGGATAGCGTCCTTGGCTCAACCATCTTCAGCTGCTTCATCAATGACCTTCCTTCCAACACAAGGTCAGATGTGGGGATGTTCGCTGATGATGGCACAATGTTTAGCATCATTCATGACTCCTCAGATACAGAAGCTGTCCATGCGCAAATGCAGTAAAACATGGAAAATACTCAGGCTTGGGCTGAAATAACATTCAGCCACACGACCGCCAGGCAATGACCATCTCCAATCAGAGAGAATCAAACCATCCCCTCTTGATATTTAATGATATTACCATCACAAAATTCACTATCAACATCCTGGAGGTTACCATTGACCAGAAACTGAACTAGCCATATAAATACTGTGCCTACAAGAAAAGGTCAGAGGCTAAAAGTCCTGTGGCGACTCACTCAACTCCTAACTCCCCAAAGTGTGTCCACTACCTACAAGGCACAAGTCAGGAATGTGATGGAATACTCCCCACTTGCCTGGATAAGTGCAGCTCCAACAATCAAAAAGCTCAACACCATTCACAAAGTAGGCCACTTGATTGGCACCACTTCCACAAACATTCACTACCTTCCACCACCTACACATAGTAGCAGCAGTGTGCACATAGAAAACATAGAAAATAGGAGCTGGAGGCCTTTCAGCCCTTCGAGCTTCCTCTACCATTCATTACGATCATAGCTGATCATCCATCTCCATAGTCAAATCCCCCCCCCCCCCCCCCCCCATACCCTTTGGTCCTCTTCACCCTAAGTGCTACATCTAATTGCTTCTTGAAAATATACAATGTTTTTGCCTCAACTACTTCCTGTGGTAACAAATTCTCCAAGATGCACTTCTGGAACTCACCAAGGCTCCTTAGGCAACATCTTCCAAACCCACTGCTACTACCACCTGGAAGGACAAAAGCAGCAAATGCCTGGAATACCACCACCTGGAGGCCCCTTCCAAATCACTCACCCTCCTGATTTGGAAATATATCGCCGTTCCTTCACGTTCATTGGCTCAAAATCCTGGAACCCCCGCACCACCATCACCTTCCCAAGGGCAATTAAAGATGGGCAACAAATGCTGGCCGAGCCAGCGAAGCCCACATCCCATAAAAAATGAATTAAAAGAATTACACTGTTCAGCTTGGAATATGATTGTGCTGAATTTTGCATCCTTGCTTTAGATCAACTATTATTTATAAACTGTTAAGCACACTTTAGGACAACTAATTGCCACCTCTCAGATAGTTAACTAAGGGCCCTCAGATGAAATAAAGTATATCACAATATAGTTGTTTCAGCATGGGGTTCAAATTAAATTGGACAAGATGACATTCACCATTCACCCTAAATGAAATGAGTTTGTGTGATCCGTTACTGGTTCCCAGAAGACATGATTCTGCAACTGAAACACACTTCCATGGCATGAATTAACAATGAGCTACAGGAAGGTTACATGGTGCATTGTGCGAAATGTAAATGCTCTTTTATAGTGCTCTTGCAGTGGGGTGAGGTTCATGCACACAGAGGGATGGGAATGATCAGTAACAAAATTTTGAAAGTACCAAGAGATAAAAGACACTCTTTACTTATTGCTTTCTGGATCTCCAGCCTATTAATTTGTAATTAATGAAATCTGTCAGCAAATTTAACAATAGTCTTCAGCTACTCATTAAAATAATCAAGTAAGGGGCAGCACGGTGGCCTAGTGGTTAGCACAACCGCCTCACGGCGCTGAGGTCCCAGGTTCGAATCCCGGCCCTGGGTCACTGTCTGTGTGGAGTTTGCACATTCTCCCCGTGTCTGCGTGGGTTTCGCGCCCACAACCCAAAAATGTGCAGAGTAGGTGGATTGGCCACACTAAATTGCCTCTTAATTGGAAAAAATAATTGGGTAATCTAAAATTTAAAAAAAAAATAAAAAATAATCAAGTAATTTCATAGTAATGTTGTTAACACGTTTATTGTGAATACTGAATAACCCATAAGAGTATTAAGTGATACTGATATGACATCAATTCTCTTAAAGTCTTTATTGAGGGAGTTTGTATTGAACTTAATACACATTTCAATTTGATACTGACACGAGAAGTTTGGTGGAGAATTATGTGAAGCCACAAGTAAATGTATAAAAATAAGGTAAGGGAGTCATGAAGCTAGCACTCCCATTCTTTGTAAAATTTCAGTTTCAAGATTTGCTTTTAACAACAGTGTGTTAAAAGTAGGGTTATATCGACATAAATCTCTATATAACACAATTTACTTGTCAAAGGCACATTTGGACTAAGTAATGCCATTAGCATTCCTTGTCCAAATTTGGTTAAAAATACTTTTGTTTGTGCCACCCCAGGTGCTCCCAATACAGAAAATTTCTAATGAGGTATCATTAACAGTGTGAGATATCTACACTGTTGTCTTCCTGCCCCATAAATAAAATTGCACTGTGCTATTCTAGGAATTCATCGCAGTATGGTTGTTATTTCCATGTGTATATATCAGCTCCGAACTGCCAAGTTGTTTTATATATTTTACAGTTTTCTCTCCTGTGTTAATCTCTAAGCCACAATTCTGTTTATTTTAGGTGATTTAAAAAAAAAATCTTAAATGGGATTCACTGTTATTAACTTGAAGGGAATACCAGTTTGCAAAACAAAACAACAATGCATAGAAAAGGGGGCAGATTCTCCTGTAAAGTTTTATGAAGCACTGATGAGAAATTACTATAAAAGCAGGTGAATACTTAACGCCATTTCCTTCTCGGTTAAATAGCACAGAGAATAATCTTTTCAAAATGAATGGTTTAACATTTATGATAAAGCAGCAGACAGCAATTTCAAATGAATTGGTTAAGCATTTACATCTTAGGATTCCTCAAAATAATCAAGCTAATTTATTCAATGCTTATCTGCAGTGGGAATCAAAGTTAGTACAGTTGCTGTATTTTGCAAACCACATTTGTAATATTGCGTGGTCTGGTGACCAGATAAAAATATAGGATACACCTGAAAGAATAGAGGCAGGCAGCAAGGTCATGCTCAATGCTATATTTTATTACGAAGGATGAGAAAATTATATCAGTTACTTGGGGAAAAAAGTCTTCAAAGTGATCTTATTGAAGTTTTCAAGATCAGGGAAGAGATGATGTGGAGATGCTGGCGTTGGACTGGGGTGAGCACAGTAAGAAGTCTGACAATACCAGGTTAAAGTCCAACAGGTTTGTTTCAAATCACTAGTTTTCGGAGCTCTGCTCCTTCCTCAGGTGAAAGAGAAAAGAGATGGACAAAGCTTTCTGGACAAATTGGTGACCAATGCTAAAGGTTCTTATAGCATGGAGCAGGTCAGAAATTGGTATTTTAGTGGAAGTCAGGAATAACTTTTTTTTACATTTGCTTTATTACTTTAAACATCGGAGTACACAAACATTGATTTTAGTAACACAGAATCAGGTCTTTAGTAAGCTTACATTACATGATTTAGCATGTGTACGCAGGTACATCAGAGCACATGTAGTGTTCACTGAGCTCACTCTCCATAATGTGATCTCAGGATCTCACACAAAATCCACTATGACTATAACACATTATACCAAGATAGTCCAACCCGTGTCCAGATTGTGGCCCAGGAAGCCATTCTATGTAGTACGCTGTTCAAAGACAGGTAAATGAAGTTGGAGACTCTGCATGCTGCTTCTATTCCAATCACAGGCAATGACTCTAGTGGAGTCTATCAGCAGCAAATGTGGGAAAAAATTGTTGATTGTATGAGCAGCGATCACTGGAGGCTGAGAGTGTGCTGGAAAGAGAGGCAGCAGAGCCCGGGAAAAGAGACAGCAGGGCGCAGGGCCCAGGGGAAGAGGTGGCGCTGCAGGGCCTGGGGAAGCGGCGATGCTATGCGGCCCATGAGAAAAGAAGACACTGAGAGGTCTGGGGATAAGAAGATGCTGTGGGGGCCCATGGATTTGAGAGAGGCTGCCAAGCCAGGGGGGTAAGGGAGAGATGCCACGCAATTTAATTGGACGGTGAAGAAACTCACTACTGGGAGAGTGTGCGAGTGAGGGAGAGAGAGCATGTGCGTAAGAAGTGGCAAATGGGAGGAAGAGAGAGGCGGTGTGGGGGGGGGGGGGGGGGGAGAAGAAGGGAGAAAGTGAGTGTGCATGCATGTGTGAGGGGTTAGAGTGCACGTGTGCGAGAGAGTTGGTGTGTGTGGTGTGTGTGGGCGAGGGTGAGTGAGTAAACACCCCAAGACTGAAAGTGAGGCAGAAACACACATAGTCACCCTCTTATATTCTAATGGTTATTTTTATTAATTACTTTTTAAATTATCAATTTCTTGCTGTGACATTGCTATATTTTTGCTCAGCAATTTGTTTCTTTTCTTCTCATTCAATTTTTAAAAAATGTATATAAATTTCCAGACTCTGGTTATCGGCCGCTTGAGTGAGAAAAAAAAAATGGAAATGTGTTACTCCACCCCCGCCCCCCAAAAAAATGGAAATGTGTTTCTCCATCCCCCCCCCCCCCACAAAATGGAAATGTGTCACCCCCCCCCTCCCCCCCCCCAAGCAAGAAGGTTGGACAAGCTCATCTTACACACACGTATCAAAATAACAACATGGAGCCAGAAAGATATACTCAACTTATCCCAATTATTCCTAATCATTAAGTTATCATGGTTATATGCTCCACTTACACACTTCCGATCACTATTATCTTGAATGCATTGACCAGCCCAACATCGCCCAATTATAAAGTCATTCCTTCAATTCCTCATCCTTGCCATTGGTCCATGTCAATAACAAGGAACATGGGTCGTGCAAAATCACAATCTCACAGGCTACACAGCCATGGGAAAGTTGCTAAAGACTAGACTGCTGACATCCCCAGGTATACAAAACTAGGTCAATAAGACATTCCAGAGAAGTACACTACCAAATTTTGAGTGCATTTCAATAGTTAAGTGCATCTTTTCTATTACTGGTAAAGAGTCTTGTGGGCAGAAGGTCCAATGACAACAGGGTAGCCAAAAATGAAGTGCGGTGAAATTCTGTCCTTTGCTTTTTCCCCAGCAAGCCCACCTCTCAGGATTTTAGAGGGAGTCCAGGAACCCCTCAGGCATGTCCTGAAGTCATAGAATCATAGAATTTACAGCGCAGGAGGTAATTCGGCCCATCAAGTCTGCACCAGCCCTTAAAAAGAACACCCTACCTAAGCTCACACCTCCACCTATCCCCGTAACCCAGTAACCCCACCCAACCTCTTTGGACACTAAGGGCAATTTAGCATGGCCATTCCATCTAACCTGCGCATCTTGCGGGAGGAAACCGAAGCACCTGGAGGAAACCCACGCTGACACGGGGAGAACGTGCAAACTGCATGGACAACAGCTCAAGTTGGGAATCGAATCTGGGACCCCTGGAGTTGTGAAGCAACAATGTTAACCACTGTGATGTTGGAATAGAGGCAATGGGCCTTAATGGGCAGCAAATGAGCTTGGCCCTTTTCAACAGAATTTAGTATGGTAGCACTCAAGTGGTAGAAAACAGTAGAGGTCCACTCTCATTCCTAACCTCAGAGCTCTGGGTAAGATATTTCATTTCAATATATGTACCTCCAAACTTACTAATATTTGCCAAGTCTTACTCTGTTCATTGCTCCTTCTCAGTATAACTTGCTCAAGTCCTGCAGCCTATGCCTAAGAAGGTTAATTTCTCCCAACTTGCTAATCATCCATTTAATGTCCTTACATCATTACTTTCAAAAGTTCTGGAAGTTACTGTGGATTCTACTTGCCATCATCCTGAAAGTTTACTAATCCATTGATGATCTTGCTTGCATCTCCCAGCTTTGAACGCTTTGGTGTCTCTGTTGTCATTGCTTGAACATCTTTAAATCATTTGACAGAAGCAGCATCCGTGCATCATAGCTACATTTACTTGTGTATATCTCAAATTGCATCACCTGTTCTTTAGTTTGCCACTAATTTTGCCCTGTTTCACTATCTTCCATTTTCACAGCAACGTTTACCTATCCTCAATCAACTTGAGCGTTTTTGCTGATTGGGCACTTTACATTCATAACTTCATTCTGATCACACATATCAAGTGTATGCAACTTTCATTTATGTTGCAACCCAGTGGATGGATTATTAGATCTCAATTTCCTCCATTCCTTGAAGTGGAGTAATGAAAATCTTGTTTCTTCATATCGCTTGCAAGTATCCATTATTAGGGAGACATCCAGTGGTGACATGTAGGCAGAGGTCGCACATTGTGTGGCTCTTGCTAGAGTTTCTAGTTTTTGGTCCTTTATGCCCAGTTTTTGGGGGATTTTTTAAAAATGATTAGGTGCTGGAAAGTCTGAGGAGGTTATGGAATATCGAAGCTCCAGAGGAAGAATCAAGGGAGAAAAGGGGCTAGCAAACATCCCTCGGTGAGTGTGGTTGTGAGTCTAACAGGAGGAAAGATGGCAGGTGCTGGTTTGTCGGAGGTAGCCACTCCCATTACCATGGAAAAGCTGACCGATGTGGTGTCGGGGGGAGGGGGAGAGGGGTTGGGTAGCTGTTCTCCAAGCACTTTGACATGCATTGGAAAGGGATGATGACCTCGCTCAAGGAATGGGTAGACGAGACACTTGGCCCAATAAAGGCAGCTTTGACTAAGGCATTGATGGAGGTGTGGGAGCAAGGAGTGGTGTTGAAGAGGTTGGGGGAAGGCATTGTCTTAGCACAGCAACCAGTTCACCGTGATGGACGGGGAGCTCCGGAGGGTGGTGGAGAGCAATAAAGGGCTAACGGCCAAAGTGGAGGACCTGGAGAACAGCTCACGAAGACAGAATTTGAGGATCGAGAGATTGCCTGAGGGGGTGGAGGGCTGGAGGACTTGCGGAGATGTTCATTAAGTTGATGGAGGAGGAGGAGGAGGTCTCCACCCTTTACAAGTTGGACAGGGCACATTGGTCGCTCGGGCCGAAGTCAAAGACGAATGAAGCGCCGAGGGCTGTGATCGTCTGTTTCCACAGCTACCAGGTGAAGGAGAAAGCCTTGTGATGGGCAAAGCCGAATCGAGAGGTGAAGTGGGAAGGTCCAGGTATTCGAATATACCAAGATCTATGGCGGAGCAGGCGAGTAGACGGGCGGTCTTCGGTCGTGTGAAGGAGGCATAGTATAGTAGCAACAGGGGGTTTGGAGTGGTCTACCAGGCAAAGCTGAAGGTGTCTCACAATTTAAAGGACTTTTATTTTGAAATGGCAGAGGTGTCCGTTAAGGCTAAAGGTTTGGGACAGAGATGAGTTTGGACTTTGATGATGTTGACAGTGATCTTTTTTTCTTTTCTTCTTTTTTTGATGCATCTCCCCTCTCATTTTTTATTTATTTGAGGGTTGTTATTTATTGTTTGGCTGGAATTTTGCATGTTCTTCTGTGTTGGGTTTGTGGGTTATGGGGTGGGGAGTTTGGAAAGTTTGGGCATAGGGGAAATGGGTGTTTTGTTTCTGTGCGGTGGATGGGGCTCTGGCAGGGGCCACTTTGCTAGCAACACAGGTTAACTAGTGAACGGGAGCATGGCGGGGGGCGGGGCCATGGTCGTTAGATCCTGTATGGACAGGTTTTGATTGGCCTGGGTGAAGTGTTTTTGAGATGAAGTGGTTGGGGGGAATTCTGGGAAGGAAGGGCAGGGGCATGAGGGTTAGGGTTGGGCTCCGCCTGATGGGCGGAGCTTGAAGTAGTGAATGTGGCACCTGGGGAGGGGGATGCGAGACCACTGGTCAGGGTGGTGACGTGTTTGGGCTGGGGGGGGGGGGGGCTGTGAAGAGAGCCGATGTGGAGCTGTTGTGGGAGACCCATCTGAGGATGCAGGACCAGATGAGGCTGAGGAAGAGCTGGGTGAGCCAGGTGTTTCATTCGAGCTTTGACATCAGGACATAGGGGTAGCGATTCTGGTGGGCAAGAGGTTGAGGTGGAGAAGATGGTGTCCGATCAGGGATTGAGTATGAGATAGTAATGGGTGCGTTGGAGGGAAAGTTAGTGGTGCTGGTTGGCGTAAATGCCCCAAATTGGAAAGATGTTGGGTTTGTGTAGAAAACGCATGCCGCCATTCCAAATTTGGATACTCAGTTGGTATTGAGTGGGGGGGGGGGGGGGGGGGGTTTAGAATCGTGGAGGTTCCTGCATCCGCAGATCAGGGAATACTCATTTTTTTCGGCTGTGTACAATATGTACTTGAGGATCGACATTTTTGTAAAGGGAAAGGTGCCGTGAGCTTGGGTGAGGAAGGCAGAGTATTCGACGATTATGATCTCGGATTATGATCCATGTCGGTGGATGTGGTCCTGGAGAAGAAGCCGGTGTGGAGATTGGATGTGGTACGGTTAATGGACCCAAATTTTAGTACTAAAATGGGGACGGTGATTGAAGTTTATGTGGGGTTTAATCGTAATAGGGAGGTTTCACTGTCAGTAGTATGGGAAGCGTTGAAGTCGGTGTTAAGGGGTGAGGTTATTTTGTTTAAGGCGCAGGTGGATAGGGAGGTGAGGGAGGAACGGCAACGGTTGATCGAGGAGATTTTGAAAGTAGATGGGGGGTATGGGAGGACCTAGATCAGGGTCTTCTGGCGAGGAGAAAGGAGTTACAGGCAAGGTTTGATCTTCTGTCTACGGGAAAGGCGGTTAGGCAGCTGAGAAGGGCAAGGGGGTCCTACATGAGCATGGGGAGAAGGCCGGCTGCACGTTTAGAACATAGAACATAGAACGATACAGCGCAGTACAGGCCCTTCGGCCCACGATGTTGCACCGACATGGGAAGTCAAAAACTAAAGGCCATCTAACCTACACTATGCCATTATCATCCATATGCTTATCCAATAAACTTTCAAATGCCCTCAATGTTGGCGAGTTCACTACTGTTGCAGGTAGGGCATTCCACGGCCTCACCACTCTTTGCGTAAAAAACCTACCTCTGTCCTATATCTATTACCCCTCAATTTAAGGCTATGTCCCCTCGTGCTAGCCACCTACATCCGCGGGAGAAGGCTCTCATTGTCCCTATCTAACCCTCTGATCATTTTGTATGCCTCTATTAAGTCACCTCTTAACCTTCTTTTCTCTAACGAAAACAACCTCAAGTCCATCAGCCTTTCCTCATAAGATTTTCCCTCCATACCAGGCAACATCCTGGTAAATCTCCTCTGCACCCGTTCCAAAGCTTCCACGTCCTTCCTATAATGAGGCGACCAGAACTGTACGCAATACTCCAAATGCGGCCGTACCAGAGTTTTGTACAGCTGCAACATGACCTCATGGCTCCGGAACTCAATCCCTCTACCAATAAAGGCCAACACACCATAGGCCTTCTTCACAACCCTATCAACCTGGGTGGCAACTTTCAGGGATCTATGTACATGGACACCGAGATCCCTCTGCTCATCCACACTGCCAAGAATTTTACCATTAGCCAAATATTCTGCATTCCTGTTATTCTTTCCAAAGTGAATCACCTCACACTTCTCTACATTAAACTCCATTTGCCACCTCTCAGCCCAGCTCTGCAGCTTATCTATGTCCCTCTGTAACCTGCAACATCCTTCCATACTGTCTACAACTCCACCGACTTTAGTGTCGTCTGCAAATTTACTCACTCAACCTTCTGTGCCCTCCTCTAGGTCATTTATAAAAATGACAAACAGCAACGGCCCCAGAACAGATCCTTGTGGTACGCCACTCGTAACTGTACTCCATTCTGAACATTTCCCATCAACTACCACTATCTGTCTTCTTTCAACTAGCCAATTTCTGATCCACATCTCTAAATCACCCTCAATCCCCAGCCTCCGTATTTTCGGCAATAGACGACCATGGGGAACCTTATCAAATGCTTTACTGAAATCCATATACACATCAACTGCTCTACCCTCGTCTACCTGTTCAGTCACCTTCTCAAAGAACTCAATAAGGTTTGTGAGGCATGACCTACCCTTCACAAAACCATGCTGACTATCCCTAATCATATTATTCCTATCTAGATGATTATAAATCGTATCTCTTATAATCCTCTCCAAGACTTTACCCACAACAGACGTGAGGCTCACCGGCCTATAGTTACCGGGGTTATCTCTACTCCCCTACTTGAACAAAGGGACCACATTTGCTATCCTCCAGTCCTCTGGCACTATTCCTGTAGCCAATGATGACATAAAAATCAAAGCCAAAGGCTCAGGAATCTCTTCCCTGGCATCCCAGAGAATCCTAGGATAAATCCCGTCAGGCCCCGGGGACTTATCTATTTTCACCTTGTCCAGAATTGCCAACACTTCTTCCCTACGCACCTCAATACCATCTATTCTAATAGCCTGGGTCTCAGCATTCTCCTCCACAACATTATCTTTTTCCTGAGTGAATACTGACGAAAAGTATTCATTTAGTATCTCGCTTATCTCCTCAGCCTCCACACACAACTTCCCACCACTGTCCTTGACTGGCCCTACTCTTACCCTAGTCATTCTTTTATTCCTGACATACCTATAGAAAGCTTTTGGGTTTTCCTTGATCCTACCTGCCAAAGACTTCTCATGTCCCCTCCTTGCTCGTCTTAGCTCTCTCTTTAGATCCTTCCTCGCTTCCGTGTAACTATCAAGCGCCCCAACTGAAACTTCACGCCTCATCTTCACATAGGCCTCCTTCTTCCTCTTAACAAGAGATTCCACTTCTTTGGTAAACCACGGTTCCCTCGCTCGACCCCTTCCTCCCTGCCTGACTGGTACGTACTTATCAAGAACATGCAATAGCTGTTCCTTGAACAAGCTCCACATATCCAGTGTGCCCAACCCTTGCAGCCTACTTCTCCAACCTACACATCCTAAGTCATGTCTAATGGCATCATAATTGCCCTTCCCCCAGCTATAACTCTTGCCCTGCGGAGTATACTTATCCCTTTCCATCACTAACGTAAAGGTCACCAAACTGTGGTCACTGTTTCCAAAGTGCTCACCTATCTCCAGATCTAACACCTGGACTGGTTCATTACCCAAAACCAAATCCAATGTGGCCTCGCCTCTTGTTGGCCTGTCAACATATTGTGTCAGGAAACCCTCCCGCACACATTGTACAAAGAACGACCCATCTAATGTACTCGAACTATATCTTTTCCAGTCAATATTTGGAAAGTTAAAGTCTCCCATAACAACTACCCTGTTACTTTCGCTCTTTTCCAGAATCATCTTCGCCATCCTTTCCTCTACATCCCTAGAACTATTAGGTGGCCTATAGAAAACTCCCAACAGGGTGACCTCTCCTTTCCTGTTTCTAACCTCAGCCCATACTACCTCGGAAGAAGAGTCCCCATCTAGCATTCTTTCCGCCACCGTAATACTGTCCTTGACTAGCAGCGCCACACCTCCCCCTCTTTTGCCCCCTTCTCTGAGCTTACTAAAACACCTAAACCCCGGAACCTGCAACAACCATTCCTGTCTCTGCTCTATCCATGTCTCTGAAATGGCCACAACATCGAAGTCCCAGGTACCAACCCATTCTGCCAGTTCCCCTACCTTATTTCGTATACTCCTGGCATTGAAGTAGACACACTTCAAACCACCTACCTGAACATTGGCACCCTCCTGCGAAGTCAAATCTGTTCTCCTGACCTCTATACTCTCAATCTCCCGTACCCCAAAACTACAATCCAGGTTCCCATGCCCCTGCTGAATTAGTTTAAACCCCCCCAAAGAGCACTAACAAATCTCCCCCCCAGGATATTGGTGCCCCTCAGGTTCAGATGTAGACCATCCTGTCTATAGAGGTCCCACCTTCCCCAGAAAGAGCCCCAGTTTGCAGACCAACTCTGCAGTCAAGCTGCGGCGAGGGAGATAGTTTGTGTTAGAGATGGGGCGGGTGAGCTGGTGGTGGTGCCGGAGCAGGTGAACAAGGCTTTTGAAGGGTTTTTTTTTTTTATAAATAATTTTTATTGAAATTTTTACAAAATACAAAATATAAACATCTTAACTTTGTTAACATACAATCGCGGTAACCCCCCATGAACAGTACCCCCCCAGCTTCAAGAGCAACTTCAAACAAAAGGAAAGAACAAAAACAAAGAAAAAGAAAGAAGAGAAAAACAAAAGAGAAAAAAAAAGAGATAGCACCCTCCACAAACCCATGTGCACAGTTCTCCCTTCCCCCAATCCCCCCCCCCCGGTTGCTGCTGCTGTCGGCCTATTTCCCTACCGTTCCGCCAAGAAGTCCAGAAAAGGCTGCCACCGCCTGAAAAACCCTTGTACTGATCCCCTCAGGGCAAATTTCACCCTCTCCAATTTAATTAACCCTGCCATATCCGAGATCCAGGCCTCCACGCTTGGGGGCCTCGCATCCTTCCATTGGAGCAAGATCCTCCGCCGGGCTACTAGGGACGCAAAGGCCAGAACCCCGGCCTCTATCGCCTCCTGCACTCCCGGCTCCACTGCAACCCCAAAAATTGCGAGTCCCCAGCCTGGCTCGACCCTGGATCCCACCACCCTCGACACAGTCTTTGCTACCCCCTCCCAAAACTCCCCAAACGTTGGGCACGCCCAAAACATATGGGCGTGGTTCGCTGGGCTCCCCGAGCACCTAGCACACCTGTCCTCTCCCCCGAAAAACCTGCTCATCCTCGACCCAGTCATGTGGGCCCTATGCAGCACCTTGAACTGTATGAGGCTAAGCCTCGCACAGGAAGAGGAGGAATTCACTCTCTCCAGGGCATCCGCCCATGTCCCCTCCTCAATCTCCTCCTCCAGCTCCTCTTCCCACTTCCCCTTCAGTTCCTCCACCGAGGCCTCGTCTACCTCCTGCATTACCCGGTATATGTCCGAGATCCTCCCTCCTCCGACCCACACCCCCGAGAGCACCCTATCCCGCACCCCTCGTGGGGGCAGCAAGGGGAACACCTCCACCTGCTGCCTGGCAAACGCCCTCACCTGGATGTACCTAAACATGCTCCCCGGGGTGGAGCCCAAACTTCCCCTCCAACTCCCCCAAGCTCGCGAACCTCCCCTCCACAAACAGGTCCCTCAACCTCCTAACCCCTGCCATGTGCCAGCTCAGAAATCCGCCATCAATGCTCCCTGGGACGAACCGATGGTTCCCCCATATCGGGGCCTCCATCGAGCCCCCCATTTCTCCCGTGCCGTCTCCATTGCCCCCAAATTTTGAGGGTAGCCGCCACCACCGGGCTCGTGATATACCTCGTTGGAGGGAGCGGCAACGGCGCCGTTACTAGCGCTTCCATGCTCGTGCCCACACAAGACGCCACCTCCATCCTCTTCCACGCTGCCCCCTCCTCGTCCGTTACCCACTTACGCACCATCGCTGCGTTGGCCGCCCAGTAGTACCCACAGAGGTTGGGCAACGCCAGCCCCCCCATCCCTGCCTCACTCCAGGAACACTCTTCGAACCCTCGGAGTCCCATGCGCCCACACAAATCCCGTGATACTGCTGTTGACCCTCCTGAAAAAGGCCTTCGGGATAAGGATGGGGAGGCACTGGAACAGGAACAACTTTTGAAAGGTTTTATAACAATCTGTATAGGTCAGCGCCACAGGAAGATGCGTCAAATATGAAGTAGGATTTGAGGCGGTTGGAGTGCCCAGGCTTAGGAGAGGAGGAGAGGGCAGGATTGGAGGAGCTAGTGGGAGTGGAACAAGTGCAGGTAACGATAAGTAAGATGCAGATGGGTATGGCACCGGGGCTGGATGTATATGGTCCCCTGGGAGCCATATTCGGGATGTCGAACCTGCCGGTGTTGCAGACAGGATTGGGGCAGATGTTTTCGCCTTTGCTTCGTTGATCGCTCGCAGGCGAGTTCTGTTGGGGTGGAGGCCAGCTTCTCCACCCTGTGCCGTGGCTGGGGGATCTAACGGAATTCTTACATCTTGAGGTGAAATTTGCCCTAAGGGGGGCAGATAAGGAGCTTCACAAGACAGGGGGTTTGTTAATTTTGCATTTCAGAGAGCTAGTTACGGTCAACTATTTTGGGGGGGGGGGTTGGTGCAGGGATTATTGAATTTAGGGATGTCACGTTTTAGTCTGGTTTTGTTCTGTAAATGTTAAAATGCTAAAAAGTTGAATTAAAATTCATTTAAAAGAAACTATTATCCCTTATCTTTAATGGCGCCAGCCTTCATTATGCTTTATTTATCAACATTCATGTTTCACCATCTCCTCTATCCTCAAATGGAATGGTCACATCTCATCTATTACCATAAGCTACTTCAAAATGATTTAGTTCCCTAAGAAGAACAATTCTGTTTATTATTTGCATATAGCTCCACTCTCGCATCTCTTGCACTCTTAATCAGGATCAAATTTCATTTAATCTTTACTTCCAATCTATCTTACTTTTTAAATTTTTTGCTGTTCTGCACTATGGGTCTTTTTCCTTCACTTGGATTTTATAATGAACATGATTGTGTATTCTGCATACTTGCCCTTATTGTCTCTTTAACTTAAAATTAATGAACCCAACATTTTACAGTAATGGCAGGAAGGCGCCATCAGATTTTAAGTTATTGTCTCATGGATACTATATCATGGGTACTAAGTGATATTAAATTTGCAATAATGCTTTCAGCCTTCAAGTTGGTGCATTCTGTTGTATTAACAACTCCTCAAAAGATTCCTGACATTTACATAATCTCTTTCACATCCAGTCGTGATTTTACAAGCGTTTTAATGATATCAAGTAGCAAATGCAATGGAACAGGGGTGCTAAAGGTATGAGTGAAGAGATGGATTGTGAGACGGTTTTTAGGAATGGGAGGTAAGACAGAAGGGTTTAGCCAGAGAGTTTCAGAATACAGCAGCATTTGCTGAGAACTCGGTTTGTAATTGTGGAGGGGAATAAAAGTTGGCAGAGCAGATGGTGCATGCTGAGGACAAGTCATTTCATATACTGTCACAGACCTTGAAGGCCTGGAGCAACGCAAGTGAAAAATTACATTTTCTAATGTTGGTTGCAGAAACAAGCTGTGCAACTGAAGATGTGTCTGCCGGAAATCAGGGGAAAATGGTGCACACTGTTGGATGGGGGAGGCACCAAATCTTGCTGCAGCAAATGTTGTTTAAGGGAGAATACTCTTCAAAGTAGAAGCATCAAGACCATGGGGAAATTAACTTGCTGGTAGCAGGTCCCACCAATGCAAGCAGTACTGTACAGAACGTGTGTCTTTGTGTCATGAGAATGTCACTTTAAGAAATGTTTGTCTGCTCATGTTACTACAGTGATGTCAGAGTGTGGATTGAGCTGAACTGCGGCTCTGCTTTTTAGTTTGACTTTGAGAAAACCTTGGGTGTCTGTGTTTTTTTGGTTAGTGTTGGAGCTGCAGTCAGCCACAGAATGTGTAATGTTGTTCCCTCTGCCATGTAAAGAGCATCTCTTGATCATTTAGTGAATTCATCATTTGGTGAATTCAGTGATAACTGTTCTCAGTAGTGAATTTAAACCTGATGTGCATCTGTTAAAAGGTTTTTTTTTTAATGTCTAATGGATGTTAAAAGGAAAGTTTAAGGATTACTTAGTTTTGTATTCTTTGGGGGTTGTATTTGAATTGATGGTTGCTAAGATGTTCACTGCATGTTTTAAAAAGGTTAACTTGAGTTCATAGAATAAACATTGTTTTGCTTAAAAAATACTTTCCATTTCTGCTGTACCACACCTGTAGAGTGGGCCGTGTGCTCCCCACACCACAATCTATTAAAAGTTGTGGGTCAGGTGAACTCCATGATACATTTTGGGGTTCTCTAAACCCTGGCCCATGACACTTTGGTATTGTAAGAAATTCAGTGACCTCACCAGAAAGGTTCAGGCAGTGAACTGCAATGTCATCTCATATTTAAACACTATCCAAACATAACTATGATGAACTTTTCTGCTCTACCTATGCCCCTCACTTTGTACCTTCCCTTGGGTGCCCATTATGGTGCAATGGTTCAGCGCTTCCCTTGACCAGCACTCCAACATTCATTAGAAGGCTTGTACAGTACAAGTATTTGCAAACTTTTCTGGTGAGCATCACCTGCAAGTTACTATTGCGAAGGTAGAAACTGAGAGCATCCTGATACATAGTTGTAAGGAAATCCCATACTGTTGATGTCAGTTATCTGTTTTGCAAGAACAGAATGGTTAACAGGAGGGCGAGGGAGATTTATTACAATGCATTTTGAGAAGGTCTTCCAAATCCAAGTAGAGAACTTGGACAAAGGATCAGCATACAGAAAAACAAAAGGCAAATGACAGGTTGTCTAACACGTGTACTTCAAATTCTCCATCCTATTGCGTCATGCCAAAAGCTTGTACAGACGAGCAAAACGTCATGTCAACTCAAACAAAAGCTGCATGCTAACAACAAACAATACAAAAAAATACTGCAGATGCTGGAAATCTGAAATATTCAACAAAAACCTAAGCAGATCAGGAAGCATCTGTAGCATTTCAGGTGATAAAATTTAATCAGAACTGCTTTGTTCTGAGCATTTCCTGTTTTTTAAAATTTATGCTCCTTAATTAACTGTACTGAGGGAACTTCCAGTGAATCAGATGCACTGAGCAGACGGAGGGAAAATGGGCTCTCCTCCGGGAACTCAGAAAATCGTATTTTTCACATCAAAATAAATCTGTTGAACAACACCCCCAACCACAAGACAGCTGCAACTACTGAGAAATGCCCGGCAATAACTCTACAACGCTAAAGGATGGCAGAGCCAGCAAAATCCTGGAGAGAAGAAGCGGGATGACAGCAAACACTAGGAGCAAGTCAGATCTGGCCACACCTGAGTGGGTCGTCGGGACCCACACCGGACTATTCACCGATGAACGAGTGGATAGACCTAATGACTCAGGAGTTCCAGAAACACAGATGCCATCAAGTTTGAAATGATGGTGACAGTGAAGGTGGCAGTCGTAGATGCCGTGGCATTGGAGAAAACAGAGCACCGATGGAAGCACAGAGGACAACAATCAGGGACCTAGAGAAAGCAGCGAATGACCAGAGTGACCGAATTGCCTCCCTGGAAACAAAAGTGGTGATGTTGGTGGTGATTCAAGGGGCACTGAAGGGGAAGGTAAAGGACCAGGAGAATCGGTCGCGCCGCCTGAACCTGCATATCGTGGGCCTGTTGGAGGGTATCAAAGGCAGGAACCCCACGTAACATGTGGCTCAGATGGTGGGCAACCTGGTCAGAAGGGGGCGCTTTCCCAACTCTCCGGAGGTAGACAGAGCCCATAGGTCACTCCAGCCAAAACCTGAAGCGGGGAAGCAGCCAAAGCCTGTAATAGCAAAGCTGCACCGATACCAGGATTGGGAGAAGATCCTGAACTGGGCAAGGCACACTCGGTCCAGCCAATGGGAAGACCATTTAATCCGATCCTACCAGGACATTGGGGCAGGTCTGCCCATGCGTCGTGCTGAATTTAATGCAACCAAGGCGGTCCTGTACAAGAGTGGGAGCAATTTGGGATGCTGTACCCGGCCAAACTGTAGTAGTAACCTTCCAGGGGAAGGAATTCTATTTCACCGCACCGGCCGAGGCGAATGTATTTGCATTGCGAGTTGGGAAGACAGCAGCAACAGTGAAGACAAACACTTTTTAAAGGAAAAGACATTTGCATGGGATAGATCTATCTCACTTTCGACTAAGCTTTGAGACATAGGAAGGGGGGGGGGGGAGCGGAGAGGTGCAGAAACTGATGAGGGCGAGGGGGGGGGGGGGGGGGGGGGGGGAGAGAAGAGGAAGAAATTAAAGAATAGAACTACCACACCAGCAGGAAACCCAATGCAAGGGAATATAGGCAAAGGGGGGGCCATGGCACAGCTCCTGACAGGGAGAATGTGTCTGGCAGAAAGGAGGGAAAGCGCTAGAAAATGTGGTGGTGGTGGTGGGGGGAGGGGAAGGGGGTGAGGGAGAAAGACAGGAGGGGGGAAAGAGAAGGGGGCGGGGGGAATGGGTAGAATGCTGGCTATGACAGATCACACATGGTGACAATGGAAACAGCAGCACCAAGAGCGGCTATCTTGGTGGATCCTGAAACAGAGGGAAACCCTGGAGCACAAGGACGCTGCCACATGGGAAGTACAGTGAATACAGCCATCTTTGATAGCCCCCAAACAAAGGGAAACCCCGAAGTGCAGGTGTGCATCCACAAGGTACGTATGGTTGACTCCACAGGAGGGGGGGGGGGGGGGGGGGGGGCAGAAACCCCACTCGGATAATCACTTGGAATGTCAGGGGACTTAATGGCCCATCTGAAAAGTCTGAGGGCAAATGGTATTTTCCTCCAGAAGACATACCCGCGGGAGAAGGATTGTTCTGCTTTGGCCAAAAATCTTGCATCTTTGCAACTGATGCAGGCTCGCCCGTGCGCTAATGCGTTTGGAGGTGATGGAGCTGAGAAAAAAGTTTTTGAAGTGTGATGGACAGTTTCCCGATGTTTTCCTGCGTCTAGCAGCTTTTTCCATCCTGCACTTGGCAGCTTTTTCCAGAAGTGGACTGTGTGCACAGACAGTAACGTGTCTAAGTAGCGGTAGAAAACCAATTAAGGTCATTTCTTGCTTATCCAAACACCTTTCTCTACATTCTGCTACCTGTCTGTCCATTCTGTTAACATTTCAAGTAATTCTGAAGTCTTTTAAAGTCATCCTCACTTTTTGTCACAACTCCCCATATTTGACTAATGAGTAAATGATGACATTGTTCTCTCTATCCCATTGATAATTCAACAAAAAATGGAATCAATCATAACCCCACCCCACTAAGACCCAGACATATTAGACTTAAAACGTTAACTCCTTTTCTCTTGCCACAGATGCTGCCAGACCGGTTGAATATTTCCAGCAATTTCGGTTTTTATTCTAGACATAGCGGACCTTTTCCAATTTGAGGAACAGCAGGTTATCTTATATTTATCCTAACTCCGTATCGTGCTAGACAACAAGCTTTATATCGTGTTGAATTATTTCCTTTAATCCTTTCTAACTTGAGACACCTTATCGAATGCCTTAGGGAGATCTATGTTACATTAACTGTATTATCATTTTTTCAAAAAATTCTATTAAATTTGCAAAACTTGATTTTGATCAAATGTATTCTGGCATCCTTGCATACTAATTGTAGCTTAAAGTGTAGATTCTAATGGTATGAAATCGAGCCAAAGGTACTCCCACTAATCTAATGAAAATTTGCAAGAGCTATGGAAAACCCAGAAAAATGGCATCAATGCTGTTTACAATATTTCACAGGTTTCCACAGCTCTTCTGCCACTGTTGCAATAGCCAAGTGGGAGAACACCCATGGAAATTTTTCCATATATAACACTAGATAACGATGATGTGGAGATGCCAGCGTTGAACTGGGGTGAGCACAGTAAGAAGTCTTACAACACCAGGTTAAAGTCCAACAGGCTTGTTTCAAACACGAGCTTTCGGAGCACTGCTCCTTCCTCAGGTGAGACACTCACCTGAGGAAGGAGCAGTGCTCCGAAAGCTCGTGTTTGAAACAAACCTGTTGGACTTTAACCTGGTGTTGGCTTACTAGATAACGAGCCATTGTTACCTGATTTATCTTGTTCTACTTTGATGGAACATTATTGTTTTGGACTCCTGTCTCTGAGCTACCGCAGATTTCCATTTCAACCATGCCTCATGAAACGCACACCAAGTCCCATTTTCCTTCCATTTCTCAACTCTCTCCAAATGCAGTCTGTCAGCAGAACCTCAGATACATCCTCATCTTTCCATCCTACTTGTATGTTGTTCTCGACTGCATTAAATTGCTTCTATCTTTGAACTGCCTGCATCCTAATTTAAGGCTTCTCTTTCGGTATAGGCTTCACATCCCTAAAGGGGATTTCCTCCTGAAACATACCCTCACCTTCTAATTTCCATTTACTTCAACGGATAGAATATTGCAGTTGCAATTCTCAATACGTACTGCTAGCGGGCGAGGTACTCTCAGTAATTCTTCATACTTGGGAATTCCCCCCAAATTGCAGTGGTAAATGAAATAAGGGGGGGGGGGGACAGAAAAAATTTATTAAATAAAGGCATTTAATAAAACAGTTTGCACTGGAGTGCTGAACTTGTTGCATTTGAGTGCTACAGTAAGAGTTTGGTGATTGAGGGAGTTAGGTGAGGAGGGAGTAAGGTACTCCTTACATTTCATTTCCTACATTTATCAAAGAGCGTGAAGGGTGCCAGGAGTTTAGAGTACAGCTGACTGGAAGCAGGGTCGGAGGGCGGAGGTCCAGTTGGTCTACAGGGCAGCTAATTCTGTAAAGTAAGAGGGGATGGAGGCGAGGGCAGTTGCATGCTCCTCCTGTAGGATGTGGGTGGTGAGGGATACCACTGGTGTCCCCGCTGGCTATACCTGCAGGATGTACACCCAACTCCAGCTCCTCAGAGACCGTGTTAGGGAACTGGAGCTGGAGCTGGATGAACTTTGGATCATCCGGGAGGCAGAGGGGGTTATTGAGAAGAGTTACAGGGAGGTAGCCACACCCAAGGTACTGGACAAGAGTAGCTGGGTTACAGTTAGGGAAAAGAAAACTAACAGGCAGACAGTGCAGGGATTCCTCATGGCCGTTCCCCTTCAAAACAAGTATACCGTTTTGGATGCTGTTGGGGGGGGGGGGGATGACCTACCGGGGGAAGGCCCTAGCGGCCAGGTCTCTGGCACTGAGTCTGGCTCTGGGGCTCAGAAGGGAGGGGGGGAGCATAGAAAAGCAATAGTAATAGGAGATTCAATGGTTAGGGGAATAGATAGGCGATTCTGTGGTCGCGAGTGAGACTCTCGGAAGGTATGTTGCCTCCCGGGTACCAGGGCCAGGGATGTCTCGGATCGTGTCTTCAGGATCCTGAAGGGGTCAGAAGCCAGAAGTCGTGGTGCACATTGGTACCAACGACGTAGGTAGGAAAAGGGGTGTGGAGGTAATAAACAAGTTTAGGGAGTTAGGCTGAAGTTAAAGGCCAGGACAGACAGAGTGGTCATCTCTGGTTTGTTGCCGGTGCCACGTGATACCGAGGCTAGGAATAGGGAGAGAGTGCAGTTGAACACGGGGTGCAGGAATGGTGTAGGAGGGAGGGCTTCAGGCATTTGGATAATTGGAGCGCATTCTGGGGAAGGTGGGACCTGTACAAGCAGGACGGGTTGCATCTGAACCAGAGGGGCACCAATATCCTGGGGGGGAGGTTTTCTAGTAGTCTTCGGGAGGGTTTAAACTAATTTGGCAGGGGAATGGGAACCGGATTTGTAGTCCAGCAACTAAGGAAGCCGATATTCAGGACGCCAAAGCATGTAGTGATGCAGTGGGAAAGGTAACACTGACAAAGGAGAGTACTTGCAGGCAAGGAGATT
This sequence comes from Scyliorhinus canicula, assembly GCF_902713615.1. NCBI lineage: Eukaryota > Metazoa > Chordata > Chondrichthyes > Carcharhiniformes > Scyliorhinidae > Scyliorhinus > Scyliorhinus canicula. Next base: position 104,007,623 of record NC_052148.1, on the reverse strand, counting down.
GGTTGAAGTGTGTATATTTCAATGCAAGAAGCATCAGGAATAAGATGGGTGAACTTAAGGCATGGATCGGTACTTGGGACTACGATGTGATGGCCATCACGGAAACTTGGATAGAAGAGGGGCAGAAATGGTTGTTGGAGGTCCCTGGTTATAGATGTTTCAACACGATTAGGGAGGATGGTAAAAGAGGTGGGGGGGGGGGGTGCATTGTTAATTAGAGATAGTATAACAGCTGCAGAAAGGCAGTTCGAGGGGGATCTTCCTACTGAGGTAATATGGGTTGAAGTCAGAAATAGGAAAGGAGCAGTCACCTTGTTGGGAGTTTTCTATAGGCCCCCCAATAGCAGCAGAGATGTGTTTTGGAACAGATTGGGAAACAGATTTTGGAAAGGTGCAGAAGTCACAGGGTAGTAGTCATGGGTGACTTCAACTTCCCAAACATTGAGTGGAAACTCTTTAGATCAAATAGTTTGGATGGGGTGTTGTTTGTGCAGTGTGTCCAGGAAGCTTTTCTAACACAGTATGTAGATTGTCCGACCAGAGGGGAGGCCATATTGGATTTGGTAATTGGTAATGAACCAGGGCAGGTGATAGATTTGTTAGTGGGGGAGCATTTTGGAGGTAGTGACCACAATTCTGCGACTTTCACTTTAGTAATGGAGAGGGATAGGTGCGTGCAACAGGGCAAGGTTTACAATTGGGGGAAGGGTAAATACAATGCTGTCAGACAAGAATTGAAGTGCATAAGTTGGGAACATAGGCTGTCAGGGAAGGACACAAGTGAAATATGGAACTTGTTCAAGGAACAGGTACTGCGTGTTTTTGATATGTATGTCCCTGTCAGGCAGGGAAGAGATGGTCGAGTGAGGGAACCATGGTTGACAAGAGAGGGTGAATGTCTTGTTAAGAGGAAGAAGGAGACTTATGTAAGGCTGAGGAAACAAGGTTCAGACAGGGCGTTGGAGGAATACAAGATAGCCAGGAGGGAACTGAAGAAAGGGATTAGGAGAGCTAAGAGAGGGCATGAAAAATCTTTGGCGGGTAGGATCAAGGAAAACACCAAGGCCTTTTTTACATATGTGAGAAATATGAGAATGACTAGAGCAAGGGTAGGTCCGATCAAGGACAGTAGCGGGAGATTGTGTATCGAGTCTGAAGAGATAGGAGAGATCTTGAACAAGTATTTTTCTTCAGTATTTACAAACGAGAGGGGCCATATTGTTGGAGAGGACAGTGTGAAACAGACTGGTAAGCTCAAGGAGATACTTGTTAGGAAGGAAGATGTGTTGGGCGTTTTGAAAAACTTGAGGATAGACAAGTCCCCTGGGCCTGACAGGATATATACAAGGATTCTATGGGAAGCAAGAAATAAAATTGCAGAGCCGTTGGCAATGATCTTTTCGTCCTCGCTGTCAACATGGGTGGTACCAGAGGATTGGAGAGTGGCGAATGTCGTGCCCCTGTTCAACAAAAGGAATAGGGATAACCCTGGGAATTACAGGCCAGTTAGTCTTACTTCGGTGGTAGGCAAAGTAATGGAAAGGGTACTGAGGGATAGGATTTCTGAGCATCTGGAAAGACACTGCTTGATTAAGGGTAGTCAGCACAGATTTGTGATGGGTAGGTCTCTTATTGACTTCTTTGAGGAGGTGACCAAGCATGTGGATGAAGGTAAAGCAGTGGATGTAGTATACATGGATTTTAGTAAGGCATTTGATAAGGTTCCCCATGGTAGGCTTATGCAGAAAGTAAGGAGGCATGGGATAGTGGGAAATTTGGCCAGTTGGATAACGAACTGGCTAACCGACAGAAGACAGAGTGGTGGTGGATGGCAAATATTCAGCCTGGAGCCCTGTTACCAGTGGCGTACCTCAGGGATCAGTTCTGGGTCCTCTGCTGTTTGTGATTTTCATTAACGACTTGGATGAGGGATTTGAAGGGTGGGTCAGTAAATTTGCAGATGATACGAAGATTGGTGGAGTTGTGGATAGTGAGGAGGGCTGTTGTCGGCTTCAAAGAGACATAGATAAGATGCAGAGCTGGGCTGAGAAGTGGCAGATGGAGTTTAACCCTGACAAGTGTGAGGTTGTCCATTTTGGAAGGACAAATATGAATGCGGAATACAGGGTTAACGGTAGGGTTCTTGGCAATGTAGAGGAGCAGAGAGATCTTGGGGTCTATGTTCATAGATCTTTGAAAGTTGCCACTCAAGTGGATAGAGCTGTGAAGAAGGCCTATGGTGTGCTAGCGTTCATTAGCAGAGGGATTGAATTTAAGAGCCATGAGGTGATGATGCAGCTGTACAAAACCTTGGTCAGGCCACATTTGGAGTACTGTGTGCAGTTCTGGTCACCTCATTTTAGGAAGGATGTGGAAGCTTTGGAAAAGGTGCAAAGGAGAGTCACCAGGATGTTGCCTGGAATGGAGAGATGGTCTTACGAGGAAAGGTTGAGAGTGCTAGGCCTTTTCTCATTAGAACGGAGAAGGATGAGGGGCCACTTGCTAGAGGTTTATAAGATGATCAGGGGAATAGATAGAGTAGACAGTCAGAGACTTTTTCCCCGGGTCGAACAAACCATTACAAGGGGACATAAATTTAAGATAAATGGTGGAAGATATAGGGGGGGGATGTCAGAGGTAGGTTCTTTACCCAGAGAGTAGTGGGGGCATGGAATGCACTGCCTGTGGAAGTAGTTGAGTCGGAAACATTAGGGACCTTCAAGCGGCTATTGGATATGTACATGGATTAGGGTAGAATAATGGAGTGTAGATTAATTTCTTCTTAAGGGCAGCACGGTAGCATTGTGGATAGCACAATTACTTCACAGCTCCAGGGTCCCAGGTTCGATTTCGGCTTGGGTCGCTGTCTGTGTGGAGTCTGCACGTCCTCCCCGTGTGTGCGTGGGTTTCCTCCGGGTACTCCGGTTTCCTCCCACAGTCCAAAGATGCGCAGGTTGGGTGAATTGGCCATGATAAATTGCCCTTAGTGTCCAAAATTCTATGATTAACCTAGGACAAAAGTTCGGCACAACAGCGTGGGCCGAAGGGCCTGTTCTGTGCTGTATCTCTATCTATCATATCAGTAGCTCAATGGATTATCTAACTCTTGACCCTGCACTCCATGATCTCATTCCATCCTATCTGAGCAATTTCCTTCAACCATAAGCCTTGACATTCTCCACTTGGCTGATTCCAAATTACTACTGATTTTGTGAACTCTGCTTCATCATCAGGAACCTGCCTTCTAATTTCTGGAATTCTCACCCAAAACCAGTACAGCTTTTGGAAAGCTGATGTAATAAGTTTGTGAGGGGAATTGATAAGAAAGTAGGGAGGTTATTTATGCCTCAGTTATACAGGGCACTCGTGAGACCACATCTGGAGTATTTTGTACAATATTGGACTCTTTATTTAAGGAAAATTGTGTGTGTGTTGGAAGCAGTTCAGAAAAGGTTTACCCAACTAATACCAAGAATGGATGGGCTGTCTTATGAGTAAAGGTTGGAGAGGTTAACTTAGAACAGTAAGGGGCAACTTGATTGAAACCTTTAAGATTCTGAGGGGTATTGTTCGGATGGACGTGGAGCGGATATCTCCTCTTGTCGGAGAATCTAGAACTAGGGGTCACTGCTTAAAAATAAGGAGATCACTCATTGTAAGACGGAGATGAGGAAAATGGTTTCTCTCAAAGGGTCTTTGGTCTATGGAACTCTTCCCCAAAAGGCAGTGGAAGCAGAATCATTGAATATTTTTACAGGTGAACTAGATAGATCCTTGATTTTGGGGGGGGGGGGGGGGGGGGTGAAAGGTTATAGGGGTAGGCAGGAATGTGGGGTTGAGGTTACAATTGGTTCAGCCATGATCATACTGAATGGCGGAGCAGGTTCAAGAGGCCGAGTGGCCTATTCCTGCTCCTAATTTGTATGTTTGTAGCTTTCTATCTTCCCTGTTTGCACAGACCCCTAAAGAATCCACAATGTTTTTTGTCTCCTAATCCAATTCAACCAATTCTTATTCGGTGTCCACTTCTCTGCCAAGTAAATATTTTGAGACTTTTGCAGTTATTTCCTCAGAGCTGCTCCTGCTCTGTCGGTGTAACTTCATCACAAGCACCATTTCTACACAGAACAGGGTTGTCTGGCACTTATGGAAAGTTACGGTGGCTACAGATCAGGAGCCGTTCTGAGGAAATCTCCAGTCACTGTTTTACACAGAGATGACTATATAAATGGTTTTTCTTGTATCCCATATTCACTAATTGCAGTTTTGATTGCCCACCCTGATCAACACAAGCCATATGAAATGTGATAAATGAATTGTAGATGTCAAAAGAGGTCTTGAAGGCATCCATGTCTGGACATGCATTTCTGATGGAAATAAATGCTGAAACAGTTTAAGAAGCCCTTGCTAGAAACCTTTCTAAATATTTACCTGTATTTTTGCTCCACAAATGTTGTATGTATGACTTACTATATATTTTCTGTTTTTGTGTTGAAAACATACTGTTGGTTTACTCAGTTCCATAAATAGTTACTGAAAAGATTATTATTAATTTCTACATGAAGCACATGATTTGATTTCCTGCATTCAGATTCTGAGGGTACTCAGAGGTAATTCACAAAAACCTTCTTCTTTATCATCTGAGCGTTATTGGTTGTGTTGATCTTTATTTTTCCTGTCCCACTTCTGAGGGACTGTTTGAGCGATTGTTGACATACTCTGGATCTAATAACAGCCCCACCTATTTATCGATGAACTACAAATATTGGTCAGGACAACAGTGTCTAATTCAAATAGATTTCATCTAATTAAAAACGTTAAAATAACTTCCATTTATATAGCACTTTATACACAATAAAATATTCCACGATGCTGTGGAGTGTTACAAAGCAAAATTTAACATTGGGTGGGATTTTCTGGTTCCGTCTGCCGCAGGAATCATAGCAGGCAGAATGGAAAATTTGATGGACCAGCAAAAGTTCAATTGGCTTCAGGCGGGAATTTTTGGGTCCCGCCCCCTGCCCTTTGAGTCACCTAATAGCACATGGCCGAAGGTTTGGTCGAAGAGATGGGAATTGAGGACTATTTTAAAGGAAGAAAGAGAGCTAAGAGTGTCATAGAGATTTAGGGAGGAAACCACAGAGCTTTGGGCCTATGCAGCTGAGGGCACGGCCACCAATTATCAAACAAGGAGATGTTCAAGAGGCCAGAATTAGATGACAGCTGCCAGAGAGGGATGAAGTCAGTATTCATGTAATTCAAATAGCTAAACTTTAAATGAATTGTGAATGATTTGAATTCATAATTTTAATATAACGAAACCACTAACTGAAACACAAATGCATTTTCACAGGACGATAAAGGAATTACAAGCAAAAGGAGAGTTGAAAACTGCCAATTGTAATACTCAGTTTTGGTCTCTGTAATTAAGGCAGGGAAGGCAAAAAAAAGAGAAGATACTGAAGTAATTTAGAAGCTCTGACCACAAGATCCTGAAATATAGCAGAGAGTTGAGACAATTTGTTTCACCAAAAAACATTACTGTAACATATATGTATCACCAAACATGTGGGTGTATTTGGCAAAACACATTAATGAATTATGGGCCAAAATAGTTTGGAAAGATTAAACAGAAATAATTTGTCATCACTGCCAATTTGAATTCTCTCTAGAGCTGGCTAGAGTTACAGGAAGAATAACAAATCAAATATAAGACTATATGGTAAATTCTAGCCTATAAACTATAAGAGTGAAAATCTGTGAAATCACTCTTTTCACAAAGAATCTTAGAAAATAAGATGCAAATCTTTCAAAGAACAGTGAAAGTGGCATCAGAAAATACAAGTAAAACAAATACTAGTTTAAAAAAAAAGTACAAGCATATTTGTACCATTTGGGGAACAATGTGTTTAAATATTTGCACACTGTCTTAACATGCATTTTCCACGAATGCTACGCTTTTGGGCATTTTTGTCATGAAGCAAGTTTATCATGTCAATTAAATTAAGTTTGCACACTATTTGATGGGATGTATAAGTTGAGATCTATCAAAATCCCTATCAAAATGAGATGAATTTCCACAGGTTCCAGTTCATATGAATATGGAAGCATATTAGTTTAAGAGTCTGACCAAATATAGGATGGGGTTTGAAAACAGAATTCCAATAGGTGTCGCAGAATGACTGATGCTAGCTTGATATTAAGGTGCTGCCATATGCATCTAACTACTGACTGTACACAGAAAACTGTTTTCCACAAAAAAAATCTGGTGGATAACAGGAAATCCCTGTTGAATACAGTTACATGAGTATTTAAGTTATTGCATTATTCAGGTGACAAGAAAGCCATTTTTAAAAATACATCAGTGTTGAGTACAGCATGGGGATTTCTTAAATGCAGTGGAAGATCTGAGATTACAGATCACATCTCATATCACTTGGCGTGTCAGCTAGGCTTAGTGCAGAAGACTCACTTCTTATTCATAATAAAATTGTGGCATTGATACCTGTACAGAAATGTGAGCTCAAACCAAAAATCAGGCAACGTTAGTTACAGGCGTATGGTCCTCTCTGCTCCGCGTCCAATTATCACTTTGTCCAGACAATTAATGCAATAGTTGAAATCTATACAACAAATTGAATTTAAAGAGAGCCTTTAACATCATGTCCAAAGGTGCTTCACAGGAGCTTAATAAAGCATATTTGACACCAAGCAACATTAAGCCTGGTCAAAGAGCTAGGTATTATGGAACATCTTATAGAAGGAAAGGGAAGTAAAGAAATAGAGGTTTAGGGATGGATTACCAGAGCCGAGGGCCTTGGAAACCCGAAGGCTTGACCATCAATTGTGGATCAATTAAAATCGGGGATGCTTAAGAGACCAGAATTAGATAAGCACAGATATATTGGAGAGTTGGAAGAAACAACAGAGACTGTGAGGGTGAGACTCAAGGACTGATTTGAAAACAAGGATGAGAATTTTAAAATTGAGGCCTTGCTTAATTAATGTAGATCAGAAAGCGTAAGGTCACTGGTTGTGAGTAAGGACGCGGTCAGCAATGCTTTGGACAGCGTAGAATATGGTAGGGCATACATTGGAACATCAAGGACGTAAAAAAAGACAAAGATGAGACTTTCAGCAGCAGGCAAGGTGAGGCAGGTCGGAGTTGGGAAATAATACAGAGCTGCAAGTAGATGGTTTTAATGATTGCGCAGCTTAGAGTTCAGGGGCGAAATTCTCCGACCCCCCGCAGGGTCGGGGAATCGCCCGGGACCGGCGAAAATCCCACCCCCGCAGTGGCCGGAATTCTCCGCCACACGGGAATTGGCAGGGGTGGGAATCGCGCCGCGCCGATTGGTGTGCCCTTCACACCGATCGCCGAGCCCCCTGCAGCGATTCTCCGGCCCGCGATGTGCCGAAGTCCCGCCGCTGAGAGGCCTCTCCCGCCGCCGTAGTTTCAACCACCTCTGGTTGGGGGATTAGCGGCGCGAGCGGGCCCCCGGGGTCCTGGGGGGGGGGGGGGGGGGGGGGGTGCGATTGGACCCCGGGGGTGCCCCACGGTGGCCAGGCCCACGATCGGGGCCCACCGATCGGCAGGCGGGCCAGTGCCGTGGGGGCACGCTTTTTCTTCCGCCGCCGCCGCCACGGCCTCCACCATGGTGGAGACAGAAGAGAACCCCCCTACCGCGCATGCGCTGGTGGTGACGGCAGCGGCAGCTGACGCATGCGCGAATCGGCGAAGGCCTTTCGGCCAGCCCCGATGCCGGCCGGCGGGCGTCAAAGGCCGTTGGCGCGGTTTTGATGCCAGTCGGCATGGCGCCAACCACTCCGGCGTGGGCCTAGCCCCCAATGGTGCGGAGAATTCCGCACCTTTGGGGAGGCCCGACGCCGGAGTGGTTGGCGCCACTCCGCTACGCCGGGCCCCCCCGCCCCGCTGGGTAGGGGAGAATCCCGGCCCAGAAGTTCATCTCGAGGTCAGAAATGACACCAAAGTTACAAAGAGTCTGGTTTAGCCTCAGATAATATAATAATATATAATAGTAATCATTATTGCCACAAGTAAGCTTACATTAACACTGCAATGGACAGGCGCCACATTCTGGCGCCTGTTCGGGCACAGAGGGGGAACTCAGAATGTCCAATTCACCCAACAGCACGCCTTTCTGGACTCGTGGGAGGAAATCGGAGCACCTGGAGGAAACCCATGCAGAGACAGGGAGAACGTGCAGACTCCGTAGATAGTGACCCAAGCCGGGAATGGAGCCTGGAACCCTGGTGCTGTGAAGCTACAGTGCTAACCACTGTGCTACCGTGCCAACCGCTAGATAGTTGCAAGAAAGAGGGATGGAGTCAGTAGTTAGGGTAATGAGTTAGTTATGGGGACAGAAGACAATGACTTCAGCCTTCCCAATAATTAATTGGAAGCAATTTCTGCTCATCCAGCACTGGATGTCAGACAATCAGCCTCACAATTTAATAACAGTGTAGTGGCCAAGAGAGATAAAGCTGGGAGTGATCAGGATACATGTGAAAATTAATGGCATGTTTTTGGATGGGTAGCATTTATATGAGAAATAAAAGTGGGCAAAGGGTAGGCCGGAGTGAGAGTGGAGTGAGTGAAGTGGAGTGGAGTGTGAGGGAAGTGAGTGAGTGGAGTGAGAGAGCAGTAGTAATAGCATGGAAGGATGAAGAGAAACTATCAAAATTGGTACCCTTGCAATGATTAGATAGGTAAGAATGGAACCAATTGTGTGCAGTTCTACCCAGCTAAACGACAGTGGAGGCACTGGAGAAGGATGGTTTTAGCAATTGTATCGAAGGCTATAAACAGGTCAAGAAGGGATAGTTTTAGTCACATAGGATGTCATTTGTGACTTTGATAAAGAGAACTTTTGGGGCAGGATAGAAACCTGACAAAAGGAATTCACATGCAGTTCCGGAAAAGACAAGCCGGATTTGGAAGGTGGCAACAGGTTCAGTACATTGGAGGGGAAAGGGAGGTTGGAGATGGGTTGGTAGTTTGCAAGAAATGTGCGATGAAGCATTGGTTTCTTGAAGAGTTAGGTGATGATGACATTATTGCCAAAGATGGAACAGCATTATTAGCCCTACTGACATTCTTCTCGATGTACATCTAAATAGTTAATAGCAGTGTACAGTGGCCTTATGATTTTTTGCATCACTATGAAAGATTTGTTTTATATTTGGTTTTTAGTTGTGATACCCCTGCCTTCTGATTTGGAACGTTAGTGAATATTCTTCACTGTTATAATATTAACAGTTGACCTAAAGTAATTAATTTCAGAAGAGCAAAATTGCAGAAGCATTTGTTTACCAATTTACTCTGGGCATAAACACAAGTGTTTTATTTTTTGAACAATGAATGCCACATTTCCCAAATGTCTGGCATATAATCTAAAACGTTTATTTCTCATATAACATAGGGAAGCCTCCTTCAAAAATACAATCATTTATCTCCAATTTCTCTCTTATGTGGTTAGAAAGGACATGACATCGAATGATAAACTGAATTTCAATTCAATCTCAAAAGTCTAAGTCCTTTGCTGTATGCAGCATGACATTATTTCTTCTTCCTCCCTTGGGGAATAGGTATAAGACACACTAGATGTGATGTGTCAGCAGTCTGACAGGACCCTAACTAAATTCCATCTGGATGGCTGGAACAATTTCTCAACAAACCAAGTTAACATTTCAAATATATCCTGAAACCGTTCCAAGAGAATGTTATTGTGAGATATGAACTGGTTCAGGCATGATTCATTTAAAAACAAGATCAGTGGATGCGTGAAATCTGAAATTGAAATAGAAAATGCTGGAAATACTCAGCAGGTCAAGCAGCATTTGTGCGAAAACAAGGTTAATATTTCACATTGATGGCCCTTGGTTAGAACTGAATTAATGACATGAATTAAATGGCATTAACTGGCTGACTGCAGCACATGTGACATTCAGAAACAGAACCCTCAAGGGTTCCATTCCATTGGCACAAGTTCAGTGAACAGAATTCTCTCGCCCAAAGACACAAATCTGTTCCAAATTTTATGGACAAGTCCGGGTGGGGGAAATCACAGGCTACCTGCAGAAACTCTGTACATTTTCATGCATTCTGAAGGCCGAATAAAGGCCCCAATCTGTCCAGGTGGCCTGGCTCAGAGTTTTAAATTCTGAAGCCTCCACTTAAGAGTCACAAAATGCCACTCTGGCTGTGAATAAAGGCTCCAATAAAAACTATTTTTCTATTTTATGCAGGTAATGGAGTCACAGACCACAAGGAAGTCAATCGGGTTCATTTAGGGATCAGGTATTTTTGCTTGCTCATGGTTTGGGACCTTTATAAGGCCTCAGGCAGAATTCAGAAAAATGTAGAGTTTCTACAAGTAGCCTGTAATTCCCGCAGATACTCCTTGAAGTGGATTTCACAAGTTGTGGGGAAGTGGTCTGCATGAATCCCATAGCATCACCCATAGATTGGTGGCAGGAGTGCGCATTTGGGGTTCCCACTTACCAAGACAGGAAGTTTCAGTGCAGTTGTCTGAGTGGGAGATTGGGGGTTAGTGTGTCAACCCCAAAAGCTGTAAAAATGATTTTTTAAGAAACATTTCTTCAAGTGACCAGGAGTCACATCCATTCTAAACCTGCAGATGGGTCCTCTACCACCAATGGCTGGTAAGGTACACCTTTTTTGATGAACTGTGTCCTCACTGACTATGCACTATCCCCAATAGCACCAGCCAGATAACAGATTTTTATTTCCTAATCTTGGTCTTGAGTTATCTAATGTTCCCTCGATATACTGTTGTCTTCAGTCTCCTGGATTTAGAAACACGTCGCATTCTTTTTAAAGTAATTCTACATGTGTAGAATGGTTATTTTTAATCACTCAAACACTGCATTCTAAATGATTAAGAATATTCTAATAAATTACAGCATAAATTAATTTGCACAAATTAATAACAATTTAAGGTATAACAAAAGTGGGTTATTATATAATAACTTAAACAAGAGCACATATCTATGCTCTTATACTTGCAGTGGTCTTCACAGGAAGTGCACAGAGAAAACTGCAGGTACGCAGCTGTGGTGAACCACTCTTTAATTTATTGCAATATTCTCCCTGTCCAAAGCGCACAATAGGCTTTGCGGTCACACATTTATAACATTTGAAAACAACAATTATACTATTCAATATAACTGGACTTGGCATGATACACACAGATCAGGAGCATATCTCAGGTAACCACCAGGTTAACAAGTGCAGAAAGTCTGAAAAATGGCTTTTGTAATGCGGCTGCCATAAAGCTTTACAAAAACAAAGTCACAATCTCGATCTGGAATGTAAGTGGACACCACTTCTATTATTTAATGACCTAGTTCAGGTATATATGCTATAACCATTCTATGATTCCATATGGTCATTGTAACCTGCCCCTACCAATTGGGAAGCGGGGGATGCAGGAACCCATATGTTCAGAGTTCCTAACTCCAAAGTTCCACAACTTCTTACCCGGGTGGCTTTATAAGGAGTGGGCAGAGGTTCTTGCTCCTACATGTCCAAGCAGGAATTTGCAGCATATCAGAATCCTGGCCTACCCTTTCCGGCATTACATTTGGCCTTTAATCTTCAGTCTATACATTGTCTTTAAAATTAACATACAGCTTTTACTTTGGTGAGAAATCATTGGAACCCCAGATAATGGCATAAATGGCTGAAAACTTTCAAAGTTTTATGGCAGGAGATTGTGAACACCCATGGAAATTCAGGGTCTAAGTACCTTGTGCACACAACTAAGCACTGGTATTCCCCACTGCAATGAGTGTACACATGCATGCCTGGGGACTAGATTTTCTATTCCGTGTAACCTAAATAGCTAAAGTACATTAAGTTACAGGGAATTGACAAATGATAGAAATGACTTTCATTTGCAATATTCAATGTTACACCTATGTTGGCATATAAAAGGCGTGATTATCCGAAATGGAGACAGAGTGTTTCACGACGGCGTAAAACGGGCACGGGGACTACCGATTCTGGCCCGGCGCTGGAGAGGTTCACGCCACTCCAGCCTCCCTTTCCGGCACCATATGGGCGCCGCGCCAACCCGCACATGCGCAGTTGGGCCGCACCAACCGCGCCGGCCCCAACGCAACATGGCGTTGGGGTTCAGGGGCCGGCCGCGCAACCAAGTAGGCCCGCCGATTGGTGGGACCCGATCGAGGGCCAGACCCCATCGGATGCTCCCCCTGGGGATGGAGCCCCCCTCGCCCCCCCCCCCCCCCCCACCCCCCTGCACCCATAGGACGCACCCCGACCCTTTGCGCAGAATTCCTGCCGGCTGCGACCAGTGTGGATGGTGCCGGTGGGACTCTGCTATTCCCATTCGGGCCGGAACATCGGTGGCCTGCCGCACCTCGGAGAGTCCTCGCCTGCGTCGGGGCAGCATGGCGCGGTTGCGGTGATTCTCCGGCCCGGCACGGGGCTTGGAGAATCGCGCCCAGAATTTCTGGACATGCTCAACAAACTTAAATTGCTTAAATTATTTCAAGTTACAGCACTATGTAACATGACAAACATCTGTTCCAAATATTGTGTACTTAGTAACTTGAACACTTTTGTATCATTACTATTATTGCGGTAATCAGGCAAGCTTCAGGTTCTGTGGCTTGCAATGCTCAATACTCAAGGGATCTTGATATTTTTGGTAGAATAAAAAAAATAATTTATTACGTACATAAGTTTCCATGAATATGTGCCCTAAATAACAATTCCCATAACTTCTGATTCTAAAATATTGAATGCTCACACTTTCAATTAACAGTCCTGAGTTTGAACGCTATTATTAGGTATCTATCCCTAATGAATAAACGTGCTACTTTCGATCAGATCATCTTGGGCATGCAAAGAGTGTGACAACTCAAGATTCAGGCTTATTTCTGCACAGGTTAAGTATGGTTCCTGATAGGAAACTACTTTACAGAGGTACCACCCTGCAGATACAAATGTTCTTTGCTGCTTCTTCCTCATTCTGTGGATCCATATTCAAATGGTAATCAACCTGCTTTAGATTCCATTTGATTACACAGCATTTTGGGACCCACATGACATCCTGTATGGTAATTCTATTTGTTTCAAGCCACACATATTAAACATTTTATCAACTGAACAGAGAAACAAGAAAGGGGAAATCACACTATTGAGAGTAAGTATGCCATGGACCCACACACAGAGGGAGATGAGGGGGATAGCGGAGTAAATATGTAGATATTTTGCTGAGAAATGTAGACAGAATTGGGCAGTAATTGTATGTGGTTTCAACCGTTAATTCTAACCACGGTACTAACCAGGGTACTATCAATGTAAAAGGTATAGTGTGCGCAGAATTCTTAAAATACCACAAAGCCATAAGACAAAGGAGCAGAATTAAGCCACTCGGCCCATCGAGTCTAGTCCACCATTCAATAATGGCTGATATTTTCTCATCTCCATTCTCCTGCCTTCTCCCCATAATCCCTGATCCCTTTATTAATCAAGAACCTACCTTTCTCTGTCTTAAAGATACTCAGTGATTTGGCCACCACAGCCTTCTGTGGCAAAGAGTTCCACAGATTCACCACCCTCTGGCTGACAAAATTCCTCCTCATCTCTGTTTTGAAGGATTGTCCCATTAATCTGAGATTGTGTCCTCTGCTTCTAGTTTTCCCATAAGTGGAAACATCCTCTTCACGTCCTCTCTATCCAGGCCTTGCAGTTTCAAGATCCGCGCCCCCCCATCCTTCTAAACTCCAATGAGTACAGACGCAGAGTCCTCAACTGTTCCTTATATGACAAGCTACTCATTCCAGGGATCATTCTTGTGAACCTCCTCTGGTCCCTTTCCAAGGCCAACTCATCCCTCCTTAGATACGGGGCCCAAAACCACTCCCAATACTCCTAATAGGGTTGACCAAAGCTTTACAAAGCCTCAGAAGTACATCCCTGCTCTTGTATACTAGCCCTCTTGATATGAATGTAATATTGCATTTGCCTTCCTTCTCTTTATATAAAAATTTAGGGTACTTAATTATTTCTTTTCCAATTAAGGGGCAATTTAGTGCCGTCAATCCACCTAACCTGCACACCTTTGGATTGTGGGGGCGAAACCCACGCAGACACGTGGAGAATGTGCAAACTCCACACGGACAGTGACCCAGGGCCGGGATTTGAACACGGGTCCTAAACCCCGTACTGCCAACTGTACCTGCATGCTAACCTTTAGAATCTTGAACTTGGACTCCCAAGTCCCTTTGTGTTTCTGATTTCGGAAGCATTTTCCCATTTAGAAAATAGTTTATGCCTCCATTCTTCCTTCCAAAGTGCATAACATCACACTTTTCCACATTGTATTCCATTGCCACTTCTTTGCCCACTCTCCTAGCCTGTACAAGTCCTTATGCAGCCTCCCTACTTCCTCAATACTACCTGTCCCTCTGAATATCTTTGTATCATTTGAAAACTTAGCAACAGTGCCCTCAGTTACTTCTTCCAGATCGTTAATGTATATTGTGAAAGGCTGTGTGCCCTGAGGCTCACCACTAGTCACCGGCTGCCATCCTGAAAAAGACCCCTTTATCACCACTCTCTGCCTTCTGCCAGTCAGCCAATCCTCTATCCATGCCAGTATCTTACCCTCAACACCATGGGCTTTTAAATTATTTAACAGATTCCTGTACGGCACCATGTCAAAGGCCTTCTGGAAATCTAAATGGATCACATCCACTGGTTCTCCTTTGTCGAACTTCCTTGTTACCTATAGTGATAGATTTCCCTGGCCCTTACTTTCCACCCCGCCAACCTCAGTAATCAAAGGATTATCTCTTGCCACATATGCTGCCAGTCCTATTTATATTTTCGAAAACGTTGTTTTCAGGCCCTGTTCTATTTTTATTTCCATCAAGAGTTCCACGTCACCTTACAGGATCGTGAAGGTTCATACACTTCTCCTCTGATCAAACCAAGGTATGCTACAGCTTTCATCAATTCACTTTGATTCTCCTCGGGTATTCCCAATCCTCCAAGGTACGTGATTTCTTGGGGTCCATCCACCAACATCCAGTTAGGTGACCATCTCACCTCAAAATGTGTTGACACCCCAATTTACAGCAACTTCCAAATCAGAAAACACGCATGGTCTCCGACAGACCTCTTCTACTTTCTACAGCCTCTGGTAGGTTCTCTCAATCTGTGCGCATCTCCAAGTTGCTTCCAAGCTCCAACCAACTGTTTCTGTCACATAACACAGAAAAACCAAAATCCCCCTTCAATATGTACCCACATGAATGTAGCATACCAGGAATGTCCGAAATATAAATTCAAGCTAATTATCACCAATTCCCAAACTTGTGCCCTAATCTGCAAAGTATATGGCTACTTTACCACATTCCCTTAATTATCAGCTGCGTCCAAAACTTTATCTGATCTGGAAAACCATAAGAATAAAGAACCAAGAACAATACAGCACAAGAACAGGCCCTTTGACCCTCCAAGCCTATACTGGTCATGATACCAATCTTTGCCAAAACCCTTAGCACTTCCGTATATTGTATCCCTCTATACCCATCCTATCCATGTGTTTTTCAAGATGCCCTTTAACCCCCCCACCGTTGTCTGTCTTGGCTGCTTTCCGCCCCACCATCCCCCCCCTTTCTTCTCTATCTCTATTCTTTGCCACTTTTGTGCCCCCCACTCCCCCGCTCTATTGGCTGTTGGCCTCAAACAGGTCCTGGGACAAGCTGGTGATTGGCTTCCATGTCTTGTGGAAGCCCTCTTCTGACGCCCAGATAGTGAATTTGATTTTTTTCAGGTGGAGAAGTTCCAACAGGTCAGCCAGCCAGTCTGCAGCTTTGGGTGGTGTTGCTGATCGCTAGCCAAGTTGGATTCTTCGGCAGGTGATTTGGTAGGCAAAAGCAAGGGCATCGACACCCCGCCCCATGAATAGGTTTCCCAGCATCCGGGCCACATAGTCTCTCGGGTCCCTACTCTCGGTTCCAACCAGAGCTTCAGACTATTTTTTTAAAAAAAAACATCCCAGCTCTATAATTGCCCTGCAGTGAATCGCTGCACACGTCCACTTCACCCGTTATGTCCAGAACACATGCAAGAACTTTGCTTCTAAGTCTTCTTTCCTGGTTTTCGTTAATTTTTTTTCTTTTTTTCCTGGGTGGCTAGCAAGTGCTATTTGAAGTCGTCGCCGCTAGATTTTGTGTATTTATTGTGGAGAACCGATACTAGGAAGCGCAGAGGTTTAAAAACTAACAGAGCTTTATTCACAAGGTGTATTCATTCTGTCAGTTTCCTGGGTTAGTGACTGGTGGTGTCACATGCATTTATGCTTACTGCAACTAATATAAATAAATTGCTCGTCCACCATAATTCTGTTAGGAAACCAATGGAATCTCGAAAAACTAAAAAGCCTAAATGTCTGTTTCTGCTGATACTACAGTTTTGCTGGTCTTCACCTCGAACCTTAGTGAAATTCCAGGCCCCCAACAATTGTTAAAGATTCGCACCAACCATTTACATTAGTGATGTAAAACTTGCTAGTAAATCACACAGGATACTTTATGGTGACACCATTGCCAAATCTATATTTATGCACTGTTGGAATAGTACTATTGTGGAACAATCATTCTCTTATAAATAACAAATTTCACCAAAGCAACCAGACTGAGACAGTACTAGTATTCGATGCAAAATTGAGGATTTTGTTTGTAATATTAATACTGTCAATTTTATTTTTCTATTAAATGTTTAAAAGACAGTGAGTTCTGGATTGTGTCAAGCTGCAGTTTGTCAAATGATCCGAGATAGCAATGATATTTGTGTGTTCAGTGAGGAATGACTGACAGAAGCAGTTCCACTTGGCAGAAACATACATCCGAACGGACAACACAGTGTGGTGCTGACAGCAGCTATGGAGAATTCCATAGCTCAGATTTCTCAGCTAGAAAAGGAAATGCAGTAGCAATTTAGGGGAGGTGGTGACATTGTGGTAATATCACTCGACTAGTAAACCAGAGACCCAGAGTAATGCTCTGGGGACCCAGATTCAAATCCCGCAACTGCAGATGTTGAAATTTGAATTCAATTAAAAACAAATCTGGAATTAAAATAGCCATAAAACAATTCTCTTAAAAACCCATCTAGTTCACTAATGTCCTTTAGGGAAGGAAATCTGCCGTTACTTACCTAATCTGGCCTACATGTAACTCCAGATCCACAGCAATGTGGTTCACTCTCAACTGCCCCCTCAAGGGCAATTAGGGATGGGCAATAATTGCTGGGCTAGGTTGCAATGCCTACATCCCATGAATGAATAAAAAGAAATAAATTTAATAAAGTTTGGGAATGTTATGAGGGTGGAGAAGGAGAAACTGAATTGCTAGCCCCTCTTTACATTTGTGAGTTTTGCAAGATTTACCATATCAGCGATTTTCTTTTAGATTTCTACAGTCATCCACAAAATAAAATATTTTGACTTCTTTTTTTTTTTACACACAGTAAAGGAAGTAATAATAGTTCCGTGACATCAGACTTCCTTCATCTTAGATTGTTGGAGGAAGTGATATCAATTATATGTTACTTCTGGCATAAATATGGAACATTCTGAATCCCACATTATACTTTTTACTAGTTCTGTTATTTTTTTTTTTTTAATTTAGATTACCCAATTATTTTTTCCAATTAAGGGGCAATTTAGCGTGGCCAATCCACCTGCTCTACACATTTTTGGGTTGTGGGGGCGAAACCCACGCAGACACGGGGAGAATGTGCAAACTCCACACGGACAGTGACCCAGAGCCGGGATCGAACCTGGGACCTCAGCGCCGTGAGGCGGTTGTGCTAACCACTAGGCCACCGTGCTGCCCTTACTAGTTCTGTTATAAGGGCTGGAATAGAATGAAGCTCAGTTTTACAATTTAGGTTTCTGATTCGCAGCATCATTTTGAATGGCCTGGATCAGAACACAGAGTATCACTTTATGAAATTAAAATTAGTTACACTGTTCCATGAAAAATAACCAAACCAACATGAAGTCTTTTTTTTCGACATCTCAATAAGACCTTATTAAATCCTAAACTCGAGAAGCATAAATGGTTCAAACTAACAATGGTTAATTTATAAACCAAGTGGGCAATGTTCTAAAATAAAGGCAAATCCATTTTTAATTAGTGGCATTTTATATGGGCAGTAAACTGACAGTCTTGGCTGCTCCCCTCAACCACGTGACTTCACTTGAATCCCTGGAAGAGGGATTCTCCAAAACGGGGACAAATTAGCCAATTATAACCTAACTGGGGAAACATGAGGCTGGGAAATCAACAGATCTCCATCTCTTCCCCAAACAATAAAAAGAAGTACCTGTAACTGAAAGAGAGAAGGTTGTCTCATAACGAGACAAAGACTCAATGTCACTGGTTATGGGAGCTGTGTCCTCCAGAGCTGCTGCCAAACCAGCCACAGGAATAGCCGTCTCCCAGGGAGTCATACTGCCGAGAGCCTTAGCCGCTGCCTCCCATTTTTTCTCTGTTATCCACCCGGATCTGTCGCCCATAAAGGGATTTTCCATTCATCATGTCCAATACCATAGAACCCCAACAGTACAAGAGATCATTCAGCCCATCGAGTCTGCACCGACCCTCTGAAACAGCACCCTTGGTCAACTCCCCCACCGTATCCCCATAACCATGTAATCCCATCGAACCTTTGGCTTAATTTAGCATGGTCAATCCACCTAACCAGCACATCTTTGGGCTGTGGGAGGAAACCGGCGCACCAGGAAGAATCCCACGCAGACACAGGGAGAATATGCAAACTCCACACAGTCACTCAAGGCTGTAATTGAACCCGGGTCCCTGGTGCTGTGAGGCAGCAGTGCTAACCACTGTGCCGCCCTGGGTGAACTCCAGGTTTTAAAAGTGATGAAGCTAAAAACACGTGATGCTATTTCCGGGACCGGGGAGGCAGCAGCTACAGAGGATACAGCTCCCACAACCAGTGACATTGAGTCTTGGTCTTGTTCGGAGATCCGACTTCCTCCCTTTCAGTTACAGGTACTTTCTTTTTTATGGTTTAGGGAGAGAGATGGAGATCTGCTAATTTCCAAGCCTTGTGCTTCCCAGCTAGATTATAATTGGCCAATTACCCTGCATTCATGCAGTACAGCGAGAGGCTGGCGGCTGCTGTTCCATCCTGGGTGTACAATACTGGTTTTAAGGAAAATCTTTTTTTATGGAATGAACTCTGTCCTGCCCCATTCCGTAAAACCAGGATTTGCCTGTAATTCTTTGGAAATAGTGTATTGTTCTTTTGAATTCAGAATTGACTCCTGCGTCCTATGCGAGGCCCAAAATTTAAAACAGTTTTGAAAATATCAAAACATTCAAACAACGTGACAAAAACAATACCTTAATGTATTTGTTTTCCAACAGGCCCATCTGCAGTCAGGCTGTCATAGTATAAAATTAAGTGTTTGAAATAATCAAGGCACTTCTATACCTTTGCCAATGTAACAAATACAAATTATTGCTATCAATCTGTCAGTAAAATCCCATTATAGCTAATTTAACTGCTACTAGTGACATGGACCAAATGGCCTCTTTCTCTGCCGTAACTGAATCTGACTGATGGAAACTGCATCAGGACTTAGTTCTGCCCAAATGGCATCAAGCTAAAATGTTCATTCTGTTTCTAGCTGTCCACATCATTGCTGCCTGACCTGCTGAGTATATCCTTCCTTGGGTAAGGAGGTCAAAACTATATCCTGTTTTGTTTCATTAAAAGCCTATCGAACTGTAGAAGGACCTACTTTTATTCATGTACATGGGCCCAAATCTCTCACAATACCAAAATTTACTAATTTCTCATTTAAAAAAATATTCTGCTTTTTCATTCTTTTTATCAAAATGGATAACTTCAGAATTCCTCACATTACACATCATCTGCCAACTTCTTGGTGAGTAAGTGGGGGTGGTAATGTGAGAACAAACTTTATTTATGCACTGGAACTCTTTGCCTGAGTGTGGTGGAATCAGAGAGTTTCAACGATTTATAAAGAAAATTGAGGAAAATAACCTCACAGGACGAGGTGGATAGAGAGGTAATGGGACAGACCAGAATGCTCCACAGAATGCTGGAATAGCTTTGATGGGCTGAATGACCTCCTGTGCCATAATGAGTATCACGCAAAAGCACCATGGGTGTCCCTACACCACATGGACTGCAGCAGTTCAAGAAGACAGCTCATCATCATCTTCTCAAGGACAGCTGGGGAAGGACAATAAATACTGGTATAGCTGGTGATGCTCACATCAAGTGAATGAATTAATAAAAGCTTCTAAAAGTCCAAATTTCCTTCATCCATTGCTTCCCTTATCTACATGTAAGTTACGTGCTCAAAATGCTCGAGCAAATTTGTAAAACATGATTTTTCTTTCATTGACTCAAGGGCGGGATTCACCCCTACCCGGCGGGGCGGGGGTTCCCGGCGGGACAGAGTGGCCTGACCCACTCCGGCGTCGGGCTGCCCCAAAGGTGCGGAACCCTCCGCATCTTCAGGGGCTAGGCACGCCCCGGAGTGGTTGGCACCCTGCCAGCTGGCGGGAAAAGGGCTTGGCGCCACGCCAACCGGCGCCGAAGGGCCTCCGCCAGCCGGCGCATGCGCGGGAGCGCCAGTGCGTGCTGGCATCATCCCCGCGCATGCGCAGAGGGATTTGCTTCCGCACCGGGAACTGAGGAGAACCACAGCCTCCGGTGCGGAACAATAGAGTGCCGCCATGGCACAGGCCCGCCCGCGGATTGGTGGGCTCCGATCGCGGGCCAGGCCACCGTGGGGGGCACCTCTCAGGGCCACCCCCCCCAAAGCCCACCCACTTTGCCAGGTCCCGCCGGTAAGGGACCTACTCCAATTTACGTCGGCGGGACCGGCAACAGACGGGCGTTAGTTCGGCCCATTGCGGGCCGGAGATTTCGGGCAGCCCCGGCGCCATTGAGTGGCGGCGGGCCCCGCCATTCTCTAAGGCGGGTGGCGCAACTCACGCCGCATCGGTTTTTGGGGGGAGGGAGAATTAGGAGGACGGCGGGGCGGTGTCTCCCACATCGACGGGGGCTCGGGGAATCCCACCCAAGATGCTTCAGATACTTACAGTGTTAGTAGTAATATTTTTCTTACTGAATCAGCATGTTTCAACATGGACCTAAAAATATATAACAGATAATTGTGCTCAGTGCTAGGAATGCAATTTACTACTGCAGTGGGGAAAGTGTTTATGAAAACAAACACCTACCTGATGTATATCAACATTTTGAGAGGTCTGGACAGAGTAGATAGGGAGGAACTTGGTGGAAGAATCACAAACCAGAAGACACAGATTTATGATAATTGGCAAAAGAAACAATAATTAAGAGTTAAAGCCTTTTCATGCACTGAGTGGTGAGGATGTGGAATGCAGTGTGGTATAGATAGGTTCAATTGAGGCTTTCAAAAGGAAATTAGATTATCTAAAAATGAAAAAAATCCAGGTCTATGGGGAAAAGCAGGGGAGTGACACTAGGCGAGTTGCTCATTCAGAGGCCAACACAGAAATGATGGGCTGAATGGCCTGTTGTGATTCTATGCTTTTTATAGATGGGTTGTTTTTAATGTCGCCGAGCCTTTCATTTGGAGGGATGTAAGTTAATGCTCTATTTCATACTGTCTCACATTACAAAGAACAAAGAATAAAACAGCACAGGAACAGCCCCTTTGGTCCTCCAAGCCTGCACCGATCACGTGTCCTATCTAGACCATCCGCCTGTATCCTTCTATTGCTCGTCTGATCGTGTGCCTATCCAGATAAGTCTTAAAGGGCGCTAACGTATCTGCCTCAACCACCTCACTTGGCAGTGCATTCCAGGCCACCACCACCCTCAGTGTAAAAAAACATCCCCCGCACATCTCCCCTCACCTTGAACTTGTGCCCCCTTGTAATTGTCGTTTCTGCCCTGTAATTATCATTTCCGCCCTGGGAAAAATACCTTCACTGTTCACCCTATCTATACCCTTCATAAATTTTATAAACTTCTATCAGGTCGCCCCTCAGCATTCATCTCTCCAGGGAGAACAATCCCAGTTTATTCCATCTCTCCTGATAGCCAATACCCTTCATACCAGGCAACATCCTGGTAAACCTTTTCTGTACTCTCGCCAAAGTCTCCACGTCCTTCTGGTAGTACAGCATTGGACACAGTATTCGAAATGTGGCCGAACCAACGTTCTATATAATTGCAACATAATTTTCGAGCTTTTATACTCAATACCCTATCCTATGAAGGCAAGCATGCCATATGTTTTCTTTACCACCATCTCCACCTGTGTTGCCACTTTAAGGCTCTGTGGGCCTGCACACCAAGATCTCTCTGTGTCTTTATGCTCCTGATGGTTCTGCCATTCATTTTATAGCTCCCAATGAATTCGATCTACCAAAATGCATCACCTCGCATATGTCCGGGTTAAATTCCATCTGCCATTTCTCTGTCCAATTTTGCAGTCTATCTATATCCTTTTGTATTCTTTGACAATCTTCATCACTATCCGCAACTTCTGCAATCTTAGTATCATCCGCAAATTTGCTAATCAGTCCCGCTATGTTTTCTTCCAAGTCATTTATATATATTACAAAAAGCCGAGGTCCCAGTACTGATCCCTGCATAACACCACTAGTTACAGACCTCAATTTGGAAAAACACCCTTCCACTGCTACCCTCTGTCTTCTATGGCCAAGCCAGTTCTGGATCCATCCAGCTAGTTCACACCTGACCCCATGTGATGTAATCTTTTGCACCAGTCTGCCATGAGGGACCTTATTAAATGTTTTACTAAAGTCCATGTAGACAACATCCACAGCCCTTCCCTCAATGATTCTTGTCACCTACTCAAAAAATTCAATCAATCGAATTAGTGAGACATGACCTCCCTTGTACAAAACCATGTCGCTAATAAGACCGCTCACTTCCAAATGTGCATAGATCCTGTCTCTGAGAATCCTTTCCAACAATTTCACTATCACTGACGTCAAGCTCACTGGTTTATAATTGCCTGGATTATCCTTGTACCCCTTCTTAAAAAAATGGCACAACATTGGCTATCCTCCAATCCTCTGGGATCTCAGCTGTGGCCAATGAGGACACAAGGATTTCTGTCAGAGGCCCAGCAATTTCATCTCTTGTCTCCCTCAGAAATCTGGGATACGTGCCATCTGGCTCTGGGGATTTGTCTACCTTAATGATTTTTAACACACCTAACACTTCCTCCATCATAATAATGAGCTGTTCTGAAATGTTTACACATCCCTCCGAGACACCACCAATCAACATGCCCCTCTCCTTTGCGAAAACCGATGCAAAATATTCATTAAGGACCTCACCTACTTCCTCTGGTTCTACACATAATCTCCCTCCTTTGTCCTGGAGTGGACAAACTCATTCTCTAGCTACCCTCTTGTTCCTAATATACGTAGAAAATGCCTTGGGATTCTCCTTCGTCCTGTCTGCCAAGGACATTTTGTGACCCCTTTTGCCTTCCTAACTCCCTGCTTGAGCTCTTTTCTACTTTCCTGGTATTCCTCAAGTGCTTTATCTGTTTTTAGTTGCCTGTACCTCACATATGCATATTTTTTTCTTTTTGACAAGTTTCTCAATTCCCCTGGTCATCCATGGTTCCCGAATCCTGCCTCTCCTGTCCTTCCCTTTTACCACCACATTCTTGTCCTGCACTCCCATCAACTGCTCCTTATGCCAAATGTGGATTTACCCTCAAACAACCTCTCCCAAACAACAGCCTCCAAATCCTGCCTAATCTAGTTGTAGTTAGCCTTTCCCCAATTTAGCACCTGAACCCTTGGACAACACACATCCTTTTCCAGGAGTGTCAGAAAGCTTACAGAATTGTGGTCACTGTTTGCCATATGTTCTCCCACTGCAACTTTGATGACCTGGTCAGGCTCGTTCCCTGTACTAGGTCCAGTATAGCCCCCTCTCTAGTCAGACTATCCACATATAGTTCCAAAATACCTTTTTGGACACACTTACCAAATTCCTCACCATTCAGACCCCTAGCCCCAGGAATTTCCAGTCAATATGAGGAAAATTAAAGTCTTCCACTAAAACAATCCTTTTATTGTCACATCTATCCAGAATCTGCTTACATATCTTATCTATATAAACAAAAATATTTACATTTGCACAACATTTTTCATGACTGCTGCATTTCACACAAAGCTCTTTACGACCAATAAAGTTATTTTGAAACATAGGAAACATGCAGGCAATTTGCAATCAGAAAACTCCCACAAACAATGGGATAATCAGTTTTTTTTAGATGTTATTTAACGGATAGATAATGGCCAGAAAACCAGGGGAACCTCCCTTGATCTTAGAAATTGTACCATGGGATCTTTGAAGTCCACCCTAGCAGGCAGCAGGGTCTTGATTTATCATATCTAAAAGACAGTGGGAGTGTAGCGCTGGAGTGTCAACCATTTCTCTTGCCAAGGATTGGGTCTTGAACCTGGAACCTTGTGATTCTGAGGTGACAGTGCTGCCAACTGAGGCAAGACTGACACATACTAATGATCTATTATAAATTTAAATTTATGTTCAACTACAGACAAAGGAATTTTAAAGGATTTACAATAACTGGATTTGAAGGTGACCTTTCATTGGAATTCTTCTGCTTATTTGCAGCCACACATCCATGAAAACCCTGGAAAAACAGTGCCAAATAGAAGCCTGGTGGAAATTCATCTCCTTTGTTGCAGGTCATTAGTTCATTCAGGATTATAATTGAAATTTTAACACCATTTTTTTCAATATTGTTTCAGCTTTATTATATCATTAGCCTGTCTACTGTACAGTTCATATGACCATTTATCATACATTCCAATGCTCATATTTCAATTCAGAGGATTCCAGTTGCTACACAAATGATAAAGTACTTCTAAATGATACAAAAGCCAAAAATCAGATCACTAAATATTCTCTTAAGAGTATCACGTTATCACATTTCCTATTTTTGTTCCCCATCACATGATTGTAATCATTGGAGAGAACGTTATTGGGCAAGTGATTAATTACATTTCTCTGGACTACAACTACAAACATGCCTGTTTTTAGTGCTGAAAGTCAGTTCAACCTCCTGATCACTGAATTCAGAGTAACTCCATTAGAGTGCAAAGTAATAAAGAGGCTAAAATGCCCCAAGCTTTACTCACTTTTCAAATAAATAAATCATGTGTTTTTTCTTTCTTTGCAGTATTCCCTTTTGTGTTAAATGATAAGTATACTTCAATTGCATTTCAATTTTCCAGGAAGCACTGATTGAAGGTAATGTAGTGTGAAGATAATGCCCATGACAAGCAGTACAGAAAAACTAACTTCCAAATACATTTTATTTATCTACAATGAGCAATGCTTCAAGCTGCTTGGCAACCTCCAAGTTGCTGCCCATACAGAATAAATCCAGGCTTAACTTAAGATTCATCAAGAATAAACCTGGCCATGAGTGCCATCGTTTCAAATAAGTTAATAACATTTTCTCTCTGCTCTCTTTCCACAGATGCTGCCAGATCTGCTGAGATTTTCCAGCATTTTCTGTTTTTGTTTCAGATTCCAGCATCCGCAGTAATTTGCTTTTATTAAATAACTTTTGAGGTTTGTTACCACTAGTTAAAAAATGTTTTTATTCGTCATGGGACGTGGGCATCGCTGGCTGTGCCAGCATTAATTGCCCATCCCGAACTACTTTTAGACACTTTGCTGTGGGTCTGGAGTCACATGTAGGGCAGACCAGGTAAGGATGGCAAATTTCCTTCCCCAAAGGACATTAGTGAACCAGATGGGTTTTTCCGACAATCGACAATGGTTTCATGGTCATCATTAGACATTTAATTCCAGATTTCTTTATTGCATTTAAATTTCACCGTCTGCAGTGGCGGGTTTCAAACCCGTGTCCCCAAGAGCATTACCCTGGGTTTCTGGTTTACTAGTCCAATGACTATACCACTATGCCACCCCTCCTCTTAGGAAGATTTCCAATTATGATCTTTAATGATCTCAGGACCTCCAATAGTGCTCTACAGCCAATTATGTATTTTGTTTTAAAGTTCTCTAAACTGTTGTGATTTAGGAAACTGGCAGTCAAGCTCCCACAAACAACAATGTGACAGTGACCAAACAATCTGTTTTTGTCATGTTGTTTTAGGAATACTGGCCAAGACATCAGGTTACCTCCCCTTCTCTTCTCTGAAGTCGTGCCATGAGAATTTTTACATTTACCTGAGCGCGCAAAGGAGCCTCAGTTTAATGAGCTGTATCAACAGAAATAAAGCAGCACCTCCAGCAGTGCAGCATTTCTGTCTATATTGCACTAGAGTGCCAGCCTGTATTTGTGTGTTCAAGACTGGGGGAAGACTTGAATCAACAAGCTTCTAATTCAGAAGCAAAATTGTTACCAACTGAGCTGACACTGTGATGAAGGTTTTTGCTTGCAACAAACTACGATCAAGGTTATTCATGCAACAACAATTAAAAATGAGATGGGTTCTGTCTATAAAGAATATAGAACCAATACAATGCAACCAATAGTAAGTCACAATCATGTTTTATAAACTTAGAAACAGGAATAGGCCATTCAACATCATGAGCCTGTCCTCCCATCCAATTACAACAGCATCTTAACTCTCCATCTATACGTCTTAGTTCCATAACCCTTAATATCCTTGCTTAACAAAAAACTATCGAGTTAACCTTGAGGCAGTCAGGTTTAGTAGAAATCCATATATATACCCCTCCCAATAACACAGGTGATAAATGCATTGGGTCTGATATGATGTCCTAGGCCCAATCATCTTCAGCTGCTTCATCAATGACCTTCCTTCCATCATGAGGTCAGAAGTGAGGATGTTGCTGGTGACTGCCCAATGTTCAGCACCATTCATGGCCTGCCCAAATGCAAATTATCCAGACTTGAGCTGATGAGTGGCAAATAACATTTATGCCACGCAAGTGGCAGGTAGTGATCATCTCTAACAAGAGAGAATCAAACCATGACATTCAATGGAATCGCCATCAGTGGATCCCCCACTAACAATATCTTGGGAGATACCACTGATGAGAAACTGAACTGGACTAGCCATATACATACTGTGGCTACAAGAGCAGGTCAGAGGCTAGAAATCCTGCAGTGAGAAACTCACCGCATGACCACTACCTGCCCAAATCCATTCCACCATCTACAACGCCTAAATCAGGAGTGTGATGGAATACTTTCCATTTGCCTAAATGAGTGCAGATCCAACAATACTCTACAAGCTCAACATGGTGCAGGTCAATGCAGCCCACTTGAGTGGTACTCCATCCGCAACATTCACTCCCTCCACTACTGACACACAGTGGCAGCAGTGTGTAGCAGCTACAAGCTGTACTGCAGAAACTCACTAGATCTACTTCGACATCACCTTCCAAACCCATTACCGCTGCAATCCAGAACACAAGGGCAGCCAACACATGGGAACAACACTGCTTTGAAGTTCCCATCCAAGCTACTCATCATCCTGACTTGAAAGTATATCGCCATTCCTTCACTGTCGCTGGGACAAACTCTTGGAACTCCTTTCCTAACAGCTCTGTGGGTGTACATATATCACATGGGCTACAGTGGTTCAAGAAGGCAGCTCACCACCACCTGCTCAAGGAAAATTAGGGATGGGCAATAAATGTTGGGCTATTTGACATCACGTCCCATGAATGGGTGGCTCATGACCACCTTTTTCAGGACAAAAGAATGGTGGCCTTACCAGCGATGTCAACATTCTATGAACAAATAAAAATTTTGCAAGCCCGAGATGGAGATCTAGGTGGCGTAATGTGGAATGTAAAGCCCTCAGCTGTATTTCACATAAGCATCTGAGAGAAATACAAAACTGATCTGCATTGAAGCTGTTCTGATGTTCCTCTTGCACATATAAAGTTTAACTCAAGTACGAAAAATTACTGCTGCATTGTTTTGGTCACATTCTTGTCAAAGCGTCAGCTCCCTGAAGCCCAGCATAACATTGACCATCCTTGTGCATGTCAAAATGCTCTGGACAGGACTGAGCCTAGCAACAAATTATATTTTTCTGTTGTCTGACAAACAAAATTACAATGCCCCATCACTAGGTGGATGTAGACTTTTAAGATCACCGAGTATGTCAAATGACAAGTAAAGCTGAGCTTTCTTGAGGCTCCCAGTCTTCTATCAGATACCTTCATTACCGCTTGCATGCCAAACCTATATCAATCTCCTTATAAATGTATCTTAATTGTCCTTTCAAATACAGGGCATAGCATTCAAATAGCAACTCTATTAATATTTAATGTTACTGATCCATAATAATTCAAGCCATCATTCCATCAGGCTACTGATTGCAAATCATTCCTTTTTCAGAGAGGAATTAATAATTTAGTTGGTATCAATGTAATATAATCAATGCAATACATTCTAAATATACAACAACCAAATAAATAGTCTTTGGTAGTACAGAACTTGAATAGTGATGAAAAAGTTGACATTCTGTCCAAGTGCTTTGTCTTGATCTCATCAGGACAATCACAAGAATACCAATGTCAGGAGAAACCACTACTTTCTATTGCACGAGGAGAAAATTCAGATTAGTTGGAAAGTGGACTCTGATTGGCAGAAATGTCGCCATGGAGAATGCACCAGTTAATGGTGACTGACAGTTAACTGCCAAGCAAATTTAAACCAGGCAGCTAGACTGATTGGTCAAGGCATTTTCCCGAGGAACAAACCAGCGAATGGCCATCACTTATTTTGTTCAGCCGAACACGTGCTTTTTGTCTGCAGAGAACAGGGCCTGTGTATTAATATGTGTAGCTTCCAGTACATGCAAATGCACCTCACTAACAATTTTAAATTGATTGTCAGCGCCATTTTTAGTATACTGAGGACTATTTAGCAAATGTTGACCGTGATTTACAAATACTTCTCGGCCACTTCAAATGGGTGGAATTGTAAAAGTGCTGTGAAACGAGCAATTACTAATGCCTCACAAAAGATCCAATTATCCGAAATCATTGGCAGGATAGGTATTTATGCTTCGAGATTTCAGCAACTAAATGTTATATTCAAGCATGAATCTCATTTACTGAGAAACAATTTCATCCACATTTAGAAATAATGGAAGATGCCGGGAAGGGGGTAGATGTGGTGGAAGGAGAGAAGGAGAAAGAGATAAAGAGACAAAAAGGATAGGCCTGTTATATCCTAGTCCTCCATGAAGATGCAAGATTGGACTAAAATATATGTTAGCAACTTTGCAATAACAAGTATACACAGGAATGCACACAGAGAAACATGAACTCAATAACTGATAGTTCGAAGTGAGCTGGCGCTGGCCCGGCTCAAGTACAAGATCTGAAAGAAATGGAGACACAATGCAGGTGTTTCCAAGCACTTGGTTCATCTGGAGAGTTGTTGCAACATTAACAAAATAGCTGACTTGAAGAACAAGTAGCCAGCGACACGATACTGGAAGAGCACTTTGTCATGACTATTGACTGTGACAACGAGCAGGAGAGCTTTACGAGCCGCTGCTGGAGCTGCACAAGAGGCAAAGTTCCCGAGGAGCGAAGGAGACCACAATGGTGAAGTCCCCATTTCAACCATCGGCAGCAGGAAAGGGCAAACTGAAAGTCTCCTAAGACCAGCCAGAGTTGTGTTTGGGGGAGATGGTGGTGCAGTGATAATGTCACTAGTCTCGTAATCCAGAGGCCCAAGGTAATGTTCTAGGGACCTGGGTTCAGATCCCACCACAGCAGCTGATGGAATTTAAATTCAATTTTTTAAAAATCTGAAGTTGATAGTGTCGCAGTAATGGAGACCATGGACTTTCATTAAATACCCATCTGCTTCACAAATGCCTTCTTTGGAAAGCAATCTCCTGTCCTCACCTGCTCTGGCCCACATGTGCCTGCAGACACACAACAATCAGGTTGACTCAAAACTGCCTTCTGAAATTGTCTTGTAGGCCAACAGAAATTAAGGATAGGCAGCAAATGCTGGCCTTACCAGTGACACCCCCATCTCATGAAACAATACATTTTTAAAAAGCGAGCATAGGAGATGGAGCTGCTTCAATCAGGATAGAATAGAATTCCTACAGTGCAGAAAAAGGCCATTTGGCCCATCTAGTCTGCACCAACCCTCAGAAAGATTTGATTTGATTTATTGTCACATGTATTCGTATACAGTGAAAAGTATTGTTTCTTGCATGCTGTACAAACAATGCATACCGTTTCTAAGGAAGGAAGGAGAGACTGCAGAATATAATGTTACAGTTATGGCAATGTGTAGAGAAAAGATAGACTTAATACGAGGTAGGTCCATTCAAAAGTCTGGTGGCAGTAGGGAAGAAGCTGTTCTTGAGTTCCGTTGGTAACCGAGCACCCTACTTAGGCCCATTGCCCCGTCCTATCCTTTAACCCCACCTAACCTGCACATCTTTGGACACTAAGGGACAATTTAGCATGGCAGCATGGTAGCACTGTGGTTAGCACAGTTGCTTCACAGCTCCTGGGTCCCAGGTTCGATTCCCAGTTTGGATCTCTGTCAGTGCGGAGTCTATGCGGAGTCTGCACATTCTCCCCGTGTTGCGTGGGTTTCCTCCAGGTGCTCCTCTTTCCTCCCACAGTCCAAAGATGTGCAGGGTAGATGGATTGACCATGTTAAATTGGCCTTAGTGTCAAAAAAGATTGGGTGGGAATATGGGGATAGGGTGGAAGTGTGGGATTGGGTGGGGTGCTCTTTCTAAGGGCCGGTGTAGACTCGATGGGCCAAATGGCCTCCGTCTGCACTGTAAATGCTATGATCTATGATAGGTCCAGGGATTTCCAAACCTTGAGTATCACCTAACGTGTACATTTTTGGACTGTAGAAGGAAATTGGAGGAAACCTGGAGGAAACCCACACAGATATGGGGAGAAAGTACAAACCCCACACAGTCACTCAAGGTCTGAAGTGGATCTGGTTCCCTTGGCTTTGTGAGTCAGCAGTGCTAACCACTGTGCCATCCCTTGTATTGTCTCTCTCAAGCTAGCTGCTCCTCCAATCACAGATTCTCTCCCTCTCCTGCGCTTGCTGTTCCACCAAAGATTTTGTACCAGCAGGAGTAGCAGGACCAGCAAAAGCAAGAGTGGTTGCAAGAGCTGGAACAGCATGTGTGGGGGAGACAGACTTTGAGATTGGAGGACTAGCACCACCTCTCTTGTCCTTGCTGCTCCTTTAATCACACTTTTGCATTCATTTCCCACTCTCAGTGACTGACAGAGTTGGGTTTTTTTAAAGCGCCACACCAGGCCCAAAGGTCAGAACATATATTTAGATGGAGGTTTTTTGAAATATCAATGTCGGAAATCGGCCAGGGACAGAACGTTCTCATTTGTAGAAGGAGGAACGTCCACTGGCTGTCAGCTGAAGTTATGATGGGCAATGACTGCTGTGGAATCCTTGTGGGGGAGAGGCTTAAACCATCAAATACATTAAACCCTCTGTACATATGCCTAATTCCTGGCTTAAAGCGGGTGATTTTATTTGATCCTCCGTTAAAAGTTGGACACTTAATAATAATCTTTATTGTCACAAGTAGGCTTACATTAACACTGCTATGAAGTTACTGTGAAAAGCCCCTAGTCGCCACATTCCAGCACCTGTTCGGGTACACAGAGGGAGAATTCGGAATGTCCAAATTACCTAACAGCACGTCTTTCAGGACTCATGGGAGGAAACCGGAGCACCCGGAGGAAACCCACGCACACACAGGGAGAACGTGCAGACTCCGCACAGACAGTGACCCAAACTGGGAATTGAACCTGGGACCCTGGCGCAGTGAAGCAACTGTGCTAACCACTGTGCTACCATGCAGCCCCAACCCATTCCCCTTTGGTAATTGATACGCCCCCTCCAATTCCTCCAATGCCACAAACATCCCCCCAATAAAAAGGTCCCTGAAGTACTCTATCCCCACACGCCCCCATCCCCTAAACTCAGAATCGAACCCAGTAGGGACAAACTTGTGGTTGCTGCAAATCGGTGCACATAGAGACATGCCCTCCATTTTGAAGTACTGCTCACAATGGTTCCACACCAGCGTCAACACCACCACAGTGCTCATGGAGTACCTCGCCAGCGAGAACGGAAGAGGCGCCAGCAATAATCCCCTCAAACTGGTCCTCCTACACGAGGCCTCCTCTGTCCACCCCCACATGACTTCTTCTCCACCGCCCACTTCCTAACCGTTGCGATGTTTGCTGCCCAATAATAATTCTGCAGATTTGGCAACGCTAGCCCTCCTCTCCACCTGTCCCGCTCCAAGAGCTGCCTCCTAGTCCAGGACCTTGCCCCCCATATAAACGAAGATCATTTTATTGACCCTCCTAAATTAGAACTTTGGCACAATAATCTTTTATCGTCACAAGTAGGCTGACATATACATGGTAATGAAGTTACTATGAAAAGCCCCTAGTCGCCACACTACAGTGCCTGTTCGGGTACACAGAGGGAGAATTTGAAATGTCTAAATTACCCAAGTCTTTCAAGACTTGTGGGAGGAAACCGGAGCACCCGGAGGAAACCCACGCCAAACATGCAGACTCCACACAGACAGTGACCAAAGCTGGGACTCTGGCACTGTGAAGCAACAGTGCTAACCACTGTGCTACAGCGCCGTCCGAAAATCGGAAAGTTCTGGAAGACGAACAGCA
Source organism: Scyliorhinus canicula (assembly GCF_902713615.1). Taxonomy (NCBI): domain Eukaryota; kingdom Metazoa; phylum Chordata; class Chondrichthyes; order Carcharhiniformes; family Scyliorhinidae; genus Scyliorhinus; species Scyliorhinus canicula. The sequence continues at coordinate 103,974,772 of NC_052148.1, read as the reverse complement.
GGGTCTCCCATGATTCCGCGGTGATGTTTCACCTCTTCAAGACCTCCTTAAACCATTTCCGCTGTCCTCTTGGGAGTCTCCTGCGATGACTGAACTCAGAGTAGAGAAGATGCTTTGGGCGACTATGTCACACATACAAACGACAGGTCCTCTTCAGCAAAACAACTCAATGGTGGGCAAGTTGGCCTGGAAGAGGATGCTGCTTTTGGACGACCTTTCTTGCCACCAGATTTGAGGATCTGCTCAGGCACAACTGGTATACTTCTCCAGTGCTTTGAGATGTAGGCCTTAAGCCTACTGGGAAATAAGGCCAAGTTAAAAGAGAAACTGTAGTCTGATGGGTATTCGTAAAGGCACCAAAGTGAAGATACCAACAAAGCCTGATGGTTAAAAATGCTAACTCTGTATCAGCATAAGTCTGAAGTGAAAAACAGAATATGCAGTCAGGGAGTGAGCACAGGTGAACAATGGCTGTTGCTATTCCTTAAACAGACAGTGATTGAATATAGATCCCTGTGCGTCATGTTCCCAAGAAGAAATACAGTCCCCCAGTGAATCACAACTCTTTGAACATTCATGGCCAGAAAACATTGATTGATTAGTTCTGTTCCGTGAGCACATGACTGGAAGCACGAGATCAGTGCCAGCAAGAACTGTACAAGAAGGAGACACAAACCCCGAGGGCCAGCGTCAGGACTAACAGAGAAGTGTCGGAGTACTTTAGGTTGTACCGAGGGACCATAGAGCCGCTGGCGATTGCGCTGAGAGCTGCAGAGGGATGGAATGGGATGGTGAGGGGCGGGGTAGAACTTAGGGTCTCTCTTTACGCAGACGACCTGCTCCTGTACGTGTCGGACCCAATGGCTGGGATGGGAAGTATACTGGGAATGCTGAGGAAGTTCGGCCAGTTCTCAGGATACAAATTAAATACGGCCAAGAGTGAAATGTTTGTGGTACAGGCAAGGGGCCAGGAGAACAGATTGAGAGGGCTACCGTTTAGGCTGGTTGAGGAAAATTTCCGGTATTTGGGAATCCAGGTGGCACGAGACTGGGGCAGGCTGCACAAGTTAAATTTGGCCAGGGTGGTGGAGCAAATGAAGGGAGAGTTTCGGAGATGGGATGCACTCCCGCTGTCGCTGGGAGGGTGCAGACTGTAAAGATGACAATCCTCCCTAGATTTCTGTTTATTTTTCAGTGCCTCCCGATCTTTATCCCACAGTCCTTCTTCAAAAGAGTTAACAGGATGCTCATGAGCTTTGTCTGGGCGGGAAAATCCCCGCGGGTGAAGAAGGCGATGTTGGTGAGGAACCGCAGCGAGGGAGGGCTGGCTTTGCCGAGTCTGATTAATTATTACTGGGTGGCCAACATCGCTATGATAAGGAAGTGGATGGTGGGTACGGGGTCTATTTGGGAGCGGGTGGAGGCGGCTTCATGCAGGGGCTCCAGCTTGGCAGCCCTGGTCACGGCTCCTCTGCCGCTGCCGCCGGCCAAGTACACCACCAGCCCGGTAGTGGTGGCGACCCTGCGGATATGGGGCCAGTGGAGGAGGCATGTAGGGGAGATGGGGATGTCTGTCTGGGCGCCAATCTGCGACAACCATCGGTTTGCCCCCGGGAGTATGGATGGGGGGTTCAGAGTATGGCGGCGGGCGGGGGTGGGAAGGGTGGGTGATATGTTCCTGGAAGGGAGCTTTGCGAGTTTGAGGAGCTTGGAGGAGAAATTTGGGTTGGTAAGGGGAAATGATTTTAGGTACCTACAGTTGCAGAACTTTGTTGGTAGACAGGTCCCATCTTTCCCACGCCTCCCGCCAATGGGGATCCTAGACAGAATAGTCTCTAGGGGGGGGAAGAAGGGAAGGGTAGAGTCTCGGGTATTTATAAGGTGCTCATGAGGGAGGTAGGGTCCCAGACCAAGGAACTGAAACTTAAATGGGAGGAGGAGCTAGGTGGGGAAATGGAGGACGGGCTGTGGGCAGAGGCCCTGAGTAGGGTAAATTCGACCGCGACATGTGCTAGGCTCGGGCTGATTCAATTTAAGGTCGTTCACCGGGCCCATATGATGGTGGCTCGGATGAGCAAATTCTTTGGGATAGAGGACAAATGCGCTAGGTGCGCGGGAGGACCAGCGAACCACGTTCACATGTTTTGGGCATGCCCTAAGCTGAGGGGGTACTGGAAGGGATTTGCGGGGATCATGTCCCGGGTGCTAAAAACAAGGGTGGTGATGAGTCCAGGGGTGGCAATTTTTGGGGTTTCGGAAGACCCGGGAGTCCAGGGGGAGAAAGAGGCCGATGTTTTGGCCTTTGCTTCCCTAATAGCCCGGCGACGAATACTATTGGCGTGGAGGGACTCAAAGCCCATGAAGACTGAGTTGTGGCTTGCGGACATGTCGAGTTTCCTGGGTATGGAAAAAATTAAGTTAGCCTTGAGGGGATCTGTACAGGGGTTCGCCCGGAGGTGGCAACCATTTATTGACTTCTTTGCGGGAGAGTGAGCGTCAGCAGGGGGTTGGGGGGGGGGGGGGGGGGGGGGGGGGGTGTGGGGGGGGGGGGGGGGGGGGGTAGAGTAGAATAGAGTAGGAGGGAAAATATAGCGGGTAGTACCGGTGGGAGAGGAGCGGGCTTGTGCAGTATGTTACGATTGAAGTATTGAAAGTACATGGATGTTTGCACATTTTTGCTTTCTTTCTGTTGATGTCTGTAACTGTGTACAAAGCCAAAAACTACCTCAATAAAATTGTTTATTTAAAAAAAAAGAAAAAAAAAAGGAGATACAAAGAGATTTCATCAGTGAAATCTCGAGGAACAACATCATAGAAGAAAGAAGCCTCCAGCTTGAAGATGGAGTCTGAACCCCACTTGTGCCTGGTCAAGTGCCATTGGGTAGTGACGTCCTCCACAAGTCCACTACTAGAAGTTCGCTAAGTATTAATAGTTTAACCTATGCTTGTGAACTTGTAGTGGTAACAAAGGAAGATAGAATCATTTGTATTTTCGATGTAGTATATGATAGAATCTCTCATTGTGATAAGCATTGGGATTTTATATTGTGTTCAATAAAGACGTGATTTGATTTAAAGTTAAAGTTGTTGCGTCTATCAATTGACTGGAATAATGGCCTCAGTCAACAGGAGGTACCTGCTGTTGATTGCCCAAGTCTCCGAAGCACAGAGGAACACAGGGATCACTGCTGCCTGGTAAACCATGTCCTTAGCCTTGAATTTGAAATTCCAGTCCTCAAATAATCTTTCCCTCACTCAGCCGAAAGCTGAGCTGGCACATTGGAGGCAATGATGAATTTCATCATCTAGGTGTGCCTTAGTTGAAAGGAGGCTCCCAAAATACAGAAAATGGTCTTAAATCGACGGGATGATGTTTTGGTGCATGAGCTGGTTAGAAGAGGACCTTCGCTTTCTGGGTGTTTAGTTAAAGGCCCATTTTTTCAAATGTTTCAGAAAAGAAATCAACAATGACCTGGTGCTCAGATTCTGAGTGAGCACGCACACAATGTCATCTGCACACTGAAATTCTACAGTCAACCATGTCAAAGGCTGCATACAGATCATGAAGGATGAGGGAAGTTCATCATTGTCACAGTCACAAATAAGACCATTAGACATAGGAGCAGAATTAGGCCACTCGGCCAATCGAGTCTGCTCCGTCATTCAATCATGACTGATATTTTCTCATCCCAATTCTCAAGCCTTCTCCCCATAACCCCTGATCCCCTGAAGAGCAGTTTGATAACTGTGGCAGGGGCAGAAATCTGATTTAAGGAGTTCAGAAACCTGATTTCCAGGAAGACCAGCACAGATTTGGGAGGTGGCAATGCATTCAAGGACTTTGGAAAGGAAAGCAGAGGTTGGGGATAAAGTGGCAATTTGCAAGGATGATGAGTCAGGATTTGGCTGAAGGCTCAGCTGGAATATCAAAGGCAATAAAATTCATTGTTTACATCTACCTTCATCGAAAAGAGGCTCTCAAAATACGGGAAATGGTCCACATCATAAGAGGGACAAATGTTGTACCTTATATTGGAGACATTGTAGTTGTTCTTAATATAGTCTTCTGGCCATTGTTGCAAAGGGGACAGAGTATAAAAGCAAGAAAGTCTTGATCCAATTGTGCAGGCATTGGTGAGACCATAGCTAGAATACTGCATTCAATTTTGGTCTCCTTATTTCTCTTGTACCTCCCCCACTGCAAGCAGTTCAGAGAAGATTCACTAGGCTAAATTCCTGGAACGAATGAGTTGTCTTACCAGGGAAGGTTCAGCAGGTTAGGCAAATAGTTACTGGCATGAAGAAAGAGTGGCAACCTTATTGAAAAATCAGAGATCCTGAGGAAACTTGATAGGGTAGATGCCAAGAGGATATTTCCCCTTGTAGGGGAATCTAGAACTACAGGGCACAGTTTTAAAATATGGGATTTTCCAATTAAGATGGAGTTGAGGGTGAGTTTCTTCTCTCAGAGGATTGTTAATCTTTGTAACTCTTAACGCAGAGAACCATAGAGTATGGATCACTGAAAATATTCAAAGCCATGTTTTTGATCTATAAAGGAAGTCAAGGGGCAAGACAGGAAAGTGGAGTTAAGATTTCAATCATATCAAACATGACCTAATTTAATGGTGGAACAAGCTCAGTGGGGGGGGGCTTCTATTCCCCACGTGTTTTTCTGCTCTTAGAGCAAAGAAGGTTAAGACAAGATTAGATAGATGTGTTCCAATTTGTGAATGGCTTTGACAGTGAAACTGTCGCCACTGGCATAAGGATCGATAGTAAAAGAAAACAGATTTAAGGTGGTTGGCAGAGGTGATAGGAGGAAACATTTTTAAAAATTTTATATACACAGAGTTGTTATAATCTGAATGCACTGCCTTTAAAGTTGATGGAAATACATTCAATAGTAACTCTCAAGAAAGGTTGTCTAAATACCTGAAGGGGAAAAATGGCTATGGGGAAAGAGCAGCGGAATGGAATTAATTGGTAGCTGTACCAAAGAGCTGGCATGGGAACAATGGGCCGAATCGCCGCCTTCTGTGATGTATTGTACTATTCATGAAATATTATTCTAAAATTAATTTAATCACTAGAATTCAAAGATTTCATTATCTACCATAGAAGCGTAGCTCCTAGATCTAACTGATGTCAATTTATTTTTTAAGACGTTCAGCACACTTGATCTATAGACCTTTTTAATATCATCTGTAGTTGAAGATCACAACAAATTATATACCTATTATCTGGCCAATTAATAAGGTAAAACTATACCTACAGATTATTCTATTACTTCTTCATTCAATAGGGTCACTGACTGTAGAACAGAGTAGTATAAAACAAATTCATTAGAGACAAAAACAAATCCAGGGATGTCAAGGAAGGAGCACATATAACAGCTCCTGCAATAATTAATATACGGTGGTTACAAAAAATGCCACTCTATAAGAATGTAAATTGATCAGCAGCATGGTTTCAGATATCATGGGGCAACTTCAAAAATTATAAATATTTCTATTATTTTATATACTGAATGACTATAATTGGTTAAATTTATTGCACCTTGCTCTTTATTTTACTAATGAATACATCTGCTGGCATTTCAATACAAGTATAACACTCAATAAATTACATAGAGATTACAAAGTGGAAACAGACTATTTGGCCAACCACTCCAGGTTAGAGAAAATGCTCTATGTGTAATTAACACTATTACAAAAATGATTTTGTTGCTTGTAAGCAAGTGCCTCTGAGATGAATTATAGTTTTTTTAAATTCAGTCAATTGATTGGTTGCTAGGTTATCAAAGTTTTTGAGATATATTAGTCAAGAAACACAAGCTTGAAAATTCCTGGTGATTCACTCTGCCATTACAACAGATCATAACCCTTTACCACCCGGCCCCAGGGTGGAAGCCCAATTCCAAATCTCAATTCACGAAGACAGGGATATTTGCATATCTGGAGAAGGCTGCCAGTGTTTGCAAAGGTGCATCCATCCCAGCTAAGACAGAAATGTGCCTTTTTGCTCTGTGTAATGTCTCCGAGGCCCAAATTGGCAGGAGAAAAGATATGCTTTGAGTCTTCTGCTTCCCATTTCGCTTTTAAAGGTTAGACTCAATGCCGGGCAGATCAAATACAGATTTTGGGCCTTCAATAAGCCTCAAGTGAAATTCGTGTCATTTCTCCGGGGTATTGAATTTCCCAGGAAGTCAGGGAACTCTCCCGACACATCTCCTTGATGCTGGGGGAGCAAAAGCTGGCATGCATGATACATCAGTTGAAGGCAAACACCAGTGTTTTTAGCAGTGGAGATACTGGAGATTAACAGCACCTCAGATGTTCCTGGGTTTTGGCAATATTGTAAGATGATTCTAAAGTTTGACAGCATCATGTTTGTGCTTTCAGCATTTGACAGCACAAGATAAATCATGTATCCTGGCATCATCAGGGAGAAGGAATTTAGAGTCATAGATGATAGAGGTTTACAGCATGGAAACAGGCCCTTCGGCCCAGCTTATCCATGCTGCCCAGTAATTTCTAAGCTAGTCCCACTTGCCCGCATTTGGCCCATATCCCTCTATACCGACCCTGCCCATGTAACTCTCTAACTGCTTTTTAAAAGACAAAATTGTACCCGCCTCTATCACTGCTTCTGGCAGCTCGTTCCAGATGCTCACCACCCTCTGTGTGAAGAAATTTCCCCTCTGGTCTTTTTTGTATCTCTCCCCTCTTACCTTAAACCTATGCCCTCTACTTCTAGATTCCTCTACCTTTGGGAAAAGATGTTGACTTCTACCTTATCTATGCTTCACATTATTTTATAGCCCTCGAGGAGATCACCCTTGAGCCTCCTACGCTCCAGGGAAAACAGTCGCAGCCTATCCAGCCTCTCTTTATAACTCAGCCAATCAAGTCCTGGAAGCATCCTCGGAAATCTCTTCTGCACTCTTTCTAGTTTAACAATATCCTTCCTATAATAGGGTGACTAGAACTGAACACAGTATTCCACGTGTGGTCTTACCAAAGTCTTGTACAACTTCAACAAGACGTCTCAACTTCTGTATTTGATATTCTGACCAATAAAACCTAGCATGCCGAATGCCTTCTTCACCACCCTGCCCACCTGCAACTCCACCTTCAAGGAGCTATTAACCTGTACTCCTAGATCTCTTTGCTCTGTAACTCTCCCCAACACCATTAACTGCGTAGGTCCTGCCCTGATTTGAGCTACCAAAATGCAGCCCCTCACATTTATCCAAATTAAACTCCATCTGCCATTCATCGGCCCAATTGGTCAAGATCCTGTTGCAATCTTATATAACCTTCTTCACTATCCACTATGCCACCAATCTTGGGTGTGATCTGCAAACTTACCAATCATGTCTCCTACATTCCCATCCAAATCATTAATATATATAACAAACAACAGTGGACCCTGAGGCACACCGTTGGTCTCAGGCCTCCAGTTTGAAAAACAACCCTCCCCAACCACCTTTTGTCTTCGGTCGCCAAGTCAATTTTGTATCCAATTGGCTACTTTGCCCTGGATTCAAGCATTGTGGAAGAAGAACCGAAGGTTTAGCAGTTGGGCAATGCGGTGATTTAGCTCACTGGCTCATTCCTGGAATCTGTTGTCAGTGAAGGGAGAGCATTGGTGAGTTTAGTAGGGAAGGGCATGGGCAGGGTCCCAGATCTAGCAGAACCTGAGGCACCACACATCTGTATTTTGGCTCATCAGTCTCCTACAATCTTTATGAAGCCACCTTTTGGATGCTCAACTTCTCGTCCTCATTTTCAGCATCATGAATGGTTCTGGTCTTGGAACACCATGGCAAATTTCTATTTCTGCCCCTCTAATAACAGAGTGCAAACTGAGAAATTAAACACCTCAAGACTGTGATTTTTCATTCATTAAAATTACTGGACAGGAAGTTCACGGTTAGGGATGCGCATTTTACTGTAACATTCTTTTGGTAAGGTTTAACTCAAAAGCTTCTTTTCTTTATGTTCTTAACTTGACCGAGACAAACTGACAGATACCTATAGACAGAGAGAGATAAAGAAAAACAGAATGGATAATTACAGCACCTATGTGGATAGGGTGGAGGTGTAGGCTTAAGAAGGGTGCTCTTTCCAAATGCCGGTGCAGACTCGATGGGCCGAATGGACTCCTTTTGCACTGTAAATTCTATGCATCTATGAATTCTATGAATTTACCAGTAAGCAATTCAGCAAAGGTTCACTTAACCGATTCCTGGGATAAAGGCATTACTTTATAAGGAAAGATTAAAGCAGGCTGGGCCTATAATCAATTGCAGTTTTGAAAAATGAGAAGTGATCTTATTGAAACAGAAAAGATCCAGAGGGGACTTGACAGTGTGGGTGCTGAGAGGATCTTTCTGCTTGTGGGGAACGCTGGAACTAGGGACATGGTTCAAAAATTAGGTTAAAACCTTGACAAGGAGACATTTTTTGGGAGGGTCAATTGTTTAAGAAATTCTCGGAGAGCAGTGGAGCCTGGGTCACTGAATTCATTCAAGGCTGAGTTAGATCAATTGATAACATGCCACGGGTTATGGAGTCGAGGCCATAGTTGATCAGCCATAATCTTATTGAGTGCTGGACGATGCTCAAGCGGCCAAATGGCCTACTTCTGCTCCTAGTTCTCATGGTATCAGACACAGCCAAACCAGAAAGGAGATACATTGGTAGCTGGTAATATAGACTGTGCCTTCATATCAGTGAGATTGTGCAGTATGCAGCACACCACCACTAATATTGGCACGTGCTCTGACAAGGACCACAAGGCTCCTCCAGAGTGGTTCAGGTAGATGCGTTAAGCATCTTGGTCTGCTCTATTATGTTTTGTGTGGCAGCATACACTGTTTTTTAATGCCGTTTCCCATATGTACGTAGGTTGCACCCCGAGAAATCAGCCATACTGCGGCACAGTAGCACAGTAGTTACCACTGCTGCCTCATGGCGCCAAGGACCCTGGTTCGATCCTGGCCCCAGGTCACTGTCCATGTGGAGTTTGCACATTCTCCCTGTGCCTGCATGGGTCTCACCTCCACAACCCAAAAATGTGCAGGATAGGTGGATTGGCTATACTAAATTGCCCCTTAATTGGAAAAAAAAAATCACCCATGTCGCCACAGGATCGCCCCGTAGCCATTCTCTGGTTTATTGCGATGGTTTAAACACAGGTGACACAAGAGCGCCCCAGAATGATGGCATTATGATTGCTGCCAGGGAACTGGGGATTGACCTGAATTGTGCGTTATATGTGGTCACATGAGGTTCACATCAGTATTGACATGTGTCAAAGGGCTACTGGATACAGCCAATCTCTGCAATCTGGTGAAGATGCATGCTTCTGTTAGGCAATTTGGATCATTTAAACAATTTATATTTGTATTGTGTGTTTTTGGAATGAGGTATGGGCAGCACGGTGGCGCAGTGGGTTAGCACTGCTGCCTCACAGCACCGAGGTCCCAGGTTCGATCCCAGCTCTGGGTCACTGTATGTGTGGAGTTTTCACATTCTCCCCGTGTTTGTGTGGGTTTTGCCCCCACAACCCAAAGATGTGCAGGGTAGGTGGATTGGCCAGGCTAAATTGCCCCTTAATTGGAAAAAATTAATTGGGTACTCTTAAAAAATTTTTTAAAAAGGAATGGGGTATAGCTTTAAGTTTCAGCTTAATTTGTATTTCTGTATTTGTGTGCTGAGAAATGGTTAAAACATCAGTTAACTTTGAAGTGCCTGCGTGTCTCTAGGTTTTAGTTTCACTTTAAATGTTGTCTGCATTATAACTGAGACATACTTCGAGTGCACAGGAGTCTACACTTTAATTCCCTCGTGTGTACTGCATTTTGGAGGCAAAACAGCCCTCATAGCTCTGAAAAAGTCGGTGTTAAGGAGCCGAATTTTGTTGCATTAATTATTCACCTTTCTCCATTTCCAACCCAGCAGCCCCAAATGAGCAATGTGATATTCGGATTTCAGTGCCAGTGTGATGCCAGGTATATCATATCAAGCAGCACGTTCCTTTGTCTGTGCGCAATAGGCACCTAAAACTCAGAACATAACATCTAACATTAGATTGGACAAACAATCAATTCATCATCAGTCAGGCTCGCAAAGTAACTAATTTATGCTTGTGAGGAGCAAAAAACATATATATTTAGATACACAGGGTCCCATCCTCTGTCGGCAAATTGAACATGGCCAGGCTTGCACCTTTTTTGAATTAAACAAAAGTTCCCCGTTTCATTCTCCATGGCAATGCCTCAACCAGAGTTGTCCTGCCAACCAATCAGCAAACTTTTCTCATGCAGTATATATTGCTGCTCCCTTTGAAATTTGGCATTCATGTGTCTGCCCTGATAAGTGCAAGGCAAAAAACTTCAACAGCATGTCTATCAGCAATACTCAAGTTCTGTATTAGAGTGATTATTTTCAAGAAGTTACAAAATGAAAATCAAGTACATGGCTAAAGGAACATATATACAAGCAATCAAAGCCACAATTGTTATGGAAATGGCAGAATCGCAGAACAAAATCAGTGGCTTTGATAACACCACATGCACCCAGATTGCATAACTCCCCGATTGTTGTAAATTTTACCATGACACACTTTAAAGTTTGGACAATTTTTTTTCAACTGATTGCCAGAGCAAAGTTTTAAAAAATTACCAAAAGAAAAATGGAACCAAATTTCTCAAAATATTTTTCCTAGACTTATTTTTTTAATTGCCATTTTTTTTTCAGTCAGCCAGCTGATTATATCGCTAAATGTTACAATTTATAATGCAATAAACATATAAAATTTTTAGTATTTTCTGGTGCTTTCAGCTTGGTTCTGTGGCTGTTGTCTCTGCTTTTGTTTTGGTCACTTTCAGAATCCTTAGTACACAGGTTCTGTCTGGCTGGAACTTTGTCTATTATTGTTTTATCTACCCGACAGTCTAGCCTGGTTCAAACTGCTTTGTCCCAAAGTACTCTTGTCCATTATGATCCCAACATAGTCATGTTTGTCTGGGTTCAGGCAGGCCTTGGTTTGGTCCTGACCATATCCTGGCTGCATAGTACTGTTGATGGATTCAAGAGTGATTTTTTTACAAACTTTTATGTCGAGTGTACAAACAGAAATTCGGACAGGGAGGGTTGTGGATCCTACCATGTTTCCCAACTATTAGATTTTGGCACATATGTCCCAGCTCCACTTAACCAATCATGTCAATCCCAACACCTCCAGTTAACTACAAAACTTCTGCCACTGGCACTGACAAAACCTCCTCAGCTCTGGAAAGCAGCAAACAACATTAAATTCTGCATAAAGCTCCTAAGCGCCCCCTCTGTAACATCAGATCATACTTGATGGGTAGTGGAAGAGTTTGTTATAGAGTTTCCTGCAAATTCTTAAATCTTAATACATAAATATAAAAACAAAAATTCCATCACCCAATCAAGCAAGCCAGGAGCAAAATAAACCAAAGCAAAGAAAGAATAAAATAGAAAACCTTAATGAAAGTAGAAAAGCATCAAACAGGCAATAGGTAAGAAAGGGACAAAGAAGATTTTCCAACAAACTTAATTTTCAGGAACTTTGAATTTTTAAAATATTCCCCCATGAAACAAACTGTAGAAGAGCCATTATTATTATAATACCTGTAAGGTGGAAACTTAAATGAAATCCAGTGCCCTCTGCTGCTAAATAAGCCCCACTGCTTGCGTCATCAAGCAAAAGTTTAGTCTGAAAATGTTTTTTAAAATCACAATCTTCTGCCAATGCAAGATGGCCACCGATACCACTCTTGTAATTTGCAGTAAATTCAGTGCCGGCTGGATTTTATTCAGATCTTGAAACCAATCAACCAGAATGAGTGCCGCAACAGGTGGGAAGTGCAGGCAAGGCCTCCCCGCAGTTTCCAGGGTCAGAATGGGGAAAGAGGGGAGGCTTCTGATCCACCCGGTGGCAACCACAATTCCAGATTACAACCTCCATATTCCAAATTTTCAGCTCCAGGGTTTCTTTCCGGTGACAGATCCGGGTTAAGGGGAAGGGGCTCCAGAGGCTGTCCTTTGACTGTTCATCCGCCACGTGGCTCAAAACTGGTGAATGGCTTCAGGAACTGAATACAATCCAACCGGAAGGCGACCCGAAGTTCCAAAGGCTAGATATAGAGATTGTAATTCAGAATTGTGGTTGTCACTGGGTGGATCAGAAGCCTCCCTTCTCTCCCCATTCTATTTCCTGGATTCATTCCTCCCCTCTGCCCCACCAACTCAAAGAAGGTGAAGTTTTTTTTTTTAAAATCACTGGCTTTAATTTTTATTTTATTTTTTTTATTCAAAATTTTTACAAAACGTTACAAACCACTACAGAAAGAAAACAACAAAAACATAATGGTAATAATAAAGAAAAACAAATTAACTACTTAACAAAGCAAGGTGGGGTATCTGCCCTTTACAAGTAAAATCAATCCACCACCCATACTGCCCCCCACCTCCTCGGGTTTGCTCCTGCTGCTGACCTCCACTTAACGTTCCGCGAGAAAGTCAAGGAACGGTTGCCACCGCCTGGAGAACCCCTGCAAGGACCCTCTTAAGGCAAACTTTATCCTTTCCAAACCCAGCCATGTCACTGACCCAAGTCTCCACACTTGTGGTTTGCGTCCCTCCCCATTAACAAGAGCCGTCTCCGGGCTACCAAGAAGGCAAAGTCCAAGACTTCGGCTTCTTTCGACTCCTGCACTCCCGGATCTTCTGACACCCCAAATATCGCTAACCCCCAGCTCGGCTTTACCCGAGTGTCCAAGACATTGGACATAGCCTTTGCAAAGCCTCTCCAAAATTCTGTAAGTGCCGGGCATGCCCAAAACATATGGACATGGTTTGCTGGGCTCCCTGAACACCTCACACACCTGTCCTCCACCTCAAAGAACTTGCTCATTCTCTCCACTGTCATATGCGCTCGGTGCACCACCTTAAACTGAACCAGGCTAAGCCTGGCACAAGATGAGGAGGAATTAACTCTGCCCAGGGTGTCTGCCCACAGGCCCTCATCCAGCTACTCCTCCCACTTGCCCTTCAGCTCTTCCACCGAGGCCTCCTCCGTCTCCTGCAGCTCCTGGTATATGTCCGATACCTTTCCGTCCCCTACCCGAGACCACCCTGTCCTGTATCCTCCGGGCCGGTAGCAGCGGAAATTCCCCCACCTGCCTCCTCACGAAAGCCAGGACCTGCAGGTACCTAAAGGTATTCCCTGGGGGCAACCCAAATTTCTCTTCCAGCACCCTCAGGCCAGCAAAAGTCCCGTCAATAAACAAGTTCCCCATCCTTTTGATACCCGCTCTGTGCCAGTTTAGGAACCCACTGTCTATTCTATCTGGAACGAACCCGTGATTGTTCCGTATCGGGGTCCAGACTGAGGCCCCTACCTCCCCCCTGTGCCATCTCCACTGACCCCAGATCCTCAATGTTGCCATCACCACCGGGCTCGTGGTGTACTGTGACGGCGGGAGTGGCAGCGGTGCCGTTATCAATGCCCCCAGGCTAGTATCCCTGCAAGACGCCTCCTCCAACCACTTCCAGCTGCCCCCCCCCCCCCCACTACCTATTTCTGAATCATGGATATATTCTCTGCTCAGTAATAGCCGCAGAAGTTCGGCAGCGCAGCCCACCCCCCCCCCTCGACTGCGCTCTAAGAACAGTCTCTTAACACGCGGGGTCTCGTTTGCCCACACAAATCCCGTAATAATCCTGTTCACCCGCCTGAAGGAGGACTTGGGGATGAGAATGGGAAGGCACTGGAAGACGAACAAGAACCTGGGGAGGACCATCATCTTCATGGATTGCACCTTGCCCGCCAGGGAAAGCGGCAGCATGTCCCACCTCTTAAAGTCCTCCTCCATCTGATCCACCAGCCACGCTAGATTGAGCTTGGGCAGGGCATCCCAACTCTTAGGCACCTGTATGCCCAAATAGCAAAAGCTCCTCTCCACCATCTTAAGCGGTAGCTCTCCCAGTATCTTTTCCTGGCCCCTCGCATGTATCACAAAAAGCTCGCTTTTCCCGACATTCAACTTATACCCCAAAAAGTCCCCAAAACCTTTAAGGATCTGCATGACCTCCCCCATCCCCTCCACCGGATCCGAAATGTACAGAGCAGGTCATCCGCATAGTGAAACCCGATGCTCTTCTGCCCCCCCCCCCCCCCCCCCCCCCCAACACCATCCCCCTCCAGTTTCTAGGATCCCTCAGCGCCATGGCCAGCGGCTCAATTGCCAGGGTAAACAGCAGGGGGGACAGGGGGCATCCCTGCCTCGTTCCTCGATGTAGCCTAAAGTACTCCGACCACAGCCGGTTCATTGCCACACTCGCGACAGGGGCCTGATACAGCAATTTAACCCACACTATAAATTCCTCGCCAAATCCAAATCTGCCTAACACTTCCCACAGGTACTCCCACTCCACCCGATCGAAGGCTTTTCCGCTTCCATTGCCGCCACCACTTCTGCATCCTCTCCTTCCGAGGGCATCATAATCACATTCAGGAGCCTCCGCACATTCGTGTTCAGCTGCCTGCCCTTCACAAACCCTGTCTGATCCTCATTGATCACTCCTGGGACACAGTCCTCAATTCTGGTGGCCAGGATCTTGGCCAACAGTTTGGCATCTACATTAAGGAGTGATATCGGCCTGTAGGAGCCACATTGCAACGGGTCCTTATCTTGCTTAAGGATGAGCGAGATCAGAGCCTGCGACATTGTCAGGGGAAGGATTCCCTTCTCCTTAGCCTCATTGAAGGTTCTCAACAATAACGGGCCCAACAGCTCTGAGAATTTCCTCTAAACTTCTACGGGATATCCGTCCGGTCCCGGGACCTTGCCCGACTGCATACCCTCCAAACCTTTAACCAATTCCTCCATCACAATCGGGGCCCCCAATCCCTCTATCCGCCCCTCCTCCACCTTAGAGATCACTTCATCCCCTCTTCCCCCCCCCCCCCTCCAGAGGTTCTGACTCATACAGTTTACCATAAAAGTCCTTGAAGACCTCATTGATCCTTGCCGAATTCAGCACCGTGTTACCGCCCCCCGTCCCTAATTCCCCCAATTTCCCTGGCCGCTTCTCTTCCATAGTTGGTACGCCAGCATCCTGCTTGCCTTTTCCCCATACTCGTACACCGCTCCTTGTACCTTCCTCCACTGAGCCTCTGCCTTCCCTGTGGTAAGCAAGTCAAACTCCGCCTGCAGACACCGGCACTCTTTTAACAACCCCTCCTCGGGGGATTCCACATACCTCCTGTCCACCCTAAGTATCTCCCCCACCAACCTCTCCCTCTCCATCCTATCCCTCTTCTCCCTGTGGGCTCTGACTGAAATTAGCTCCCCCCTGATAACTGCCTTCAGCGCCTCCCAGACCGCACTCACTGAAACCTCGCCAGTAGCGATGGTCGCCACATAGCTTTGGATACTCCTCCAAATCCACCCACAGACCTCCACATCCGCCAATAGTCCTACGTCCAGTCTCCACAGAGGGCGTTAGCCTCTCTCCTCCCCCAGCCCTAACTCCACCCAGTGCAGGGCATGGTCTGAAATCGCAATGGCCAAGTACTCTACCCCCTCCATTCTCGGGATTAGCGCCCTACTCACCACGAAAAAGTCAATCCGCGAGTACGCCTTGTGAACATGGGAGAAGAAAGAAAACTCCTTCGCCCTTGGCCTAGCGAATCTCCACGGGTCCACTCCCCCCATTTGGCCCATGAACCCCCTCAGGACCTTGGCCGCTGCCGGCCTCTTACCCGATCTAGACCTAGACCAATCCAGTGCCAGGTCCAGGACCATGTTGAAGACCCCCCACCATTACCAGACTGCTTGACTCAAAATCCGGAATCCTACTCAACATGCGCTTCATGAACCCTGTATCGTCCCAGTTCGGAGCATACACATTCACTAACACCACCCGGGCCCCCTGCAGTTTGTCACTCACCATAATATATCTACTCCCTATATCCGCCACAATACCGGCCGCCTCAAATGCCACCCGCTTGCTCACCAAGACTGCAACCCCCCCTGGTCTTCGCATCCAGCCCTGCGTGGAAGACCTGCCCCACCCATCCCTTCCTCAGCCTGGTTTGATCCGCGACCTTCAGATGCGTTTCTTGTTGCATGGCTACGTCTGCCTTTAACCCCCTTAAGTGCGAAAACACACAGGCCCTCTTGACCGGCCCATTTAGGCCCTTCACGTTCCAGCCTGGTCGGGCGGTTAATTACCCCCCCCCCCCCCCCCATTGCACTCCCGCAAGTCAGCTTACTCATGCTGACCCCGGCCGCTCCCGCCTCTACCTCCAATACCCCTGTTGGTTCCCTCTACAGGTCTCCAACCTCCCCCCCTCAACTAAGTGAGGTAGAGAGAGTCCCCCCCCTACATACCGTATGTACAGAGAGAGAAAAAAACACAACTCTCTCAAACAAACAAACTTCGGGTGCTACCCCAACGTTGAGCGAATAAACTGCTCTCATTGTCTGGCCCGACCCCATCACCTGTGACGCAGCTCTTCCCAACTGCGACCCAACCCAGAACCCCGAGGGCCCAGGGCACACGGAGCAATAAAAACAAAAGAGAACACGGGGAGAAAACCCAACATAACACCCCCGCCCCCCCCCAAACCAGCATTCCCCAACAGCATACTGCAGTCCATCAGTCCGGGTCCAGCTTCCCATACTTTATAGAAGTCCACGCCTCATCCGGCATATGAAAATAGTGGTACCAGTCCTGATATATAACCCACAGCCTCGCCGGTTTAACAGCCCGAACTTCACCGCTTTGCTGTGGAGGACCGCCTTGGCCCGGTTGAATCCCGTACGCCTCTTGGCCAGCTCTGCACCCCAGTCCTGGTAAATACGATTCTCACAGTTCTTCCACCTGCTACTTCGCTCCTTCTTCGCCCATCGCGGGACACACTCCTTATCGGTGAAGCAGTGGAATCTTACCACCATAGCTCTCAGCGGCTCGTTCGCCCTAGGTCTCCTTGCCAGGACTCTGTGCGCCCCATCAGCTCCAGGGGCCGCGGGAAAGCCCCCGTGCCCATCAGCGTTCCTACCATCGTGGTCACATAGGCACCAGCATCCGACGCCTCCAAGCCTTCAGGGAGACCCAGAATCCGCAGGTTCTGCCTCCTTGACCTGTTTTCAAGGTCTTCCAGCCTCTCCTCCCATCTTTTGTGCAGAGCCTCGTGCGCCTCCACTAACCACCAGGCCCAAAATCTCATCCTCGTTATCAGAGGCCTTCCGCTGAACCTCCTTGATCGCCGTCCCCTGCATCTTCTGGGTCTCCACAAACCTTTCAATAGAAGCCTTCACAGGGGCCAAAATCTCCGCCTTTAACTCGGCAAAGCAGCTTCTGAGAAACTCCTGCTGCTCCCGTGACCACTAGGCCAACACTGCATGATCCCCGCCGGCTGCCATCTTGTTTTTTCTCGTCCATTCTCCTCTTTTCTCCAAAGCCGCCTTTTTGATCGCACCCACTCCTGGTCCACTCCATACAGCACTGGGGACCCTCACTGTTTCCTTCCCACTCCGGGAATCGTCGTCCAAGTGCCGCTGGAGCTCCGTAAAAGAGCCCAAAAGTCCGTTATCGGCGGGAGCTGCCAACCGTGCAACCTACCTAGGCATAGCCACAACCGGAAGTCCCCAATCACTGGCTTTAATAACTATTTGATAAGCATCTCTGCTCATGGTTGTTGCCTACTCTGTCGCTTGCATCATGGGAGTAAAATAGTTCGACATATGCACGGCATTAGCAGCAGCCTCAGCCATTTTTATTGGAATCATAGAATCCCTGCAAGTGCAGGAGGCCATTTGGCTCATCTATTTTGCCCAAACTCCGGGGCCTTGGCCTCGACTCCACCCTCTGCGACTGGATCCTGAACTTTCTAACCCACAGGCCATGATCAGTAAAGATAGGCAACAACACCTCCTCCACGATCATCCTCATCACGGTGCCCCACAAGGCTTTGCCCTCAGCCCCCTACTATACACCTTATACACCTATGACTATGTGGCCAAATTTCCCTCCAACTCAATTTTCAAATTTGCTGATGACACCATCGTAGTGGGTCGGATTTCAAACAATGTCGAGGCATTTGATAAGGTTCCCCATGGTAGGCTTATGCAGAAAGTAAGGACAGTAAGAAGTCTTACAACACCAGGTTAAAGTCCAACAGGTTTGTTTCAAACACGAGCTTTCGGAGCACGGCTCCTTCTTCAGGTGAATGGAAAGGCTTGTTCCAGAAAAGGAACAAGCCTTTCCATTCACCTGAAGAAGGAGCCGTGCTCCGAAAGCTCGTGTTTGAAACAAACCTGTTGGACTTTAACCTGGTGTTGTAAGACTTCTTACTGTGCTCACCCCAGTCCAACGCCGGCATCTCCACATCAGAAAGTAAGGAGGCATGGGATAGTGGGAAATTTGGCCAGTTGGATAACAAACTGGCTAACTGACAGAAGACAGAGTGGTGGTGGATGGCAAATATTCAGCCTGGAGCCCTGTTACCAGTGGCGTACCTCAGGGATCAGTTCTGGGTCCTCTGCTGTTTGTGATTTTCATTAATGACTTGGATGAGGGAGTTGAAGGGTGGGTCAGTAAATTTGCAGACGATACAAAGATTGGTGGAGTTGTGGATAGTGAGGAGGGCTGTTGTCGGCTGCAAAGAGACATAGGCAGGATGCAGAGCTGGGCTGAGAAGTGGCAGATGGAATTTAACTCTGAAATGTGTGAGGTTGTCCATTTTGGAAGGACAAATATGAATGTGGAATACAGGGATAACGGTAGGGTTCTTGGCAAGGCAGCACGGTAGCATTATGGATAGCACAATCGCTTCACAGCTCCAGGGTCCCAGGTTTGATTCCGGCTTGGGTCACTGTCTGTGCGGAGTCTGCACATCCTCCCCGTGTGTGCGTGGGTTTCCTCCGGGTGCTCCGGTTTCCTCCCACAGTCCAAAGATGTGAAAGTTAGGTGGATTGGACATGATAAATTACCCTTAAGTGTCCAAAATTGCCCTTAGTGTTGGGTGGGGTTACTGGGTTATGGGGATAGGGTGGAGGTGTTAACCTTGGGTAGGGTGCTCTTTCCAGGAGCCGGTGCAGACTCGATGGGCCTAATGGCCTCCTTCTGCACTTTAAATTCTATGATCTATGATCAATGTGGAGGAGCAGAGAGATCTTGGGGACTATGTTCATAGACCTTTGAAAGTTGCCACTCGAGTGGATAGAGCTGTGAAGGCAGCCTATGGTGCGCTAGCGTTCATTAGCAGAGAGATTGAATTTAAGAGCCGTGAGGTGATGATGCAGCTGTACAAAACCTTGGTACGGCCACATTTGGAGTACTGTGCGCAGTTCTGGTCGCCTCATTTTAGGAAGGATGTGGAAGCGTTGGAAAAGGTGCAAAGGAGATTTACCAGGATGTTGCCTGGAATGGAGAGTAGGTCTTTTCTCATTAGAACGGAGAAGGATGAGGGCCACTTGATAGAGGTTTATAAGATGATCAGGGGAATAGATAGAGTAGACAGTCAGAGACTTTTTCCCCCGGGTGGAAGAAACCATTACAAGGGGACATAAATTTAAGGTGAATGGTGGAAGATATACGGGGGATGTCAGAGGTAGGTTCCTTATGCAGAGAGTAGTGGGGGCATGGAATGCACTGCCTGTGGAAGTAGTTGAGTCGGAAACATTAGGGACCTTCAAGCGGCTATTGGATAGGTACATGGATTACGGTAGAATGAGGGGGTGTAGATTAATTTTGTCTTAATCTAGGACAAAAGTTCGGCACAACATCGTGGGCCAAAGGGCCTGTTCTGTACTGTATTTTCTATGTTCTATGTTTTAGAGTACAGGAATGAGATGGAGAATCTGGTGAACTGGTGCAACGAGAATAATCTCTCCCTCAATGTCAACAAAACGAAGGAGATTGTCATCAATTTAAGGAAGCGTAGTGGAGAACATGCCCCTGTCTACATCAATGGGAACGAAGTAGAAAGGTGGAAAGCTTCAAGTTTTTAAACTGTACAGATCACCAACAGCCTGTCCTGGTCCCCCCATACCGACACTATAGTTAAGAAAGCCCACCAACGACTCTACTTTCTCAGAAGACTAAGAAAATTTGGCATGTCAGCTACGACTCTCACCAACTTCTACAGATGCACCAGAGAAAGCATTCTTTCTGGTTGAATCACAGCTTGGTATGGAGCCTGCTCTGCCCAAGACCTCAGAAAACTACAAAAGGTTGTGAATGTAGCTCAGTCCATCACGCAAACCAGCCTCCCATCCATTGACTCTATCTATAATTTCCACTGCCTCAGAAAGGCAGGCAGCATAATTAAGGACCCCATGCACCCTGGACATACTCTCTTCCACCTTCTTCCGTCAGGAAAAAGATACCAAAGTTTGAGGTCACGTACCAACCGACTCAAGAACAGCTTCTTCCCTATTGCCATCAGACTTTTGAATGGACTTACCTCGTATTAAGCTGATCTTTTCTCTGCACCTTGCTATAACTGCAACATTATATTCTGCAGTCTCTCCTTCCTTCCCCATGTAAGGTATGCATTGTTTGTACAGCTTGCAAGAAACAATACTTTTCACTGTATACTAATATATGTGACAATAATAAATCAAATCAAAAATCAGCCCTCCGAAAGAGAACCCGAACCTAGATCCACTCCCCTACCCTATGTTCGTAACCTCATAACCCCACCTGACCTTTGGACACTAAGGGGCAATTTAGCATGGCCAATCCACCTAATCTGTACATCTTTGGGCGGAGGGGGAAAACCGGAGGAAACCCACACAAAAACGGGGTGAAATTGCAAACTCCAGACAATCACCCAGGGTCAGAGTTGAACTTGGATCCCTGGCTCTGTGAGGCAGAAGTGCAAATCACTCTGCCACACATTATTTCACGGGACATGGGTGTCGCAGGCTAGGTCAGTACAGTAAGAAGTCTTACAACACCAGGTTAAAGTCCAACAGGTTTGTTTCAAACACGAGCTTTCGGAGCACGGCTAGGTCAGCATTTATTGCTGAGCCCTAATTGCACTCAAAAAGGTGGTACTCAGCCACCTTCCGGAACCGCTGCAGTTCATGTGGTGTCGGTACACCCACAGTTCTGTGAGAAAGCAAGTTCCAGGATTTTGATCCCATGACAGTGGAGGAATAGTGATATAGTTCCAAATTAGGATGTGGGGGGCTTGGAACAGTAATTGCTTATGGTGATGCTCCCTTACTTCTGTTGCCCTTGATAGCGATTGTAAGCTTGCAATGTCTTGTTGAAGAAGCCTCAGTGAGTTTCTGCATCCTGTACATGGTACACACTGTTTTCTCTGTGCATTGGTGGAGGGAGTGAGTGAATGTTTAAGGTGGTGAACGGGATACCAATCAAGCGGGTGGCTTTGGATCTGGATGGTGTCAAGCTTTGAGAGTGTTGTTGGAGCTCTACTCATCCAAATGAAAAGTATTCCTTTACATTCCTGGCTCGTGCCTTGCAGATGGTGGACAGATTTTGGGGATTCACATGGTGAGTTAATCACCACAGAATTCCGAGCCTTTGACCTGTTCTTGTATCTCCAGTCCAGTTCCAGGTCCATGGTAACCCCCCCCCCAAAAGGATGTTGACAGTGGGGGATTCAGCACTATAATGCCATTGAATGTCAAGGGGCAATAATTAGATTCTCTCTTCTTGGAGATGGTCATTGCCTGGTACTTGTGGTGCAAACGTTCCTTGCCACTTGCCAGCCTAAGCCTGGATATTATCCAGGTTTTGCTGCAGTTGAAGTGAACTGCTTCAGTGTCTGAGAAGTCATCAATGGTGCTGAACAGTGAAATCAGAAAAATCCCCATTTCTGACCTTATGGTGCAAAGAAGGCAATTGATGAAGCAGCTGAAGATAGTTGGGCCTAGGATACAACTCTTGTAGTGAGCCCAGAAACGGAGATGATTGACTCCAACAACCACATTCCTTTGTGCTTAGTATGACTCCAACCAGAAGACTGTTTTCCCCAAGATTCCCATTTACTACAGTTTTGCGAAGGCCCCTTGATGCCGTACTCGGTCAACTGATGCGTTCATATCAAGGGCAGTAATTCTCGCTTCTCTTCTAGAGTTCAGCTCTTGTCCATGTTTGAACCAAGGCTGTAATGAGGTGAGGAACCAGGTGATCCTGGCAGTAGCCAAACTGAGTATCACTGAGCAGCTTACTGTTAAGAAAGTGCCGCCTGATAACACTGTTGATGACCCCTTCCATAACTTTGCTGACGATCCAGAGTAGACTGATGGGGCATTAATTGGCCGAGTTGGACTTGTTCTGCTTTTTGTGTACAGGGTATTCCTGGGCAATTTTCAATATTGCCAGGTAGATGGCCAGTGTTGTAGCTGTACTGCAATACCTTGGCTAGGGAGCAGCAAGTTCTGAAGCACAAGTCTTCAGTACTACCACCAGAATACTGTCAGGGGCCATAACCTTTACAGCTTCCAGTGCCTTCACCATGTTTTGGTACTACGCAGAATGAATTGAATTGGCCAAGGCTGACATCTGCGATGCTGAGGACCTCGGACAGCCACTCTGCATTCTAGGCTGAAGATTGCTGCAAAAGGTTCAGTCTCATCTTTTGCACTGTCAATGGAGTGTAATAATAATAATCTCCATTAGTGTCACAAATAGGCTTACATTAACACTGCAACGAAGTTACTGTGAAAATTGCCAGTCGGCACACTCCGACGCCTGTTCAGGTACACTGAGGGAGAATTCAGAATGTCTAATTCACCTAACAAGCGCGTCTTTCGGGACTTGTTGGAGGGTACCCGAGCACCTGGAGGAAACCCACACAGACAGAGAGAGGTGCATTTCAGGGGATATTACAGAATACACAGAATAGAATCATTACGGTACAGGAGGCCATTCGGCCCATCAAGTCTGCATAAACCATCTGAATGAGCACCCGACCCAGGTCCACCTCCCCGCACTTACCCCGAACCCCACCAAACCTTTTTGACACGGAGGGACAATTTAACATTGCCAATCCACTCTACCGGCACATCTTTGGACAGTGGGAGGAAACCAGAGCACCTGGAGGAAACCCACGCAGGCATAGGCAGAACATACAAACACCATACAGTCACCCAAGATCAGAATAGAATCTAGGTTCTGGTATGTGAGGCAGCAGTGCTAACCACTGTGCCGTCATGGCACCCAAAGAGAAAGAAAAATTCCAGGAGAGGACCCGTGCTTACTAAAATGTTAAATATAGTTTCAAAATTAAAGAAGAAGCATATAATTGTACAAGAATGGGTAGAAGATCACAAGATTGGACAGAATATAAAAAAGCAGTAGAGAATGACTGGAAGGTTAACAAGCAGGGACAAATTAGGGTACAAGAGAAAGCTAGCTGGAAATATAAAGAGGGATAGCAAGAATTTCTATACTTCAAAAAGAAAAGAGTTAACAAAAGGAGTGTTAGTCCCACAGAATGTGAATCTGGGGAATTAATAATGGAAAATAAGGAAATGGCAGATGAATTTAACAGATATTTTGCATCAGTCTTCACAAATGACTCGAGCAACATACCAGAAATAGCTATAAACCAAGAAATGCAAGGGAGGAAGAAATCAGGAAAATTACAATCACCGGGGAGCTGATACTGAGAAAATGCTAGAAGCTATTATTGAGGAAGGTTAAAGCTAAACAGACAGTCAACGTGGTTTTGTGAATGGGAAATCATGTTCACTTTATTGGAGTACTTTGAAGTAACAGGTGCTGTGGATAAAGAACTGGTAGATGTACTGTACTTAGATTTTAAGAAGATATTTGATAAGGTACCGCAACAAAGGTTATTACGAAAATAAAAGTTAATTGTGTAGAAGGTAACATATGGAAGGCTGGCTAGCTAGCAGGCAATGAAGTGGGTATAAATGGGTCATTTTCTGGTTAGGCATAGACATAGAATTTACAGTGCAGAAGGAGGCCATTCGGCCCATCGAGTCTGCACCAGCTCTTGGAAAGAGCACCCTACCCAAGCCCACAACCCCACCCTATCCCCATAACCCAGTAACCCCAACCAACACTAAAGGCAATTTTGGACACTAAGGGCAATTTAGCATGGCCAATTCACCTAACCTGCACATCTTTGGACTGTGGGAGGAAACCGGAGCACCAGGAAGAAACCCACGCACACACGGGGATAATATGCAGACTCCGCACAGACAGTGACCCAAGCCGGGAATCAAACCTGGGACCCTGGAGCTGTGAAGCAATTGTGCGAACCACAACGCTACCGTGCTGTCCCTATATGGCAAGATGTAACAAGTGGTGTGCCAGCGGGATCAGTGCTGGGACCTTAACTTTTTTCTATTTTCAGAAATGACTTGGATGAAGGAACCAAAGGTATGGTTAATGTAGGAAAATGTGAAATTGGCCATTTTGGCAGGAAGAATAAAAAATAAATATATTATCCAAATGGTAAGAGAATGAAAAGCTCTGAGATGCAGAGGGATCTGGGTGTCTTAGTGCATGAATTGCAAAAGAGTACTATGCAGGTGCAGTGCCTAAAATGGAATGCTTACAGAGTGTTATATTTAAGGGGAATTTAATACAAAATTGATAAGTTATGCTTCAGCTACACAGTAAGAAGTCTTACAACACCAGGTTAAAGTTCAACAGGTTTGTTTTTTTGGAATCACTAACTTTCGGAGCACAGCGCCTTCCTCAGGTGAATGAAGAGATGGGTTCCAGAAACATATATACAGACAAAGTCAATGATGCAAGACAATTCTTTGAATGAGAGTCTTTGCAGGTAATTAAGTCTTTACAGGTCTAGACAGAGCAACTGTAGAGAGGGATAATCACAAGTTAAAGAAATGGGAATTGTCTCAAGCCAGGACAGTTAGAACAAAGAAAAGGGCAAGAGACACCATGTGAAGAACAAAAAACAAAGACAATTACAGCACAGGAACAGGCCCTTCGGCCCTCCCAGCCTGTGCCAATCCAGATCCTTTATCTAAACCTGTTGCCTATTTTCCAAGGATCTACTTCTCTCTGTTCCCCACCCGTTCATATATCTGTCCAGTTGCATCTTAAATGATGCCATCGTGC
Source organism: Scyliorhinus canicula (assembly GCF_902713615.1). Lineage (NCBI taxonomy): Eukaryota > Metazoa > Chordata > Chondrichthyes > Carcharhiniformes > Scyliorhinidae > Scyliorhinus > Scyliorhinus canicula. Next base: position 103,949,627 of record NC_052148.1, on the reverse strand, counting down.
CCGCCTCTACCACCTCCGCTGGCAAAGCGTTCCAGGCACCCACCACCCTCTGCGTAAAACACTTTCCACGCACAGCTCCCTTAAACTTTCCCCCTCTCACCTTGATATCATGACCCCTTGTAATTGACACCCCCACTCTTGGAAAAAGCTTGTTGCTATCCACCCTGTCCATACCTCTCAATTTTGTAGACCTCAATCAGGTCCCCCCTCAACCTCCGTCTTTCCAACAAAAACAATCCTAATCTACTGAACCTTTCTTCATAGCTAGCACCCTCCATACCAGGCAACATCCTGGTGAACCTCCTCTGCACCCTCTCTAAAGCATCCACATCCTTCTGGTAATGTGGAGACCAGAACTGCACGCAGTATTCCAAATATGGCCTAACCAAAGTCCGATACAACTGTAACATGACCTGCCGACTCTTGTACTCAATACCCCGTCCGATGAAGGCAAGCATGTTGTATGCCTTCTTGACCACTCTATCGACCTGCGTTGCCACCTTCAGGGTACAATGGACCTGAACTCCTAGATCTCTCTGTACATCAATTTTCCCCAGGACTCTTCCATTGACCATATAGTCCGCTCCTGAATTAGGTCTTCCAAAATGCATCACCTTGTATTTGCCTGGATTGAACTCCATCTGCCATTTCTCTGCCCAACTCTCCAATCTATCTATATTTTCTTGTATTCTCTGACAGTCCTCCTCGCTATCTGCAACTCCACCAATCTTAGTATCATCTGCAAACTTGCTAATCAGACCACCTATACCTTCGTCCAGATCATTTACGTATATCACAAACAACAGTGGTCCGAGCACGGATCCCTGTGGAACACCACTAGTCACCTTTCTCCATTTTGAGACGCTCCCTTCCACCACTACTCTCTGTCTCCTGTTGCCCAGCCAGTTCTTTATCCATCTAGCTAGTACACCCTGAACCCCATACGACTTCACTTTTTCCATCAACCTGCCATGGGAAACTTTATCAAATGCCTTACTGAAGTCCATGTATATGACATCGACAGCCCTTCCCTCATCAATTAACTTTGTCACTTCCTCAAAGAATTCTATTAGGTTTGTAAGACATGACCTTCCCTGCACAAAACCATGCTGCCTATCACTGATAAGTCTATTTTCTTCCAAATGTGAATAGATCCTATCCCTCAGTATCTTCTCCAACAGTCTGCCTACCACTGACGTCAAGGTCACAGGTCTATAATTCCCTGGATTATCCCTGCTACCCTTCTTAAACAAAGGGACAAAATAAGCAATTCTCCAGTCCTCCGGGACCTCACCCGTGCTCAAGGACGCTGCAAAGATATCTGTTAAGGCTCCAGCTATTTCGTCCCTCGTTTCCCTCAGCATCCTGGGATAGATCCCATCCGGACCTGGGGACTTGTCCACCTTAATGCCTTTTAGAATACCCAAAACCTCCCCCTTCCTTATGCCGGCATGACCTAGAGTATTTAAACATCCATCCCTAGCCTCAACATCCGTCATGTCCCTCTCCTTGGGGAATACCAATGCAAAGTACTCATTGAGAATCTCACTCATTTCCTCTGACTCCACGCATAAATTCCCTCCTTTGTCTTTGAGTGGGCCAATCCTTTCTCTCGTTACCCTCTTGCTCCTTATATACGAATAAAAGGCTTTAGGATTTTCCTTAACCCTGTTAGCCAAAGATATTTCATGACCCCTTTTAGCCCTCTTTATTGCGCGTTTGAGATTTGTCATACTTTCCCAATATTCCTCCAAAGCTTCATCAGTTTTGAGTCGCCTCGATCTTATGTATGCTTCCTTTTTCATCTTAGCTAGTCTCACAATTCCACCCATCATCCATGGTTCCCTCATCTTGCCATTTCTATCTCTCATTTTCACAGGGACATATCTGTCCTGCACTCTAATCAACCTTTCCTTAAAAGACTCCCACATTTCAAATGTGGATTTACCCTTAAACAACTGCTCTCAATCCACATTCCCTAGCTCCTGCCGTATTTTGTCATTCTTGGATACTTGGCCTTTCCCCAATTTAGCAATCTTCCGTTAGGACCACTCTCGTCTTTGTCCATGAGTATTCCAAAACTTACGGAATTGTGATCGCTATTCCCAAAGTAATCACCGACTGAAACTTCAACCACCTGGCCGGGATCATTCCCCAATACCAGGTCCAGTATGGCCCCTTCCCAAGTTGGACTATTTACATACTGCTCTAAAAAGCTCTCCTGGATGCTCCGTACAAATTCTGCTCCATCTACACCTCCAACACTACATGACTCCCATTCAATGTTGGGGAAGTTAAAATCTCCCATCACAACCACCCTATTGCTCCTACATTGTTCTATAATCTGTCTACATATTTGTACCTCTACTTCATGCTCGCTATTGGGAGGCCTGTAGTAAAGTCCCAACAATGTTACTGCACCCTTCCTATTTCTTAGCTCTATCCATATTGCCTCAGTGCTCGAATCCTCCATCGTGCCCTCCTTAATCACAGCTGTTATATAATCTCTGACTAGTGATGCAACTCCTCCACCCCTTTTACCTCCCTCTCTATCCCTCCTGAAGCATCTATACCCTGGGATATTTAGTTGTCAGTCTTGCCCTTCCCTCAACCAAGTCTCAGTAATACCAATACCATCATATTCCCAGTAAGAAGTCTTACAACACTAGATTAAATTCCAACATGTTTGTTTCAAACACTAGCTTTCGGAGCCTCAGGACCTGAGGAAGGAGCAGTGCTCCGAAAGTTAGTGTTTGAAACAAACATAGAACATAGAACATAGAACAGTACAGCACAGAACAGGCCCTTCGGCCCTCAATGTTGTGCCGAACAATGATCACCCTACTTAAACCCACGTAACCCGTATACCCGTAACCCAACAATCCCCCCATTAACCTTACACTACGGGCAATTTAGCATGGCCAATCCACCTAACCCGCACATGTTGGACTTTA